>NC_136471.1:85281375-85881375 GCF_902686455.1 Sciurus vulgaris | reverse complement strand
AGTTAGAAACAAAAGTAAACCAAAATGACCAGGAATATAAATCATATCTCAATAATTACTCTGAATGTTATTGGCCTAAACTCATCAATCAAAAGACATAGACTAGCAGATTGGATTTAAAAAATAAGAGCCAACAGCATGCTGCCTTCAAGAAACTCATCTCATAGGAAAAGACATCCACAGACTGAAGTGAAAAGTTGAGAAAAAACTTATCATACACATGGACTGCATAAACAAGCAGGGATTTCCATCCTCATGTCAGTCAAAGTGGACTTTGAGCCAAAGTTAATCAGAAGGGATAAAGAAGGGCATTTCAAAATCAAAAAAAGAGGATATTTCATACTGCTTAAGTGAATCATAAATCAACAAGACATAACAATTATAAATATTTATGCCCCAAACAACGGAGCATTTTTGGTCATCAAACACACCCTTCTGGTTTTAAAGATGGCGGTCTAGAGGGTGGCTGCATTTCATGTTGCTCCAGGACTCAGGATTCAAGAAGAGGAGATATTGAGAGACTTGGGACCAAATCAAAGCCGCCGGGTGAGTCTCTCCCATTGGGGAGGCGTCCCGGATGGGACAGTAGTCCCGGAACGCAGGGAATTTTGTGAAGTAGAGTTGCCCAATGAGACACCCCTCCCCCCACTGAAGCAGTGAACTCGGACAACTGGGAGCTTTATAGAGGAGGGTCGCTCAGCACAATGCTTGGAATCGGAGCAACCCAACGTAGCTCCAGGCAGCTGCCCAGAGGAGGAGGCACACAGTGAGATGTTTAGACTCAGAGTGACTGCACTGGAACACCAGGGGGCTGCCTGGAGGAGGAGGAGGAGTGTGGCGGGTCGCTTGGACTCAGAACTACCCCACAAGAGCTCTGGGTGGCTGCCCAGAGGAGGAGATGTGTGGCGGGTTGCTTGGACTTGGAGCGACCGCACCAGAACTCCAGGTAGCTGTTTGGATGGACTTGCACCAACCACACCAGAACTCCGGGCGGAGGCTCAGAGGAGAGGCTGCACAGCCAGGCCATTAGGTGCAGAGCACAGTCCCAGGACTTAGGCAGCTTCTTGGCGGAAGAGCCACACAGAGACAAAATGAGGGGCGGAGCGAAGGTTCCAGGACTGCCAGCAGCTTCTCTGAGGAGGGGCAGCCGAAGGAGACTCTTCTGCACAGGGCGAGGTTCCCAGGCCCATGAGGTAGGTCCAGGCGCCTGGAAATGTTGCAGAGGAAGGCTCCCCAGCCCAGGAAGAAGTTGTGGATTGAGGGGAACCTCTAGGTGGGGAACTGACCGGCGAAACCTCCCCACCGGGTGAGTCTTCCCTGCCGGGGGAGGTTTTCTCACAAGGACAGTAAAACCAGAGACACAGGCCCAAATAGGCCTTGCCTCAGCCTGCAGCCTAGTTCCCCTTTGGATGACCATTGGTCAACAAGTGGAGGCACCTCTGCCCACTAGTAGGGAATACAGCCCACCTGAAGGCCATCACCCCTAGAGAGGCAGCTTCCTTATGGAGCACTACATTATCAACTTCCTCCAAGACTTCAGGCTACTGAAGGCTAAGAAGGGATATACTAGAAATCTTCAGGGACACTATAAGTCAATATGGGAAATCTGCAATATCTCAGTGATCCACTGATACCTGAACAATATGAGAAAACAAGGGAAGAAAATGCCCCAAACAAATCTACATGTTACATCAATAAAATCCAATGACAGTATGGCAGAAGAAATGACAGAAAGGGAGTTTAGAATGTACATAATTAAAATGATCAGGGAAGCAAACGATGAGATGAAAGAGCAAATGCAGGCATTCAATGATCGCACCAATCGACAGTTAAAAGAGCAAATACAGGAAGCAAAAGATCACTTCAACAAAGAGGTAGAGATATTGAAAAAAAACAAACAGAAATCCTTGAAATGAAGGAACAAAAAACCAAATTAAGAACTCCATAGAAAGCATAACCAATAGGATAAAACACATTGAAGACAGAACCTCAGATATTGAAGACAAAATATTTAATCTTGAAAACAAAACTGACCAAACACAGAAGATGGTAAGAAATCATGAACAGAATCTACAAGAATTAAGGGATATCATGAAAAGGCCAAATTTAAGAATTATTGGGATTGAGGAAGGCTTAGAGAAACAAACCAAAGAAATGAACAATCTATTCAATGAAATAATATCAGAAAGTTTCCCATATCAGAAGAATGAAATGGAAAATCAAGTAGAAGAGGTTTATAGGACTCCAAATACACAAAATTACAACAGACCCACACCAAGGCACATTATTATGAAAATACCTAACATACAAAATAAAGACAGAATTTTAAAGGCTGTGAGAGAAAAGAACCAAATTACGTTCAGGGGGAAACCAATATGGATATCAGCAGATTTTTCAATCCAGACCCTAAAAGCTAGAAGGGCCTGGAACAAATTTTTTCAAGCCCTGAATGAAAATGGAAGCCAACCAAGAATCTTATACCCAGCAAAACTTACCTTCAGATTGACGATGAAATAAAATCCTTCTATGATAAACAAAAGCTAAAAGAATTTACAAAAAGAAAGCCAGCATTACAGAACATTCTCAGCAAAATATTCCATGAGGAAGAGATGAAAAACAACAATGCAAATCAGCAAAGGGAGGAATAATCCTAAAGGAATTGTCAAATAAAGGAGAAACCAAGTCATGTCAAAAAAAATGAGCCAAATGACCAGGAATACAAATCATATCTCAATAATAACCCTGAATATTAATGGCCTGAACTCATCAATCAAAAGACATAGACTGGCAGAATGGATCAAAAAGAAAGATCCAACATATGTTGCCTGCAAGAGACCCACCTCATAGAAAGAGATACCCATAGACTACAGGTGAAAGGATGGGGAAAAACATACCATGCACATGGACTCAGTAAAAAAGCTGGGGTATCCACCTCATTGCAGATAATGTGGACTTCAAGCCAAAGTTAGTCAGAAGGGATAAAGAAGGCCATTTCATACTGCTTAAGGGAAGCATAAATCAGCAAGACATAATAATCATAAATATCTATGCCCCAAACAGTGGCTCATCCATGTATGTCAAACAAATCCTTCTTAATTTCAGAAACCAAGTAGACCATAAAACAATAATACTAGGGATTTTAACACGCCTCTCTCATCACTGGACAGATGTTCCAAACTAAAATTGAACAAAGAAACCATAGATCTCAATAACACAATCGATAATGTAGACATAACGGACATTTATAGAATATACCATCCAACCAAGAGCGAATGCACTTTCTTCTCAGCAGCATATGGATCCTTTAAAAATAGACCATATATTATGCCACAAAGCTAATGTTAGCAAATACAAGAAGATAGAGACACTACCTTGTATTCTATCAGATTATAATGAACTGAAATTAGAAATAAATGAAATAGTAAAATACAGAAACTACTCTAACACCTGGAGATTAAACAATATGCTATTATATGATGAGTGGATAACAGAAGATATCAGGAAGGAAATTAAAAAATTCTTAGAGGTAAATGAGAACAAAGAAACATCATATCAAAATCTCTGGGACACTATAAAAGCAGTACTGAGAGGAAAATTTATTTCATGGAGCACATTCAAGTAAAGAAGAAAAAAATCAACAAATAAACGACTTAACATTACAGCTCAAAGCCCGAGAAAAGAAGAGCAGGCCAACACCAAAAGTAGTAGAAGACAGGAAATAGTTAAAATCCGAGCGGAAATCAAGAAATTGAAACAAAATAAACAATTGAAAAAATTGACAAAATAAATAGTTGGTTCTAAGAAAAAATAAACAAAATTGATAAACCCTTAGATACACTAACAAAGAGAAGGAGGGAGAAAACTCAAATTACTAAAATTTGGAATGAACAAGGAAGTATCACAACAGACACAATTGAAATACAAAACATAATTAGAAGCTATTTTGAAAATCTATACTCCAACCAAATAGATTTCGAAGACATCAACAGGTTTCTGGAGACATATGAATTGCCTAAACTGAACGAGGAGGACATACACAACTTAAATAAAGCAATTTCAAGCAATGAAATAGAAGAGGTCATCAAAAGCCTACCAACAAAGAAAAGTCCAGGACCAGTTGGGTTCTCAGCCGAGTTCTATAAAACCTTTAAAGAAGAGCTCATTCCAATACTTCTCAAAGTATTCCATGAAATAGAAGAGGAGGGAACCCTCCCAAACTCATTCTATGAAGCCAGTATCATCCTGATACATAAACCAGACAGAGCCACATCAAGGAAAGAAAATTTAAAACAAATATCCTTAATGAACATCGACACAAATATTCTCAACAAAATTTTAGCAAAATGCACACAAACACATATTAAAAAGATAGTGCACCATGATCAAGTGGGTTTCATTCCAGGGATGCAAGGTTGGTTCAACATCAGGAAATCAATAAATGTCATTCACCATATCAACAGACTTAAAGTCAAGAATCACATGATTATTTCATTAGATGTAGAAAAAGCATTTGATAAAATACAGCACCCCTTCATACTCAAAACACTAGAAAAAATAGGGATAGTGGGAATATTCCTTAACACTGTAAAGGCCATCTGCGCTAAGCCCATGGCCAATATCATTCTAAATGGTGAAAACCTGAAAGCATTCCCCCTAAAACCTGGAACAAGGCAGGGATGCCCTCTTTCACCACTTCTATTCAACATCGTTCTTGAGACTCTAGCCAGAGTGATTAGACGGACCAAAGAAATTAAAGGGACACGAATAGGAAAAGAAGAATTCAAATTATTATACTCATATCCCTGATGATATGAGTATATACTTAGAGGAGCCAGGAAATTCCACCAGAAAACTTTTAGAACTCATAAGTGAATTCAGTAATGTAGCAGGATATAAGATCAATGCTCATAAATCTAACGGATTTTTATACATTAGTGATGATCTTTGAAAGAAAAATTAGGAAAACTACGCCATTCACAATAGCATCAAAAAATAAAATAAAATACTTGGGAATCAATCTCACAAAAGAGGTGAAAGACCTCTACAATGAGAACTACAGAACACTAAAGAAAGAAATTAAAGAAAACCTTAGAAGATGGAAAGATCCCCCATGTTCTTGGATTGGCAGAATTAATATTGTCAAAATGGCCATACTACCAAAAGTGCTATACAGATTCAACGCAATTCCAATTAAAATACCAAGGATGTACCTTACAGAAATAGAGCAAGCAATTATGAAATTCATCTGGAAGAATAAGAAACCCTGAATAGCTAAAGCAATCCTCAGTAAAAAGAGCAAAGCAGGGGGTATCGCAATACCAAATCTTCAACTCTATCACAAACCAATAGTAACAAAAATAGCATGGTATTGGTACCAAAAGACAAGTAGATCAATGGTACAAAATAGAGGACATGGACACAAACCCAAATAAATACAATTTTCTCATACTAGACAAAGGGGCCAAAATAATACAATGGAGAAAAGATAGCCTCTTCAACAAATGGTCCTGGGAAAACTGGAAATCCATATGCAACAGAATGAAATTAAACCCCTATCTCTCACCCTGCACAAATCTCAACTCAAAATGGATCAAGGACCTCGGAATCAGACCAGAGACCCTGCATCTTATAGAAGAAAAAGTAGGTCCAAACCTTCAACTTGTTGGCTTAGGATGAGACTTCCTTAACAGGACTCCCATAGCCCAAGAAATAAAAGCAAGAATCAACAACTGGGATAGATTCAAACTAAAAAGCTTTCTCTCAGCAAAGGAAACTATCAGCAATGTGAATAGAGAAGCTACAGAGTGGGAGAATATCTTTGCCACTCATACATGAGTTAGAGTGCTAATTTCCAGAATGTATAAAGAACTCAAAAAATTCTACATCAAGAATACAAATAATCCAATCAACAAATGGAAAAAGGAAATGAACAGACACTTCTCTGAAGAAGATGTACAAGCAATCAACAGATATATGAAAAAATGTTCAACATCTCTAGTAATAAGAGAAATGCAAATCAAAACTACCCTAAGATTTCATCTCACCCCAATTAGAATGGCGATT
This sequence comes from Sciurus vulgaris, assembly GCF_902686455.1. Lineage (NCBI taxonomy): Eukaryota > Metazoa > Chordata > Mammalia > Rodentia > Sciuridae > Sciurus > Sciurus vulgaris. The sequence goes on along the minus strand of NC_136471.1, from coordinate 85,875,312 downwards.
ATCAAGAACACAAGCAACAATAGGTGTTGGCGAGGATGTGGGGAAAAAGGTACACTCATACATTTCTGGTGGGGCTGCAAGTTAATGCAGCCGTTGTGGAAAGCAGTATGGAGATTCCTCAGAAAGCTTGGAATGGAACCACCATTTGATCCAGCTATCCCATTCCTTGGCCTATACCCAAAGGACTTAAAATCAGCATACTACAGAAATACAGCCACATCAATGTTCATAGCTGCTCATTTTACCATAGCCAGATTGTGGAACCAACCTAGATGCCTTTCAGTTGATGAATGGATAAAGAAACTGTGGCATATATATACAATGGAATATTACTTCACCATGACGAATGATAAAATTATGGCATTTGCAGGCAAATGGATGAAATTGGAGGATATCATGCTAAGTGAGATAAGCCAATCTCAAAAAACTAAAGGACAAATGATCTTGCTGATAAGCGGATGAGGACATATAATGGGGGGTGGGAGGGGTTAGCGTTAGGGTCAGGGTTTGGTTTAGGGTTAGGGATAAGGAGGGTGGTAAGAATGGAGGAAGGAAGGACTGTATAGAGGGAAAAGAGGGGTGGGAGTGGTGGTTGGGAAGGGAAAAAAATAACAGAATGAATCAAACACCATTGCCCTATGTAAATTTATGATTTTTAATTTAAAAAAAAAGGAGATAGAGACTCCACTTTCCAGACACAAAATATATACCTCAAAGGCACATGCCCCAGGGATCTACCTCTTCCAGCCACACGATCTTCAGATATCACTCAGTTAATACCTTTAGGGGATTAATACATTGATTGTATTAAAGCTCTCATAACCCAAAAATTTCACCTTTAAGATTTCTTGCATTGTGTCACACATGGTTTATTTGGATGCCTTGTATGCAAGCTATAACAATGGCTTTGTCCATCTTGAAGTTTGAAAGAGGATCAGGAAGTCTCCCAGACTCATTCTGAAGGGTAATTGGAAATGCCATCTGCTTGCTCCTTCCTCTTTTCTTCTACACCAACTTCCAAATTCCATCTTCATTGCCTCCAAGTCTATGTACCTCCTGGAAGAGTCAGAAATATTCTTTTCACCCAAAGTCACCAAACCTCTTAGGAAAATCTCTTTCAAAGTTGCTATTGTCACCCTCAAAGCATTCTTGATATGTCAGAAAGGTTAAATGATTTATCCCTTTAAGTAAGGAAACTTTCTATGAAATAATATCTTTGAGATTTTTCTGAGAAACAGGTATTAATGTCCATCTCCAGAATTTTATCAATTAAATTCAAGGGGAAGACTAAGTGACTTTACATATTTTAATGTGATAAATAGTAGAGACTGGAGGCTTCTTGAGTTTTATACCCTTGTAGCTCAAATTCCAGGGAACATACTTCTATAAAAAAGAAAAAGAAAACTTAATTATAGTGTAAAAGCATCTGCCTGAAGCCCAGTCACACTGGTCTGAATTCCTGAAACAGAAGACATAGATTTTGATACACATTAGGAGAAGTAAAGTAAACTAACATTTGTATAACATCTATCATAGATCAGACACTATGTTAGATAATTTACATACATTATTTCATTCAAACTTCATAATGATTCTGTGTTGTGTCTGATTATTATAATCTTACAGATGAGAAATCTGAGACACAGAGAGGGTATTTGTGCTATTTTTGCTTCATGAGTTTCCCTTCCTTTTGATAAAAGACTCATGCTTTTACTTTAAAGACATGATCTCTCCCCTTTCTCAATACATGTGCTTCAGGTAGATTCCAAGTGTGGAGTTTGTGAACCAGCCATGACCAATCAATATATTGATTCCCAAAGTAAATTACACATTCAGTCACAGAGAACTGCACAAATGACCTTGGGTGTTCCATTGAGGGGGGATCATCGACTTGCATGGGAATTTCCAGAAAATATTCTTTCAAAACACACACACACACACATGCACACACACACACTTGAAATTATGAAGCATAGAGCTTCTAGCAGCTATCTTGCCATCCAAGAAGGAGATTCTTCCTAAATGTGAAAGCAACCAAAGAAAACATCAGAGGGCTGGGGTCAGATCCCAGGAATAGCCAGGGAGCTCCTGGATCAAGTGCATCTACCTCTGGCTTTTTAGTTATGTGAGCCTATATATCCCCCTCCCTTATTTTTGGTACCAGGAATTGAACCCAGGGGCACTTAACCCCTGAGCTATATCACCAGACCTTTTCATGATTATGATTATGATTTATTTTGAGACTGGGTCTTGCTAAACTGCTTAAGGCCTCGCTAAGTTGCTGAGACTGGCTTTGAACTTGCAAGCCTCCTGCCTCAGCCTCCAGAACCACTGGTATTATAGGTTAAGTTAATTGGAGTTGAGGTTTCTGTCACTTAAAATGAAAACAACTGAATAACAGAATGAATGACATCTTCAAATTTACCAACCTGATAAGTAGAGGAACTGGAATTGAATTCTGTGTAACTAAACCTTTTCTAAACTATAATAACTCCTAGAGAGTATTTAAATCCTGTAGGCCAATCCTTACTTGAATCTACTGCAGTCACTCCCTGAAGTTATGTTTTAGATTATTAATACTTTTTTAAAAGATAGGGCTAGCATAAAGCACAGTCCTTAGCATGTGGTTGGAAAGTCCAAGAAAGAACAAGATAGCTGCTTCCCGTCTTAAAGATCATATACTTCTGTTTGTGTTGCCTCAGATCACATTATTTTTCTTCAAAAGCCACTCCTCATTGGAGGCTTATTATGAATTTAATTACTAACCACACCCCTTTATCCTTTCATATATGCTGATGGCTAAATCACATCTTATTCAGCCTGAACTTTTCATGTTAGGCATTTTAAGTTATTATTAAAATTAAGTATTTTAAAATATATTCACCTAGTTATACAATTATCACCACTAATTCCAGAATATTTTCATCATTCCCCCAAAACACTGGCATCTCTTCCCCATTTCCCCCTTCCACCAGCTCCTGGAAGCCACTAATATACCTCGGTATTTATGTATTCTTCTATGCCGGATGTTTCATGTAAATAGAATCATAGAGTTAGTAGCCCTGTTTCTGACTTATTTTGCTTAATATGGTTTTAAATTTCATCCATGTTATATAAAATGCATCAGTACTTCATTGCTTTAGAAAGTTTTGTGATAGAACATATATAACAAAATATCATTTTGATCATTTTAAGTGAACAATTGAGTAGCATTAATTATAATCATAATGTTGTGTAAACATTACCACTATCTACATCTTAAATTTTCCATCATTCCCAACATAAACTCTGTACTCGTTAAATAATAACCTCCCCTTCCTTCTCACCTTCCTTCAGCCTGCCTGGTAACTGCTATTTTACTTTATGTCTCTATGAATTTACCTATTCAAGGTACCTCACATTATGTGTTCTGTGCCTGAGTTATTTCACTCATTGTGTTTTCAAAATCCATCCATTTCATAAAATGCAGGAGATTTTCGTGCCTTTTAACGTTGAATAATACCATTAACTGTTATTAGACATTTGGTTAGCTTCCAATTTCAGGCTAATGTGAATGATTCTATTATGAGCATAATCATACAAGTATCTGTTTTGAACCCTTGCTTTAAATACTTTTGCTGATATACCAATAAATGGAGTTGATAGATCATATGGTAGCTTTCCTTTTAAACTTTTGAGGAACAAGTAAACTATTTTTCATAGCTACTGCATCATTTTAAATTCTCACCAGCAACGCATGAGGGTTTCAGTTTCACCACATCTTCACCAACGGTTGCTGTTTTTTGTTTTATTTGTTTTCTAACCATCCAGTGGGTATAGCATGGTATCTCTTTATGTTTTTCATTTACATTTTCCTTGTCACTACTGATATTGAGTAACTTTTCATGTGCTCTGTGATCATTGTACATCTTCTTGGAGAAATATCTATTCCATTCTGGTTCATTTATATATTTGTTTGCTTGTTATTTTTTGTGGATTTGTAGGAGTTCTATAGGTATTCTGGATATGAATGGCTTGCCAGGTATATGGTTTGTAAATATTTTCTTCCATTCTCTAGTTAAATTTTTCACTTTCTTGACATTGTTCTTGGATGCATAAAAGTTTTTAATTTTGAAGAAGTTCAATTTATCTATTTATCTTTTTTCTTGTGTTTTGGTGTGATAATTATTAAATTGTTGCTAAATTCATGTCATGAATAAGTCCCATGTTTTCTCCTGAGTTTTATAGTCATAGCTACTATGTTTAGATTTTTGATCCATTTTGTATGTCATGTAAGGTTATGATTCAACTTCATTTTGCATGTGATTATCCAACTTGTCAAGCACCATTTGTTGAAAAGACTGGCCTCTCTTTATGGAATGGTTTGAACAACCTTTTTGAAAATCAGTTGACCATATGTGTATTTCTGGACCTTCTTTTCCATTCCATTGTTCTATGTCTGTCCTTATTACAAAAGCCACACTATTTAATTACCGTATCTTTATAATGATTTTTGAAATAAAAACGTTTTTATTTTTCAATAGTTTTTGGCTATTGGAGGAACAGTTCCATACTATTTTGAGAATTGGCTTTTCCATTTCTGTGAAAAAGCTGTTGGAATATCCATAGAAATTGTAATCAATCTGTAGATAACTTTGAGGTTAATCAGCTTTCAGTTTCTATAGTCAAATATCTGAGAGAACAAATTTGGAAAGAGGAAATGCATTATTTTGGCTCTCAGTTTTGGAGGTTTTAGTCCACAGTCAGTTGAACCTGATGCTTTGGGGAGATATATAATGCAAGGCATTATATCATGGTGGGAGAATTTGGCAAAAGAGTCCATTTGGGAAGGACTTGGGCATGAACATCCCCTTCAAGGCCATGCCTTTAATTACTAAACTCCACCTCTTAATGGTTCTGCAGTCTCCCAATAATGTCAAGAAATAGGAACTAAGCCTTTATCATAATGGCATTTGGGGACACTTATGCAAATCATAGTATTTGGGTATTATTGACATCTTAATAACAGAATGAATCAAACAACATTACTCTATGTAAATTTACAATAAAAAAAATAAATAAAAAAAAGAAAAAAAATGTTAAATCCATTATTAATGTCATTTATTTACATATTCTTTAATTTCTTTCAGCATTGTTATGTAGCTTTCAGTCAACAATTCTTTTCCCTCCATGGTTTGATTTGTGCCTAGATGTTTAATTCTTTTTTTTTTTTTAATTGTAAACAAATGGGATACATGTTGTTTCTCTGTTTGTACATGGCGTATAATTCTTTTAGAGAATGCTGTAAGTGAAGTTTTTTTCTGAATTTTATTTTTGATTTGGTCATTGCTGGTGTACAGTAACAACTGATTTTCATGTTTTGGTCTTTTATTACTTTCAATTTCTTTACTTATCGTAGGTCTATTGGGATTTTCTATATCTTCTTGAGTCAGTTAAGGTAATTTGAGTGTTTCAAGGTATTTGCTCATTTCTTTAGGTTATCAAATGTGTTAGCATATAACTGCTCATAGTATTCACTTATAACCTCTTTTTGTCTCTGTAAGGTCATTAGTGAGGTCCTCACTTTCATTTCTGATTTTTGTCTTCCCATTTCATTTTCTTTCACTAATGGTTAATCAATTTTGTTGAATATTTACGAAGAACCAATTTTCAATTTAGTTGTTTTACTCTATTACTTTTCTGTCCTCTACATTGTTCTGTTATATTCCCTTCATTCCTATACTGTTGATATTCACTCTAATCATTATAATTTCCTTTCTTACATAAGCCTTGCCTTCAACTTGCTCTTCCTTTTCCATAAAATCATATTTCTTATTTGAAATGATTTTTTAATGAAGGGATTTTATAGCTAAAAACACTTTCCTCCCAGCACTGTTTTTACTGTATCACATGTTTTAATATGCTGTTCTATCATTTTCATTTTTCTCTAATTATTTTCTAATTTCCCTTGTCATTTATTCTTTGACATATTGTTTGTTCAAAAAGGTGTCGTCAAATTTCCATGTATTTGTGGAATCTGCCCTTTAAATCTGCTGAGGCTTGTTTTTTGATTTAACATAGACTATTCTGGAGAATTTTACATGTAAAATTGAAATTCTATATTCTGCTAGTATTATTATTATTATCAGTAGTAGTAGTAGTAGTAGTAGGAGTAGTACCAGGGATTGAAACCAAGGGCCCTTTCCACTGAGCACATCCCCAGCCCCCATTTTTGTGGCTTATTTTGAGACAATGTTTCTTGAGTTGCTTAGAGCTTCACTAAGTTACTGAAGCTGGCTTTGAACTCTTGATCTTCCTGTTTCAGCCTATAGAGTTGTTGGAATTACAGACATGGGCCACTGTGCCTGGTCATATTCTGCTATTATTGGATGGAGTGTCCTATATATATATATCTATTAAGTCTAGTTGGTTTATTGTGTTGTTCAAGTCCTCTATTTTCTGACTTATGTCTGGTTGTTTTATCCATTTTTGAAAGTTGGGTATTAAAGTCCTAATTCTTACCATGAAAAAAAAAATGGTTTATCTCTCCCTTCAATGTAGTCAGTTTGCTTCATATATTTTGAGGGCTCTTTATGAGGTGTGTAAATATTTATATCTTCTTACTGTATGGAACTCTTCATTAAACTATAATGTTGCTTATCTCTTATAAAGATTTACATTTAAAGCCTATCTTGTATGATATTAACATAGCCACTTTCTCTTCTTGGCTACTATTTGCATATCCTATACAATTTTTTCCTCATTTCTTACCTTGATACTTTCTTCTGAATTTTTTAATATTTTGTAGTGAATTATTTTCTTTCTCATTCCAGTTTGTGTATATTTTATAGATACTTTATAAATGTATTATTTTTGATGACTGTAGGGAATTATATTTAGCATACTGTTGTGATTTGGATATGGGGTGTTCCCTCAAAACTCCCATGTTAATGCAGAAATACTCAGAGGTAAAAGTATTGCATTACGAGAACTGTGACCTAAGTTGTCCATCCTAGTTTGGACTAACTGGGTATTAACTGTAGGCAGGTGGAGCATGACTGGAGGAGGTAGGTAAATGGGGGCATGCCCTTGAAGGGTTCATCTTCCCTAATGCTCCTTTCCTCTCATTACTTCCTAGGTACCATGAGGTCTGAAATTTTCCTACACCACCAACCTTCTGCCAGTGATGTTGTGCCTCACCTTGGACCCAGAGAAATGAAGGTATGAGCTGAACCACTCTAAATGTGAACCAAATGAACTTTTCCTCTCCTCTAAGTTGTTCTTGTCAGGTATTTTAGTCACAGCCATGAAGACCTAACTAATATGTGTGATAAAATAATAATAATCACATTAGAATGTATTCCAACTTAACTTCAATTGCATATAAAAACTGTTTCTAATAGTCTCTGTCCTCCTCTATCATTGATGTTACAGAACACATCTTTATACATTTTATGCTCACAACATTCATGGAGGATTACTCTGTCATAAAGAAGAATGACTTTATGACATTTGCCAGTAAATGGATAGATCTGATATAGAATTCTTGATAAAGAGTTTTTATTTTTCATTCAGCAGGTTGAATATATTAACCCTGATTTTTGCCTCCATGTTTACTTATAGAAAAATCAAGCTGATAATATTATTGAGCATTTCGTATCCATGGTATGTTGCTCCTCTCTTTCTCCATACAAAATTCTCCTTTCATCTAGGATTTCAAAATTGTTTATAATGTGTCTCACTGTGGGTCCTTTTTAGTTCTTCCTACTTGGATTTTGTTGTGCACCTTGGATATGTTGATTCATGTCTTTTAACATATTTGGGAACTTTTCCATTATTTCTTCAAATTTTCTAAATTTCCCTTGCTCTTTCTCTTTCCCTTTTGGGAAATGAATGTGTTGTTCTATTTGATGATATTCCAGTTGTTTCTTAGGATCTGGTCACTTTTCTTAAATATTTCTTCTTTCTTTTCCTAGACTTGATCATTTCAATTTTCCTACCATCAAATTTTCTAATTCTTCATCTGTCTTTTAAATCTGACATGAACTGGACATGGTGGCACAAGTCTGTAATTCTAGCAACTTGGGAGGATGTGGCAGAAGGATCTCAAGTTTGAGGCAACTCTGAGCAACTTGGTGAGACTGCGTAGTTAACATTTTATCACTGTGACCAAAAGACCTGATAAGAACAATGTAGAAAAGAAAATGTTTATTTTGGGATCATGATTTCAGAGTTTCAGTCCATTAATAGTAGACTCCATAGTGTTGGGCCTGCAGTGAGGCAGAACATCATGGAAGGAAGCTGCAGCGGAGGAAAGCAACTCAGAATATGGCAACCAGGAAGCAGAGAGTTTCTCTCCTAGGGACAAAATATAAACCCCAAGGCAAACTCCAAGTGTACTGCTTTCTCCAGTCACACCCTAGTTGCATACAGTTACTACCCAATAAATCTATTTCAGTTGATTAAACTACTGATTAGGTTACAGAACTCATAATCTAATTGTTTCAACACTGAACCTGCTTCCATTTTCTCACACATGAACTTTTGGGGGACAGCTCACATCTAAACCATAATAAAAAAATAAAATAAAATAAAAAATAGAAAGGACTGGCGATGTAGCTTAGTGGTAAGTTCCCTGCAATCAATTCTCAGTACCAAAACCAAAATATGATTTGAATCCCTCTAGTTGGATTTTTCTTTTGTTATTACACTTTTAAGCTTTATCATTTCTTTTTGTGCCTTAAGTTTTCTCTTTATTGACACTTATATTGTTCATTAATTTTTTTCCTGACTTTGTTAATGTCTTTCTTTGGCTCTGTGGAGTTTTAGACATTTTTTTTAAAGATTTTGCCTGCTAATCTGCCATCTGGTTTTCCTCAGAGGGAGTTTCTATGGATTTATTTTACTCATTTCAATGGTCCATTGTTTCTTAATTGTTTCTTAATATGTCTTTTGATTTTTTGTAAAATCTGGACACTTGAATTTTTATAATATGGTAAATCTGATTTAGAGCCTTCCTCAGGTTTTCTGGGATTTTTGACTCTTAAATTGTATAGTATCTCTTTGCTAGGGATCAGTCTGTGGTGAAAACTTGAAGTCATCTTTGGTATTTCCTCATCCTTTCTTTGGGCACATGCAGAAGTTTCACCTTACATACCTGCCTCTAAAAGAAGAAAATTTTAAAAGTGGAAAAATAAAAAAAGCAAAGAAACACAGTCTGTCCCTTTAAATCCTTTGGAAGGCACTTCAGCCCCATAGAAATAAAACAATGAATATGCGTGAGGAAACACAGGGAAACTGCACTTTTATGATCAGAAACAAAAACCATCTATCAGAACACAGATTTCCTATATTTGGAGAATATAGTTGTAAGAATTTTTCATATTATCTGGGTAATAGAGTACTTATGAGATATATGAAGTACAAACATTTTCTCCCATTATTTGGATTATATTTTCACTTTTTTGATAGTGTTCTTTGAAAAAATTTTTGATGCTAATATTTGTGTTACCATATCCAAAAATCTGTCACCTAATACAAGGTCATGAAAATGTGTACCTGTTCTAAGAATTTTAGCATTTAAATCTTATATTTTGGTCTTCGATGCATTTTGGATTAAGTATAATATGTGGTGTGAGGTAGAGTGTCCAAACTCATTTTTTGGTATATGGATCTAGTTTTTCTAGCAGATTTTGTTGAAAAATTTTATTTTTTCCAGAATGGTCTTTATACCCTTATCAAAAATCATTTGACTATAGATGAATGCTCCATCCACTTTTGAAAACCAAAATATTATTATATTTAATTCAATGTGTGATTATATTATGAACATTAATATAGCGTGAGCGATGTCAGCAAGATGGTTGACTAGAAACTGCTAGTGCTCTCCCCATCACAAACAAAAAACACAAAACAATGAGTAAACGATTATATTTGAAACAAAATAACTAATGGAGAACACTGGAAAACAGCTACACCGAACAGAAATCCAGGTTGGTCACTTACGGAATGGAAGGAAACACCTTACCTCAGCTACCCCATTCCCTCAGTGAGTGTCACCCCAAGAACCAGGATGGATTTAAACCTACAGGGAAAAGGTAAGGAAGAAGAACCCAGAAGGCCCTATAATCAGAGAGACATCAGCAGTCATCATTACTGGAGACTATCGCTATCCTCAAAATCTCTGCTACCAGCTCAGGGAATTCCCCAGACACCACATGCTGACCTCTTCCCAGGGAAGGAGTTAATGTTGTACTCCACCACCCTATAGCACATTATGCCACTGCTGTGTGTCATCACAGAACTGGAGCTACTGCTAGAGTATGCATCGGTCCAGGGGTGAGTAAAAATTGCATACCTCCATTTCTGAGGCTCAGGCACAACTGATACTGTGTCATTCCTGAGAAGTGCTACTATGCTCTACCCTATACATATAAGCTTGCATCATCCCTTTAGGGTTCAGTTGAAGTGGTACCTTCAACAAAATTTTGAATCACCAGAGGTCACACCCTCAGTGCCACAGCTAAGGTAGTACTCAGTCTCCCGGGGATTTCAGGGATCTTTCATACCAGAGCATTCATGTCCCCTAGGACCACAGATGAGGCTGCATCATATCCCTGTGGATATTAGACTTCCAGCACAAGAAAACATGTGTGCCTCTCAGCAACACAGCTTATGTGGCTCTCCACTACAGGGGTTCAGAGACTCCAATGACCTATAGCTAAACTTTCTGGGATCAAGTAGATATGGTTCCTCATATACTATGGAATCAGAGTCTTGTCTGATTGTGCCACCCCATCCTCCAGGAAAAACAATACCACACTTCACCTACCTGAAACTGGAATAGTATCCAACAGTTCAAGCTATTGAGTCATCATACTGAGGAATGGGTTCATTGTTGTGTTACTTCCCATTCCACAGTGCATAAGCCACAGCATCACTTTAGTATTTTTGTATTATTTCTGAGTCCTTCTTGCTGCTGCATATGGCCTCACAAAGCCCAAGATACTGCTATGTCCCACATTCCAGTAGTCCAGAGTCACCACTGCTTGGTACCTCATACCCCAGAGGCTGAGTTGTCACTATACCTTGTTGGTTTTTGGTCCCAAATATGAGATGCAACATGTTCTCTAGGGTATGAGCCTCTGGTGTCCCCCTTCTTACCCAGAGCCATGCCAATGCTCTGCCCTTAGTCAGAATCACACCCACATTCCAGTCCCCTGAACCCAATCGACTGGGGTGTGCCTCAGAGCAACAAACCCTGACTTAGTGGAGAACTACATCCACTTGTGTCCTGAAAAGTGAACTTGTGCTTTATGTCATTGGTGTTAGTTTCACAAGACCCTGAGGTTCTTGTGAAACAGGTTCCATTGCTGCTCCCAACACCTGTGCCCCAAATCCCAAACCCAATTTGGCTGCCGGTAAGCAGTGTCAGATGCAATACCAACAAAGATATCTTCAGCTAAGATTCCACACTTTGAGGAAAAAAAGAATAGGAAGATACCTAGAACTTTTGCCCTAATAGCCTACAAAGTCATAATCATTGTCACCATCTTCTGCCATCTGTACCACTGAGGCAACTCAAGTCATTGCCAACATTAGTCACAACTCAAGAAGCTTCATGGAGACTAAAATTACTATAATCATACAGACCCAGAGTCATTGTACCCTGCCCCACAAGGTCCCTGAAGTTCATTTGCAAATGAAAGTCTGCCCTAGTTGAAGGTCTTTCTGTAAAGTTTGGAAGAGGTGACTACATCGCCAGATGTGCAGACATCAATGCAAGAACACATGAAACATAAAAAGAAAAGAAATTTGACAATGCCAAAGGAATACAAAAATTCCCTAGTAACTGACCCCAAAGAAAAGGAACTTTATGAATTGTCTGAAAAATAATTGAAAATAATATTTTTTTATTGTAAACAAATGGGATACATGTTGTTTCTCTGTTTGTACATGGAGCAAAAGCATACCATTTGTGTAATCATACATTTACATAGGGTAATGTTGTTTGATTCATTCTGTTATTTTTTCCCCTTCCCCCCCACCCCTCCCACCCCTCTTTTGTCTCTATACAGTCCTTCCTTCCTCCATTCAATAATAATCTTAAAAAGTTGAACACAGGGATGGATCCAAGATAGTGGACAAGAGGGAGGCTGTGTTCCTTGTTGCTCCCTAACTCCGGTTTTAAGCAGAGGATATCTGTTTCTTGGTTGAGGGAGTTTTTGCTGCTTATCGATCCCCTGCTGTTTACCCCATTTGTCTACTGGGATCACCTGCAGTCAGCCAGCATATCCACGCCTTTTTGAATGCAAATTGCTCACTGTCAGGCACCTATCATCAGCCCTTTGCCTGCCTCTTGCCTGTCCATCCCCTGCCTTTCACCTATCCATCATCCACCACCCAGGCTCACCTCCCCATCCCAGGACAGCAGTCAGCAAACTGCGGACCACCAGTGGAGCGCCAGCTGCCTGCTGTTGCCTGGAAGTTCACTGTGACAGTACCTGAAGGTTCTGTTACCCGGGGCTGACACCATTTTGAGACAACAGCCAGGCCCCATAGGACCTCTGGCCGGACTGACTGAGCCTCATCTCCAGGATCCTTCAGCCTGACCGATCACTCCCTGCCTCCGAGGCCCTCACATTGATTGACTACTCCCCATCACCAGGACCCACAGACCAACTGACTGCACCCTGCCTCCAGGATCCCGCAACCAGAATGAACACACACCACCTCCAGGACCTCCAGCTGACCAAGACCACATCCCGAGCTTCAGCTCCCCAATTGTCAACACATTTGGAAGCCAGAGAGGCCATCTTAGATAATCCTGGAAGCCCTTAGCTCCAATCTTTAGGTGGGGCAAATCCCATCCTGAGACGACTGCTGGAGATTTGAAGCTCATTGTAAGGTTCCTCTCATGCATCAGGCTACTGAAGACTGGAAGAGGTTTGAATACTATATGACTGTTATAGAGTGGATTTTCTTTTTTCTCCTTGTTGAACAATTTTAAGTTTTTATTTCTTTACTTTTATTGCTCTTTTCATTTTGTTTACCTGTTCCCTCAGAGTCTCTTTCTCCCTTTTTGCATGCTAACAAACAACTTCTTTTGATTGAACTCTCACTCTATTATGTAGAACTTCTATATATTCTTTTCTTATCCCATTAACAGCTACATCCTACATCCCTCCCCATCCACTTTGTCCTCCATTAGAAACTGCAGACCTTATTTCAAATCTGTTTGTTATACTGAAGATAATAATTGAACTCATTCTGTTTATTATGACTATATTGTTAATGTCCTCATAGGGGCTATTTGGTTTGGATTGCATACTGTCTGAATTGGGCACTGCTAATATTGATCTCCCCTTAAAGAAAAGGTTTTGGAAACCTATAGGGCCACTATAAGCCTATAGGGGGGAATCAGCAATGCCCCACATCTGCACCGCTAGAGGGGAAAATACATGAACAACATGAAAAAACAAGGGAAGAAAATGATTCAAACAAATATAGATTCTATATTAATAGAATCCAATGACAGTATGGTAGAAGAAATGTCAGAAAAGTACTTCAGATTATACATGATTAAGATGATTCATGTGGCAAAGGATGAGATAAGAGAGCAAATGCAGGCAATAAATGATAATACCAATAAGCAGTTGAAAGAGCAACTGCAGGAAGCAATAGATCATTTCAACAAAGAGATAGAGATTGTCAAAAATAAAAATAAAAAACGGAAATCCTTGAAATGAAGGAAACAATAAACCAAATAAAAAACTCAATGGAAAGCATCACCAAAAGACTAGACCACTAGGAAGACAGAACCTCAGACAATGAAGACAAAATATTTAATCTTCAAAATAAAGTTTCCCAAACAGAGAAGATGGTAAGAAATCATGAACAAAATCTCCAAGAACTATGGGACATCATGAAAAGACCAAATTTAAGGATTATCAGGATTGAGGAGGGCACAGAGATACAAACCAAAGGAATGAACAACCTATTCAATGAAATAATTGCAGAAAATTTCCCAAGCCTGAAGAATGAAATGGAAAATCAATTACAAGAGGCTTACAGAACACCAAATGCACAAAATCACAACAGATCCACACCCTGGCACGTTATAATGAAAATGCCTAACATTCAAAATAAAAATAGGATTTTGAAGGCCACGAGAGAAAAGCATCAGATTACATATAGGGGAAAACAAATATGGATATCAGCAGATTTCTCAGCCCAGACTCTAAAGGCTAGAAGGACCTGGAACAACATATTTCAGACTCTGAAAGAACATGGTTGCCAACCAAGAATCCTATACCCAGCAAAACTAACCTTCAGATTTGAAGATGAAATAAAATTCTTCCATGATAAACAAAAGTTAAAAGAATTTACAAATAGAAATCCTATGTTAGAGAATATTCTCAACAAAATATTCCATATAAAGGAAATGAAAAACAACAATGTAGGTCAGCAAAGGGAGGAAGAAAATTAAAGAAAAATCCATTTGAAGTAGAAACCAAGCCAAGTTAAAAACCAAAAATAACCCAAATGACTGAGATTACAGATCACATCTCCATAATAACCCAGAATGATAATGGCCTAAACTCATCAATCAAAAGTCATAGACTGGTAGAATGGATTAAAAAGAAAGACCCAACAATATGCTGCCTTCAACAGTCTCATCTTATAGAAAAAGACATCCACAGACTATAGGTGAAAGGATGGGAAAAAACTTACCATGCTCATGGACTCGGTAGAAAAGCAGGAGGTTCCATCCTTATTTCAGATAAAGTGGACTTCCAGATGAATTTAGTCAGAAGGGATAAAGAAGCATATTTTATCTGCTCAAGGGAACCATAAATCTGGAAGACATAAAGATTGTAAATATTTATGCCCAAAACAACAGTGCATCCATGTACATCAAAAAAATCCTTCTCAATTCCAGAAATCAAATAGACCACAACACAATAATTCTGGGTATCTTTAACACACCACCATCACCACTGGATAGATCTTCCAAACAAAAACCAAACAAAGAAACCATAGAACTCAAAAACACAATCAATAACCTAGACTTAATAGACATACATAGAATATTCCATCCATCAACAAGTGAATTCACTTTCTTCTCAGCAGCACCTGGAACCTTCTCAAAAATAGACCATATGTTATGCCACAAAGCAGCCCTTAGGAAATGCAAAAAAAAAAAAAAAAATAGAGATACTGCCTTGTGTTCTATCAGAACATAATGGAATGAAACTAGAAATCAATGACAAAATAAAAAACAGAAATTACTCCATCCCCTAGAGACAAAATACTATGTAATTGAATGAAATATGGATAACAGAAAACATCAAGGAGGAGATAAAAAAATTCTTAGAGGTAAATGAGAATAATGATACAAAATATCAAAATCTCTGGGACACTATGAAAGCAGTACTAAGAAGAAACTTCATTGCATGGAGCGCATTCAAGAAAAGAATAAAAAGTAAACAACTAAATGACCTAACATTACAGTTCAAAGCCCTATAAAAAGAAGAACAGAATAACAGCAAAAGTAGTAGAAGACAGAAAATAATTAAAATCAGAGCTGAAATCAATGAAATTGAAACAAAAGAAACAATTCAAAAAATTGACAAAACAAAAAGTTGGTTCTTTGAAAAAGTAAACCAAATAGACAAACCCTTAGCCACACTAACAAAAAGAAGGAGAGAGAAAACTCAAATTACTAAAATTGGTGATGCAAAAGGGAATATCAAAACAGACACCTCTGAGATACATAACATAATGAGAAGCTACTTCAAAAATCTGTATTCCAACAAAATAGACACTACCGAAGACACTGACAAATTTCTAGAGACATATGATCTGCCCAAACTGAACCAGGAGGACACACACAATTTAAAAAGATCAATATCAAGCAAAGAAATAGAAGAAGCCATTAAAAAACTACTGTCCAAGAAAAGCCCAGGACCAGATGGATTCTGAGCCAAGTTCTACAAGACCTTCAAAGAAGAACTCATTCCAATACTTCTCAAAGTATTCCAGGAAACAGAAAAGGAGGGTACCCTACCAAACGCATTCGATAAAGCTAATATCACTCTCATACCCAAACACATCAAGGAAAGAAAAATTTAGACCAATATTCCTTGATGAATATAGCTGCAAAGATCCTTAACAAAATATTGGCAAACCGTATCCAAAAACATATTAAGAAAATCGTGCACCACGATCAAGGGGGTTCATCCCTGGAATGCAAGGATGGTTTAACATCCATAAATCAATAAACGTAATCCATCATGTCAATAGACTTAAGGATAATTGATGCAGAAAAAGCATTCGACAAAATAGAACACCCCTTCATGCTCAAAACACTAGAAAAAATAGGGATAGTAGGAACATACGTGAACATTGTAAAGACTATTTATGCTAAGCCCATGGCCAACATCATTCTTAATGGAGAAAAATTGAAACCTTTCCCTTTAAAAATGGGAACAAGTCAGGGATGTCCTCTTTCACCACTTCTATTCAACATTGTCCTCAAAATTCTAGCCAAAGCAATTAGACAGACTAAAAAAATTAAAGGGATACGAATAGAAAAAGAGGAACTTAAGCTGTCACTATTTGCTAATGACATGATTCTATATTTAGAAGTTCCAAAAAAATCCTCCAGAAAACTTCTAGACCTCATCAATGAATTCAGCAAAATAGCAGGCTATAAAATCAACACGCATAAAGCATTTTTATACATAAATGATGAAACATCTGAAAGGGAAATGAGGTAAACAACTCCATTTGCATTAGCCTTAAAAAAAATAAAATACTTGGTAATCATCCTAACCAAAAAGGTAAAAGATCTCTACAATGAAAACTACAAAACACTGAAGAAAGAAATTGAGGAAGACCATAGAAGACGGAAAGATCTCCCATGTTCTTGGACAGGCAGAATTAATATTGTCAAAATGGCCATACTACCAAAAGTGCTATACAGATTCAATGCAATTCCAATTAAAATCCCAATAACGTACCTTAGAGAAATAGAACAAGCAATCATGAAATTCATCTGGAAGAATAAGAAACCCAGAATAGCTAAAGAAATCCTTAACTGGAAGAATGAAACAGGGGGTATAGCAATACCAGAACATCAACTATACTACAAACCAATAGTAACAAAAACGGCATGGTATTGGCACCAAAATAGACAGGTAGATCAGTGGTACAGAATACCACTGAAACGGACACAAACCCAAATAAATACAATTTTCTCATACTAGACAAAGGTGCCAAAAATATACAATGGAGAAAAGATAGCCTCTTCAACAAATGGTGCTGGGAGAACTGGAAATCCATATGCGGAAGAACAAAAATAAACCCCTCTTTCTCACCCTGCACAAAACTCAACTCAAAATGGATCATGGACCTCGGAATCAGACCAGAGACCCTTCATCTTATAGAAGAAAAAGTAGGTCCAAATCTTCAACATGTTGGCTTCGGACTAGACTTTCTTAACAGGACTCCCATAGCACAAGAAATAAAAGCAAGAATCAATAAATGGGACAGATTCAAACTAAAAAGCTTTCTCTCAGAAAAGGAAACTATCAGCAATGTGAATAGAGAAGCTACAGAGTGGGAGAAAATCTTTGCCAATCATACTTCAGACAGAGCACTGATTTCCAGAATCTATAAAAAACTCAAAAAACTCTGCACCAAGAATACAAATAACCCAATCAACAAATGGGCTAAGGAAATGAACAGACACTTCACAGAAGAAGATGTACAAGCAATCAACATATATATGAAAAAATGTTCAACATCTCTAGTAATAAGAGAAATGCAAATCAAAACTACCCTAAGATTCCATCTCACCCCAATTAGAATGGCGATTATCAAGAACACAAGCAACAATAGGTGTTGGAGAGGATGTGGGGAAAAAGGTACACTCTTACATTGCTGGTGGGGTTGCAAATTAGTACAGCCACTCTGGAAAGCAGTGTGGAGATTCCTCAGAAAGCTTGGAATGGAACCACCATTTGACCCAGCTCTCCCACTCCTTGGCCTATACCCAAATGACTTAAAATCAGCATACTACAGAGATGCAGCCACATCAATGTACATAGCTGCTCAATTCACAATAGTCAGATTTTGGAATCAACCTAGATGTCCTTAAATTGATGAATGGATAGAGAAACTGTGTTATAGATATACAATGGAATATTACTCAGCTATAAAGAATAAAAAACTATGGCATTTGCAGGCAAATGGATGAAATTAGAGAATATCATGCTAAGTGAGATAAGCCAATCTCAAAAAACCAAAGGACAAATGATCTCGTTGGTAAGCAGATGATGACACATAATGCGGAGTGGGAGGGGGGCAAGAATGGAGGAAAGGGGGACTGTATAGAGGGAAAAGAGGGGTGGGAGGGGTGGGGGGAAGGAAAAAATAACAGTGTGAATCAAATACCATTACCCTATGTAAATGTATGATTCCACAAATGGTATGCCTTTACTTCATGTAAAAACAGAAACAACATGTATCTCATTTGTTTACAATAAAAATAAATTTAAAAAAATAGTTACAGCAAAAAAAAAATATTGCCTTTGCAATAATTTTTGAGTATCACAAGCTTAGGGCACTAAAAACAAAAATGAATAAATGAAACTACATCAAACTTAAAATCATTGGCACAGCAAAGGATGTTTTATTATTTACAAAATGCTAGCAAGTCTACAAATTTAGGAATAAAATGCAAACCATATGTTTGATAAGTGAGTATTATTCAAAATTTTCAAAGAATTCATACTCAATAGTGCAAAAAGCAAAAAACCCTATTAAAAATAAGCAACATACATGGATACACATTTCTTGAAAGAAGAGAAAAAATGGACAACATTTATATGGAAAGTGTGCAACATCACTAATTATCAGAAAGATTCCAATCAAAACCACTATGGGATACTACCTCACACTTGTTAAGATAGATATTAACAAAAAGTTTAAAAGTAACAATAATTGATGACAGTATGGAAAGGCAGAACTCTCATACATTGCTGATGGGAACGTAGATTTATAAAGCCATTATGGAAAACAGTATGGAGGTTTCTAAGGAAATTAAAAATAAAAATACCATATACTCGTGAATCTCTCTTTAGGGCATATATCCAAAGGAAATGAAGTCACTGTAGCAGTGGTCCACTTTATACTTTGAATATACTCCTTGCTGCTCTGCCACTGCAACTTATTTTTAAAATGGATATGTTTCTTTCTCTTCTTCTATCCCTTCTCCTCCCTAATGTCTCCCTCTCCCGAATCTCAGGGGAAACAGGATTACCTTTCTTTCCCATCCTAGTCAGTTATCTGTCCCTGAAGTACACACCCACCACAGCAACAAAGTAATCCAGACTTTGGGGATGGTACCAGATCGCAGAAATAACTATCTCCCAAATTAACAAGTGAATTACAACTCCAACAAAGAACAAGTGGAATGTAGAGTTTGAGTCACCTCTTTAAAAGCCCCCTGTTCCTGCTGATGGGCAGAATCACAGTCTTTGGGAGAGGAGTCCCATGTTTCTCCTTTGCTAGCAAAGCAATAAACTTTCTTTTTCCTTTTTCTCAAAACCATGTCCTCATTATTGGATTGGCATTGGAGACAAGGATGGAGATGTTGGCAACATCACCACCCCATAAAGATACCCACATTCCCACGTTAATTGCAGCAATATTTATAATAGTAAAGATAGGGAAGCAATAGATACATAAATTGATGTAGATATATAAAATGGAATATTATTCAGTCCTACAGATGATCTTGCCATTTGCCACAACATGACTGAGCCTGGAGGATCCTGTACTAAGTTATATATGACACAGGAAGAAAAATATTGCATAATCTCACTTATTTTTAGAACCTGAAAAGTTCCAAATATATAGAGGCAGAGAACAAAACAATGATTACTAGGACCGAGGATACAAAGTAGTATATATGTAAAATGAGCAAGTCTAGAGACATAAATCATAAAAACAGGACTATAGGTAATAAGATTATATTCATACAAAATATGAAATTAATACTAAATGAGTACATTTCAGTTGTTCCTGTCACAAAAAAAAAATTCAAATTGAAGTATGGGAGATAATGGCCATGTTAATTTGCTTCACTATACTAATCTTTCTAGTATCTATATGTAGCCCATAATAACATGTTGAAGACAGAATTGAGGACAGGAAGTTAATGTAGAATAAGAAATCTGGTGGAATCAAGGAATGAAGGCCATCTGAGTCTGAGAAGTTGGAGACCACCTCTGGGAGATTGGAATATCAATGTCTCCACAGCCCTTTGATCACCAAGGTTACCTGCCTATACTACCCCAACCAAAAGGCTGCAAGCAAGGAATTTCTAACTAATGCCCCCTGAGCCCCTACTTGCCTGAATCCTCCCTGTGGTCCTTCCCCCTGCCATCTGCTTCTTACCTTTTTTGCCATGTCAGGGCATCTCCTGGGCCTAGCCACATAGGCAGGAAGGAGAGAGACAAGGGGGGAGAGAACAGGAGAACAAAGGAGACCCTAATCTATAAAAGATGCAGGGCCCACTCACTTCTGGGGATTCTAGAACATCAGTCATGTCCCCTTTTCCCTCCTGGAAGAAGTCTGTCTGTATTACTACTTTTAAATAAAATCTGCTTAATATATGCTTGCCTTGGTGTGCTTCTCTGATGTTATACTTCAACATCTGAGGAAGCAGAACTTTTCACTGATAAATGGTGATATCAATGTTAAATATACTGGATAAAATTTATCAAAATAAAACTAAAACAAATAAAAATATAGTAGTAGCAGAAATGATAATAGTAATTCCAGTAACACTAGTAGTAGTCCTATATTGAATATGGCAATTTAGCTGATTACACATTCACCAAACTACCCTGTCAGTCAGTCATGTCTATCTATTAATCAAGAGACATGCAGAAAAGGTGTGGTAATGTAAGGCCCCCAAAAAGGAAACCCCAACTCTGTCCCATGGATCGAGGGCAACCCCAATCAACCGCAGGAGGCGTCACTTGATGCAAACCGCAAGAGGTGTTTATTCCAGCGCGCTGGGACCCAACTCGAGGAGTCGAGTCCCTCGCAGAAGCAGAAAATCTTGTAGGTTTATAAAGGCAGAGACCACACATCGGGAGGGGTCGCACATGAAAGGGAAAAGGGGAACAAAACTGCCGGGAAATTTCAAAGGGGGTCTCGGTTTGCTGATAACATACAACATGTTTCACAATGTTTTACAACAGGGTGTAGATTCTGGTGTCTTAACTGCCTGAATACTATCTTGCTCCAATTACTCTTTTACTCTCTGTTTGGGGCTGTTTCCTGGAACAGCTTTAAGGGCTTTGTTCCCATTACTGGGAGAGAAACCTTAGGGAGTTGAGATAAAACAGACAGCTTAAAAAAATGTCCATTCTTTCAGTAATTTCCCAAACATAGGCCAGATAATCATATATCTTCTTTTCCCCAATTCATAAGGCTAGTTATATCACCAATAAAGTCAATGCAGTTAATCCATCTTACATGTCGTTTGTGTTCCAGGCAAGCCTATGAGGGAATGTGCTGATTACCACTCTTTTTCTAAGTTCCCTCATATCATTCTTTCCATGGTGTGTTCCAGAATCTTGTCCAATATCATACTTAATCTGGTTGGTCCCTGATTTTCAGTACCCAGTCCCTTTGTTGTTTTTTCTGTTGTTTGTTTTGTTTTGTTTTTAATGAGAAGTTTTCTATTTTTTGTTCTTCACAATTTCTCCTACTCTTTAGGATCACTGTTTAACAGCTATATATATGGAATTAAACCTAGCATGGCAACAAAGCAGTTTGGAAATATCAATGAGGTCTGAGACATTCTTAGATTGTCATGCCTTGTATGAGAGAATGCTTCTTATTTTAGGAGGCCTCCTCTTATTCTGGGTTACTCTGAGTAAGATTTCTACACCATGACAATTATAGGGTCCCTAGAAAGTGGAAATGGATACTCAGGCAAATTGAGATACCTGATTCTCTAGAGAAGTCTAAAGAGTCACAGAAGATAACTTACTCGGTAATCTTGGCCAATCTGTTCTGCCACTTAAGAATTTAGTTTCCCCACCTTCAAAATGAGGAGATGAGCTAAGAAGCCTATAAAGATCCCTTTCATCTTTGAGACTGGATGTGCCTATGTAATGGCTACAGAATTCCAGAAGATCCTGAATGTATAGAGAAACTTTAAAAGAGGTAAAAGGTACCAATTATTCCCCAGGGAGAAAAAACAAAAAAGAAAAAAAAAAAAAACTTTGCCATTCCCCCATCCCCTCCTCCCTGCACCAACTATTCTTGACCCAAAAATAAACATACACAAACAAGGCCCAGAGGAAGGCAGGCCAGCAGGAGCCTGTAAGGCTATAACCTATGAGCTGTTTCCGTTGCTTGGCTCCTGGGAGCCTAGAACAGGAAGTCTCTCAGGAGAGGAGACAGACAGGGCTGTCCAGCCCAGCACCACTTTCTCCTACCCTGAAAAGAGGTGGGATAAGAGCCCCCACTGGTAGGGTGGAGGTAGGAGATGGGGGTGTGGCAGAAGCACAAATCCTCTGTGGAATCTTAAAACAACTCCAGGAAAAACAATTATAAAGCAACAGCCATTGGATCCAGGGTATTTAAGTACTAACAAGAAAAGGGCCATGGGTCAGTCTGATGATCCATGATAACAGCACTTCTGAAAGGGTGGAACAGAAACATCAAGCCAGATGTCTATCCTTAGGAGAGGATTCAGGCTTCTAGGAGCTGTGGGGAGGCACCTTGGGAGCTGGCAAAAGTCAGAAGAAAAAGGAAACTCCTGGGGAAGAAGGAGCTTAGAAACAAAGCAGGGTGACAAGTTAACAACAGTGGGAAGAGGAAGAAGACTCAGGTTAATTATGTTCCATTCATCTGACTACACCAGGTATTTTGTTTCCTTATTACTCACAGCACTCCTAAAATTCATCATCAGCCTCATTCTACTGATACAGAAACTGAGGCATATAGTTGTGAAGTAATTTCCTCAAAGTTACACAAATTTAGTGGCAAAGGTAGGATTCAAAGTCAGGTCTACCTGCCTTCAAAGGTTCTGTTCTACCACATCAAGATTCCTTACATTTTTATATTTTCTTCTTAAAGTAATCACTTCCTTACATCATTATTATGCCAACTCATTCATTTTTATTCATCCAGCTCTACCACAAGCATTCCTAGGCCCCATTTTATATAGTGGGCATGTTCCGGGTGTTGGTGACGTAAAGAGGTGTTTGGTCTAGTCCATGGGGATCTCCCCAGCTCAGTAGAGATTTCCATATAAGCAAATCTTCCAATATAGTGTAGTCTGTACTTTAATGGAGAAAGTAAAATAAAGGCTTCTCAGAAATTGGTGGGTGAACAGAGCTTTCTATTAAGTATCATACACAATAGTTTTACTGACCTAAATATCCCCCATACTCCAACCTGTTCACCCTTCCCTCTCTCCCCCATAGCAACCCTGACAACCACTGTTCATTTTCTTGGCTCTGTAGTTTTGCCTTTTCCAAGATTTCATATAGTTAGAATCATATAGTAAGCCATCTTTTCATATTGGCTGATTTAACTTGGTGATAATTATTAAAGATTCCTCATGTGATAACTGATTTTATCACTGAATAAATTTCATTGTGTTCCACAGTTTGGTGATCCTTTACCTATTGAAGGGTAGCTTTATTCCTTCTAAATTTTAGCAATTACATATGAAATTACTGTAATATTTGTATGTAAATCTTTGTGTAGATACTAGTTTTCAACTTAGGTAAATAAAAATGAGAACAATTAATGGACTGTATGGTAAGAATATGTTTGCTTTTTAAATAAATTATCAAACTGTATTCCAAAATGGCTATACTGTTTTGTAATTTTACCAGTAATGAATGAGAATTTTGGTGGCTGCACATCCACACCAGAATTGTTATTGTCAGTGTTCAGGATTTAAGCCATTCTAATAGGTGGGTAGAGCTATCTTGTTATTGCAATTTGCAATTCCCTTATGACATATGATGTTGAACTTCTTTTCATGTGCATACTAAATATCTGAATATCTTCTTTGATGATGTTATCTGTAAAAACCCAGAAACCACTTTGGACGCGGGAACTCACATAAGAGAATTTATTAACCAAACAGGCACAGTGTCTCCCTGCAGGGTAAGAAAGAAAATGAGAGAAAGAGAAAGAGAGATAGAGAGAGAGACAGAGAGAGAGAGAGAGAGAGCATGAAAGCGAGGAGGAGAGAGAGAAAGAATGGCGGGGGAGCTATTCTTAAGCAGTCAAATTCCGCAGGCTAACAGGGGACCAATAACAGAGAAGGATACTTGCAAGCTGACTGATAAACCAATAGCTAGCTAGGAGGTTGACAGACTGACAAGTTAGGTTGTAAGTTGGAAGGCAGGGAAATGACTGCAGTGTAAAGGGTGGGGGAGCATCTTTATATTATATTATTATCTGTTCAGGTATTTCCCCATATTTTAAATTATATTGTTTTATTATTCTTAAGTTTTAAGGGTTCTTTATGTATTTTGGATTCCAGTCCTTTATCAGATATGTGTTTTGGATAGATTTTCTCCCATTGTATGGGTTGTTTTTCTTGGTCTCCTGACAATGTCTTTAACATATCTGAAGTTTTAAATAACATCCAGATTGCCCATTTTTTCTTTCATGAATCATGCTTTTTATGCTGTATCTTAAAAGTTATCATTAGATCCATGGTCACCCATATTTTATCCTATATTACCTTTTAGGAATTTTATACTTTTGAATTTTGTATTTAGTTCTACAATCTATTTTTATGAAAGTTGTAAGATCTGTGTTTCGATTCATTCTTTTGCATTTGAATGTTCAGTTTGTTCAGCACCATTTTTGAACAGATGACCTTTCTCCATTGAATTGCCCTTGCTCCTTTGGAATGTGTTTGTATGGACATATTTCTGGTCTCTTTATTCTTTTCCATTGATATCTTTGTTTATTTTACCCAAATATAAATACTTTGATTATAGTAGCTTTATAATAAGTCTTGAGGTCAGTCAGTATCAATTCTAGGACTTCCATTTTTTTCCTTTAATATTGTGTTGACTATTCTGGGTCTTCTGCCTTTCCATATAAGCATTAGAAGCATTTTTTCAATATAACTTGCTGGGATTTAAATTGAGATTGTGCTGAATCTATAGATCAACTTGGGAAGAACTGATATATTTTAGTTCTTGTTGTTTCTTGATTACCAGGGATTGAACTCAGGGGCATTCGACCACTGAGTCACATCCCCAGCCCTAATTTGTATTTTATTTAGAGACAGGGTCTCACTGAGTTGCTTAGTGGCTCTCTAAATTGCTGAGGCTGGCTTTGAACTCCCATCCTCATGCCTCAGCCTCCCAAGCTGCTGGGATTACAGGTTGTGCCACCATGCCCAGCTGGAAGAACTGATACCTTGACAGTGTTGAGTCATTCCATCCATGTTCATGGAATATCTATTTGTTTAGGTCTTATTTTATTTCTTTCATCAGAATTTTATAGTTTTCATCATATCTTGTGTATATTTTGTCAAATTTGTATCTACATATTTATTTTTTGGTGCTAATATAAATGGTATTTTTAATTTCAAATGTTGATTGCTGGTATATGAGAAGACAGTTTAAATTTTAATATTTATATTAGTGCATCATAGTTACACATAATGGTGGAGTTCATTTTGACATAATCATACATGCCTGGAATATAATTTGCTCCATTTCACTCCCCGGTCTTTCCCTCCTTTCCTCCCTTCCTCTACTATACTAGTCTTCCTTCTATTTATTTTTTTAAGTCAGTGCTTTATAGATACACAACTTTGCATTGTTATAGCCATATATACACATAGTATAATTTGGTCAATTTCATTTCACAATTTCTCCCTTTTCCCATCCTTCCTCCCTTCCCTTCAATCCACTTACTCTAATCCACTGAACTCCCCTCTATTTTTGTGGCTTATGATTTCAGAGATTTAAGCACATGGTTGGTTGATTACATTGCTTTGGGCCTGTGGAGTAGACCGAACATTATGGCAGGAAGTGTGTGGTGGAGGAAAGCTGTTCACCTCATGGTAGCTGGAAGCAAAGAGCATGAGGAATGGTCCAGGGTTTCAATTTCTTCAAATTTACACCCCCATGACCTAACTTTCTCCCAATTCACCCCATCTCCAAAAGGTTCCACCACCTCCCAGTAGAACTACAGACTGAGGACCAAACCTTCAGCACATGGGTCTTTGGGGACCATTCCAGATCCAAACTATAGCAATTTCTGTTCTTTAAAATATGTTATAATATATTTTATGTCCAAGAATTTGGTCTGCCTTAACTAATGTTCTGTGTGAACTTGTAGGCCACTGTTATTGGATGATGTATTCCACAGATGTCAATTAAATGTTCTTACTGATTTTTTTGCCTGCTGGATCTATAAATTACTGATAGAGTGGGCATTCAAGCCCTCAACTATAATAGTGAATTCATCTACTTTTTTTTTCTTTTCCTTATACTTCTATTATTATTTGACTCAAGTATTTTGATGCCCTGTTCTTAGAAACTGGCACATTAAGAATAATTATTTCTATTTGGAATATTGAATATCTTTATGTAATGCCCCTCTTTATCCCTCATACCTTTCATTGCACTGAATTTTGCTTTATCTGAAATTAATATAGCTATTCTGGCTTTTTATGTGTTATGTTTACTTTTATTAACATATTCATCATAGATATAAATGGAGTTCAGCATGATATTTCAATATATGCATATGCCACATACAGAACAACTTCAATCTCCATTTATAGACCTTGTATTAGTCAGGGTTCTCTAGAGGAACAGAATCAACAGGAAGTATGATTATAAGAAGGGAATTTATTAGGTTGGCTTACAAGACCAGAAGCTAGATAGTCCACAATGGCTGTCTGCAGCTGGAGAGCTGGAAGAACCAGCAAGCTGCAAAGTCCAGGACATGGAAGCAACAGAACAAGAAAGATCAACAGTGCTACCGTAGTCTGAGACCAAGGCTTCTGGAAACTACCTGGAGAATCTCTGGCAGAGTCTGCTTGGGAAGAGTGAAGAAGCAAGAATCTGATATCCTCAGATGATCCAATCAGCAATCAAGAACCCGTTCAAGAAGAGCTGAGCTTCCATCTGCATCTGCTTCCTCATTCTTCCAACTTTTATTCCATCCTTTGGATGGTGCCACCCATGCTTAGGGAGGGGCTCCACTTCAGTTCACTATCCCACATTCCAATCATTCCTGGACATGCCCTCATTGACACTCCCAGAAACCTCTTAATCATCAGTATCTCTTAATCCAATTACATTGACAATTCAAATTAACCATTACATACCTTCTCTACTATTGCCAATCTGTAGTAATCACTGTTGTGTATTCAGGTCAACATTTTTTGGAACTTTCACATATTAGAGAGTAATATGAGGTAATTGTACATGAGGTAATTGTCTTTCCATGGATGATTTATTTCACTTAAAATAATGTCTTCCAGTTGCTGCAAATGATAGAATTTCATTCTTCTTTATAAATGAATAGTATTCAATTATATATATACCTCATTTTATTTATACACACATCTGTTGATAGGCACCTAGACTGATTCTATATCTTAGTTATTGTAAATACTGCTGCAGTGAACATGTGTTTGCAGTTATCTCTGTGGTATGCCACTTTAATCTCCTTTGGATATACGTGAAATTGTTTTTAGCTTTTGAAGGAACCTCCATACTATTCTCCATAATGGTGTACTAATTTACATTCCTTTCAATACTGTCTAAGTGTGCTTTTTCCTCCACATTCTCACCAGCATTTGTAATTTTGTGGTGCAAGTTAATTATACAAAAAGGTGGGTTGCACTGCAGCATAACCATCACACAAAGAAACATAATTTGATTACATTCACTCTCTAATACCTCCCACACCTCTTCTCCTCCCTGCCCTGATCCTCTTCCTCTACTGTTTTCTTTTTATGACAACAATTCTACCTGGGATGAGATTGCATCTCATTACAGTTTTGATTTCTATTTCCCTGATGGCTAATGATAGTGGCCATTTTTATACATTAGATGGCCATTGTATTTCTTCTTTAGAGAAGTGCCTGTTCAGATCATTTGCCCATTTTTAATTGGATTTTGGTTGCTAAGTTTTTGAATTCTTTATATATTCTGAATATTAATTCTTTATCTGAAAACTAGTTGGCAAAT
This sequence comes from Sciurus vulgaris, assembly GCF_902686455.1. Taxonomy (NCBI): domain Eukaryota; kingdom Metazoa; phylum Chordata; class Mammalia; order Rodentia; family Sciuridae; genus Sciurus; species Sciurus vulgaris. Next base: position 85,847,050 of record NC_136471.1, on the reverse strand, counting down.
ATTTTCTCCCTTTCTATAGCTTGTTTCTTCACTCTCTTGATTATTTTCTTTGTAGTTCAGATGCTTTTTGGTTTGATGTAATTTGCCTAATTTTACTTTCTTTTTTTTTCATTTTAGCATTTTTTACTGCAAGTTGTAAATATGGTTACTTTATTCCTGCATCTTCTCAATCGTTTCTTCTTTATATTTGCCCTTTTCATTTCCTACTTGGCGAGAATTGGCCTTCCGTTCCAGGATCTTTTTGTGGTCTTTGTCCAGTTTTAGTCTGGTGATAACCACCTTGCTGGGGTGAATGCCCACATGGACAGTTGTGCCATTAGCCTTTTCCCACTGCACTGTTCAATATAGATGACGTATTTCTTCCTGTAAACCTGGACCACTTTGCCAATCTACTGACCTTTATAGTGTCCTCACACAACCTGAACTTCATTATCCTTTCAGATGGGCATAGATAGAACATTGTACTTCTGTCTCAGATGTTTGGAAAGAGGAGAGGACATAATCTTCCTGCGAATGTGTGAAGGTGCACTGACTTTTGTGGTTCTTGCTTCAGTCAGAAGTCACAAAAGGATTGAACTTCATTTTAGCTGATGCCACTTCAGCAATGGCCGCAAAAGGGAAGAGCTAACTTTACTTTCATTGACTTACTTTTTGGGTCATATCCAAAAGAGTATTGCCTATACTGATGTCTTGATGTGTTTTCCTGTTTTATTCTAGTACTTCCATAATCTAAGATCTTATATTTAGGTCTCTGATCAACATTTAGTTGATTTTTGGTGTAGGGTGAGATAGGGGTTAAGATCTTCTGCATATGGATATGAATTTTTCCCAGTACCATTTATTAAAAAGGCTGTCCTTTCTCCAATTATGCTATTGGCATTTTTGCTTACAGTCAGTTGTCTGTATTTGTATGGGCTTATTTCTAAGATATCTTCATTTATCCATGTATCTGTTTTTATGCCAGTGCCATGCTGTTTTGATTGCTATTTCTCCACAGTATGCCTTGAAATCAGGAATTATGATTCTAACAACTTTTTTTCAATATTGCTTTAAATATTTGTGCTTATTTGTACTTCGCCACAAACTTTAGGGATGTTTTCTAGTTTTGTGAAGAATGTCATTAGTGTTTTGATGGGAATTTTATAGAATCTGTATATCACTTGGATTAGTATGGACATTTTAACAATACTAATTCCAACATTTTTAGGGAGTTTACTGGGAATTGAAATCAGGGGCACTCAAACACTGAGCCACATCTTCAGTGCTATTTGTATTTTATTTAGGAACAGGGTCTCAATGAGTTACTTAGTGCCTTGCTTTTGCTGAGGCTGGCTTTGAACTCTCAATCCTCCTGCTTCAGCCTCCTGAGCTGCTGGGATTACTGGTGTGTTCCACTGCACCTGGTCCAACTTTTTTTGAATAGTGGTTAGCATGGTACATCTCTCTCCATCCATTTATTCTTACTTCATGTGTATCACTATTTTTAAAATGAGCTTCTTGTAGAAAACATGTAGTTAGGTCCTGTTTTTTAAATCCATGCTGACAATCTCTGTTATGTTTTGAGCATTTATATTTATTGCAATTATTGGTACATTTGGATTAATACGACCTTTGTTAATGATTCTTATTTATTGTTCTTACTTTTTGTTTCCTTTTTCCACCTTTTTTTCTTCATTTTTTCTTTTTAATTGGACATTTTATATTAGTCCATTTTCTTTCAGTTCATAGCATGTCAATTTTATGCCTTTTTAAACATTTTAGGTGGTTTCCTTTGAATCTGCAATGTACATTTATAAGTAATACTAATATTTTTTTCTCATATAACACTATGCCACTTTCCAAGTTGTACAAAATACCTTACAATGATACATTCCCAATTCCTTTCTCCAATACCTTATAATATGGCTATTATTCATTTATTTATCAATAAACTATAATCACTGAATATATTATCACTATTACTATTTTGAACTATTACCTATGAGATCAATAAAAATTAAGAAAATAAACATTTTATTTTACTTTTATTTATTCCTTTTGTTAGGATTTTCTTTTTTTATTAGAACTGAGTTTCCTGTATTTTTTTTTCCTTTCCAAAGAAACTCCCTAAATATAACTTGAAAGTCAGACTTATTGGTGACTAAATCACTCCACTTTTGTTTATGTAATTCTTTTCTTCTTTACTTTTGAAGAATAATTTCACTGGATACAGAATTGTAGGTGGTAGGGTTTTTTTCCTTTCAATTCTTTAAATACTCACACCAGTGTTTTCTATTATACATGGTTGCTAAAATAAGTCTAAATATTTTTATACTTTCTCTTTTATGGGTAAAATACTTTCCCTCATATTTAAAAAATACTTTTTAGATGTTTCATTTCATTCACTTATTTATATGTGGTGCAGAGAATTGAACCCAGTGCCTCACACATGTTAGGCAAGCACTCTACCACTGAGCCACAATCCCAGCCAGATATTTTCCCTCTTTATGTTCAAGAATTTTTCTTTGTCTTTGATTTTTTTTACAATGTAGATGCAACATATGTAGGTATAGAGTTTTTCTTTTCTTTTTAAATCGTGTTTCTCTTGTTTGGTGTTCTCTGGATCTGTGGTTTGGTGTTCACCATTCATTTTGTGAAATTCTCAGTCATTATTGCCTTAAATATTTCTTCTCTTCTTTTCTTGTTTCTTTTTCCTTTTGTTATTCCCACTCTATGTTACAGTTTTTGTAAATATCTGATTTGGGGGTATTCTCTCCTGTCATTTCTTTTTTTTTCTCTTTGTATGTCAGTTTTGGAAACTACGATTAACAGTTCTCTTAAAGCTCACTGCTTCTTTCCTTGGACATATTTAATTTATCAATGAGCCCATTAAAACATTCCTCCTTTATCTTTTTTAAAGGTTGATTTCTAGCTTTTCCTTCTGAGTTTCTTTATTTTTTGTTTGTTTTGATTTTGCTGGTGTTTCTTTTGTTTGTTTATTTGTTTTTGTGTTGAGGATTGAATCCAGGGATGTTTAACAGTGAGCCACATCCCCAGCCCTTTTTATATTTTGTTTAGATACAAGGGCTCTCTAAATTGCTTAGGGCCTTGCTAAATTGCTGAGGCTGGCTTTGAACTTGTAATCCTCTTACCTCAGCCTTCTGAGCTGCTGGCATTACAGGCATGTGCCAACACCCTAAACTTCTCTGAGTTTTTAGCTCACTACTTACATAACCTACATGTATGAGATATTAGTTATATTGTCATTTTCACATTATAACCCTTAGCATTTTAATCATATTTGAAAAAATATTCACCTGATAATTCCAGTATTCTATGGGTCTGACTCTGATGTTTGCTTTGTGTCTTCAGACTGCTTTTGGCCTTTTAATGAGTCTTCCAAATTTTTGTTGAAAGCTAGATGTGATGTATTTCCTAAAAGGACCCAGGGGTTTTAGTGCCAGGTTCTATGTTGATCTGTTTGGGAGTTAGTTTGTGTTTACTGTTTGCTGTAGATGTTGATATCAGGAACTAAAATTCTCTCTGGTGCCATTGTTATGGTTCACCTTGTTGTCTTTTGATTTCCCTAGAGATTTCCTCCTAAAAAAGTTATAAGTCATGGAGATATTTCATAGTATCTCCTTGGTCTGTAAACTTTATAAGTGCATCTGTTTTTGTTCCCCTCACAAATGAGATAGGAGGAGTAAATAGGGGTAGATTTGGTTATTTTTCTTCTCCCAGGTTGGTTAGCTCTCCTGAAACTCCAGTCAGTTAAGATTTGGTGAAGTAGATTCCCTTATTGGGTAGGGCTTATAATGAAGAATAAAAGGCTCATATATTTTATTATATGGTCATGTTTCAAAATGTCTACCCCCCTCCCCACCATAAATATCAAGGGAATTTTCTCAGATCATCACTGTGAGAATCTGAGATTACTCATGGAGGTAAAACTCACAACCATTCCTGCTACCTCACTCCCACCATCACAACTGAACATTCAATAATTCATTACTTATAGTTTAACACTTTCTCTGCTCCTGTACTGGTGCAGTGAAGAGTTTTGCTCCTGGAGTTCTGCTCTGATAAGCTATAATTCTCTGTATCTGACCACCTGTCTCTTCAAGTTTGGAAGAAGTAGATTGCCCTGTGATCCAAATTCTTGGCTATATCTAAAAAGAGCTGCTGACTTTCAATGTGTTTAGCTTTTTCTCATACTGTGAGGATGAAAGTGACGATATCTAAGTTCCTCACATACCATTCCAGACTCTGGAAGTCCATTCATTCTTTTACAATTTAATTTGAGAACACTTATTGAGCACCTACTGCATGCCAAGCATTGTTCTTGGAACAAGAAATAGAGTAGGGGATAAAATACACAAAAATCTTTCTCCCAAGAAATTTATATTCTGGTTGGAAGAGACAGGTAATAAAGAAGTAAACATTCAAATTAGTACCTGTAAAACTATACACTTAATATTTTACTTAAGTCAATTAACCATTTTACTTACAGAAGTTTAGTTTAAATGGAAACTATAGCACTATCATAAGTACCAGTAATGTGACAGAATTAGAAGATCAACATAAACCTTAACTTTGTAACTGCTAAAAAATGATCATGAGAGTTATCATTTATAAGAATGTCTGATGTCATCTCTGGAACTCAAGCCACAGTTCAAGAAACACTGATGTAATTGAATCCATCATTTTTCATATAATAAACTCGAGATTCAGAAGACAGATGCTGGGTTGAGTGCTTGCTTAGCATACACAGGGCCCTGGGTTTGATTCCCACCACATAAGCACATCCACAAAATCAGATCTTATATTTTCAAGGACCAACTGTATTCTTCAAAATTACTTTACCAAAGAGGAGGGACATACACAAAAGCTGTATATGGCCATACAAGTTGTACATGGCAAAACTCTAGGGAATTGTGAATGGTGCTCCTTGGAGTTGAATAGTGCCCAACTTGTATAACCATATCCAAAGGCCCTCAGGACTCAATACCAGAGAAATAGATTATAATGGTTAAAACTGCAATATCTACAAGCAGCAGTTACCAGTTGTATGACCTCAGAAATGTGACTTTAACTTCTGTCTGATTTGATGATAATTATGATACCTTCTTCTTGAGACTGGGATGGAAATTAGATTACTGCATCTGTCATGTGATAAGCACTCAATACGTATGAACTATCATTATTATTATAGCTCCAATGCCAGAGTTTCAAATGGGCCCTGTATTTTCTAATGCCACTAAGATCTCAAAATACTTTTAAAGTCCTAATAGCTAATGATACATCTGAAGACAAGATAAAATTTAAAAATAAGAAAAACTCAAAATGATTGGCAACAAATAGACAAAAATTCAAAAACCTTGGCATATACACAATTCGTTGGAAATGAACATTATCCACAGTGGATACAGATTCAAAAGATGTGAACAGCCAAATAACTGAAGAAGTTTAAATAGATAATAATCACACTGAAATGTTCTCAATCTCATGTGTTTTAGTCAGCTTTTTCACTGCAGTGAATTAAAGACCCAACAAGAACAATTTTATGGGAGGAAAACTTTATCTAAGGACTCAAGGTTTCAGAGGTCTGAATCCACAGACAGCAGACTCCATGCCTCAGGGCTCAAGGTGAGACTGATCATCATGGCAGAAGAGTGTGGAAGAGGGAAGCAGCTCACATAGTGATCAGGAAGCAGAGAGAGAAAGACTTCACTCTCCAGATACAAATATATATACCCCAAAGCTATGCCCCAATTCCCATTTCCTCCAGCCATACCCCCACCTGCTTTCAGTTACCACTCAGTTAATACCTATCAGGTAATTAATTCACTAGTTGGATTAAGATTCTCACAACCCAATCATTTCTCCTCTGAACCTTCTTGCATTTGTCTCATACATGAGCTTTTGGGGGACACCTCATATCCAAACCATAACATTCCTCCCTGGGCTAACAGCCATCTCACAATGCAAAATACATTTTATCCATTTCCAAGAGTCCCCATAGTCGACAGTTCTGAGATTGACCAAAGTTCAAGTTCAAAGTCTTCTTTGAGTCTCAAGGCAATCACACATTGTAAGCTCCTATAAAATTAAAAGTAATTTACAAGTATTCAATATATAAATGTACAGAGTAAACATTTTCATTCACAAAAATAGGGGCATAGAAAAAAAAAGGAATGGGACCAAAGCAACACAGAAATCCAGCTGGGCAAACAATTCCTGTAGCTTTGTGTCCGGCATGTGGAGCACATGGCATGATGTCCGCTCCAAAGGGCTTGTGTAGCTCTTCCCCTGTGGCCTTGCTTGTTGCAGCCCAAGGGGCCTTTCTGTTGGCTTGCCTGTGCTCAATTCCTGCAGTTTTCCTAGGATGATGTCCCACTTTACTAGCATTTCTTAATCTCAGGGTTTCCACTGCAGCTTCGGTTTCCTCTTCACATTTCCACACTTTGACTTCTCAGGGGTGCCTGCAGGGACTCTTACCTTGCTGCACTTTGCCTGGTCTCCCAGACCTTCCTTTGAAATCTTGGTGGAAGCCTCCATGACCCTCTCACTCCAGCAGCCTGCATTCCTGCAGAACCAGCACCACATGGTTGATGTCAATGTCTGCTGCCATCTCAAGCAGTATCCAATCCTTCAGAAACCCTTTTTGCAGCAGCCTCTGAGTGTCTGGGTGGCTGAGCAAGGTGAAACAACTTCCTAGGCCCCCTTGTGTAAGAATGGTGCTCCACTGGTCTCTCTCAAGAGAACTTGCACTTTTATTCCCTTGAATTTGAGATGGGTGTGGTCTTGCCAACTCCTGAGATGCTCTTAAGCCGTCTTATTATCTCTGGCAAAGTCTTCAGCATTTCTTTAGTGGCAGTAATGTCTTTAACAGTGCCAACTTCCTTATTACTAGCTTTACTTCAGCCTTTCAAGTCCACTTTTTCCAAATCTTTCTGCTCTGCTCTCTGCTCCTTGTTATCACAATAAATTTGGCTAAAAGCCACCAGCAATATCCATGCCACTGCCTGAATGCTATGCTGCCTAGAAATTTCTTCTGCCAGATTAATAAGCCCATCATTTTTAAAGTCAGCCTCACCTAAAGTCTTAGGACACAGGCAAAATGAAGACAACTACTTAGCCAGAACATAACACAAATGGCCTCTAGTTCAAATTCCAATAGTTTTCCTTCTCTGACCCCCTTTAGCCCTGTCTTCAACTGTCCATGGTCTTCTGCACTCTGGTCCTCTGAGCTCCCACCAGAAATTGCCATCAAGTTCTTATAATAATGTAAAGCATTTCCACCTTGCATTGATAAACACCTCAAAATTCCACCAAACAATTCCAAAATGCTCCAAAAACTTAAGAACCACACATTCAGGTTAATCACAGCAATGACCCCATTTCTTGATACTAATTTCTGTTTTAGTTGACTTTTTCACCACTGTGACTAAAAGACCCAACCAGAGCAAGTGTAGTGGAGGAAACGTTTATCTAGGGGCTCATGGTTTCAGAGGTCTCAATCCATAGAGAACAGGCTCCACTCCTCAGGACTCCAGTTGAGGCTGACCATCATGGCAGAAGAATGTGGCAGAGGGAAGTGGCTCACATGATGATCACGAAACAGAGAGAGGTCTCCACTTGCTAGACACAAATATATACCCCAAAGCCATGTCCCCAATTCCCACCTTCTCCAGTCACACCCTATGACTTCAGTTACCAGAGTTAATCCCCTTGAGGGAATTAATCCAATGATTGGGTTAAGACTCTCACAACCAATTGTTTCTCTTCTGAACCTTCTTGCATTGTCTCACACATGAGCTTTTGGGGACACCTCACATCCAAATAATAATATCATGTATAATCAAACAACTGAAAATTAAATGAAGCTCATAGTTTTCATCTATCAAATTAAAGCCATTTTAAAATTGCATACTAGTTGCTGGAGGTGATGCAATGTACTTTAGAGTCACTGACACTGCTGGTGTAAATGCAAATTGGGTCATTTGTTCTGGAAAGAATTCCACCAATATATGTCATTGACCTTCCAATAAGAGTCACTGAATTCAGTAATCCTAATTCTGGGAATTTGTCCTAAGGTAATATCTTTAAACAAGAAAGTTTAATGCACAAAGTTGCATTATTTAAAATTGTAAAAATTAAGTAGCAAATATAATTTAGTTTCATTTAGAAAGTGAATTATTATTTAAAACTGCAAAACATTGAAGAAAGAAATTGAGGAAGACCTTAGAAGATGGAAAGATCTCCCATGTTCTTGGATAGGCAGAATTAATATTGTCAAAATGGCCATACTTCCAAAGGCACGATACAGATTTAACACAATTCAAATTAAAATCCCTATGACATTTCTCATAGAAACAGAAAACAGAAATTCATCTGGAAGAACAAAAGACCCAGAATAGCCAAAGCAATGCTGGGCAAGAAGAGTGGTGCAGGAATTATCACTATACCAGATCTTAAACTCTACTCTAGGGCAATAGAACAAAAATGGCATGGTATTGGCAACAAAATAGACAGGTAGACCAATGGTACAGGATAGAAGACATGGAGACATACCCACATAAGTACAGTGACCTCATACTAGACAAAGGTGCCAAAAACTTACAATGGAGAAAAGATAGCCTCTTCAACAAATAGTGCTGGGAAAACTGGAAATCCATATGCAGTAAAATGAAACTAAGCCCTTATCTCTCACCCTGTATAAAACTCAACTCAAAATGGATAAGGATAGAGGAATTAGACTTGAGATCCTTCACCAAACAGAAGAAAAAGTAGGCCGGAATCTCCATCATGTTGGCTTAGGACCAGACTTCCTTAACAAGACCCCCATAGCGCAAGAAACAAAAGCAAGAATCAATAAATGGAATAGATTCAAACTAAAAAGTATTTTCTCAGCACAGGAAACAATCAACAATGTGAAAAGAGAGCCTACAGAGTGGGAGAAAATCTTTTCCACACACACATCAGACAGAGCACTCATCTCCAAAGTTTATAAAGGACTTAAAAAACTTTACACCCAAAATACAAAGAACCCAATCAATAAATGGGATAAGAAAATGGGCAGACACTGCACAGAAGAAGTTATAGAGGTGAGCAACAAATATATGAAAAAGGGTTCAGCATCCCTGGTAATTAGAGAAATGCAAATTAAAACCACCCTACAATTTCATCTAACTCCAATTAGAATGGCTATTATCAAGACTACAAGCAATAATAAGTGTTGGCATGGATGTGGGGGAAAAGTACACTCATACATTGCTGGTGGAGTTGCAAATTGGTACATCCACTCTGGAAAGCAGTGTAGAGATTCCTCAGAAAGCTTGGAATGGACCCACCTTTTGACCCAGCTATCCCACTCCTCAGTTTATACCCGAAGAATTTAAAATCAGCATACTACAGAGATGCAGCCACATCAATGTTCATAGCAGCTCAATTCACAATATCTACATTGTGGAAGCAACATAGATGCCCTTCAATTGACAAATGGACAAAGGAACTGTGACATATATACACAATGGAATATTATTCAGCCATAAAGAACAATAAAATTATGGCATTTGCTGGTAAATGGATGAAGTTGGAAAATATCATGCTAAGTGAAATAGGCCAAGCCCAAAAAACCAAAGGCTGAATGTTTTCTCTGATAAGTGCATGACAATATATAATGAGGAGGGGCGGTGGGGGGAAGAGAAGAATGAAGGAACTTTGGATGGTGAGAGGAAAAAGGGGTGGGAGGAGTGGGAATGGAAAAACAGTAGAATGAAACAGACAGTATTACCATATATATATATATATATATATATATATGTATATATATGATTACATGAATGGTGTGAATCTACATTGTGTACAAACATAGAAATGAAAAGTTGTACCCCATTTGTGTACAATGAATCAAAATGTGTCTGTAAAAATAAAAAATATTTTAATTAATAAAAGAATGAATTATTAAAGATTATGAATATTTGTAAAATATACAGCATAACTGATAAAGAATTCTTAAAGGATTTGGGGAGGGGAGATGTTTATGTGATTATATTAAATGAATTAAGCAAGAACCAAAATTACATATATAGTGCAATCAAATGAACCCTGTAAAAATATGCATGGTCATAGCCAGGTTTGATGCTTGCACTCACCTATAGTTCCAGCTACCTGGGAGGCTGAGGCAAGAGAATCACAACCTTGAGGGTAGCATGAGCAACATGAAGAGACCAACCTAGGCAACATAACAACATAGCAAGACTCTGGTTTAAAAAACATAAAAATATGCTGGTCATGGTTGTGAAGTCTGAAATCCCACTGGCTCAGGAGACTGAGGCAGGAGGATTGAGTTCGAAGCCAGCCTCAGCAAAAGCAAGGTGGCAAGCAACTCAGTTAGTCCCTGTTTCTAAATAAAATACAAAAAAAAAAAGGGTTGGGGAAGTGCTTCAGTGGTTGCGTCTGCCTGAGTTCAATCCCCAGTACCAAAAAAAAAAAAAAAAAAAATCCCATAAAATTAAAAAATAAAAATATACATTGTATAATACCTGGAAGAAGATAAAATGTTCATTGATGATGATTGTCTTTAGGGGGTGGAATCATGTGAAATTTTTCCTTGTTTTATTTTTTTACTTTTCTATATTTTTCAGAATTTTGATAAGAGCATGTTTTTAATAGCTTTATAATCAGAAAATAAATTGTTTTTATATTTAAAAAGGACTTAAGATATTGAGACTGCTAAATTCTTGCCCTCTAGTGGTTAATATCCTAGTACTACAGACCCATTTGCCAGGCCATTCCTGTTTCTAGTCAGGTCCCCTGCATCTGTCTTCTGCAAGTGACTTCCTGAGCTGTGCCATTTGTTGAGCAACAAAAAAAGACTTTAATGTACCTCCTGCTTTCTGATATATGAAAGACATAATATATGCTCCCTGCAGACCATATTTAATATGCCAGCTCAAATGTAGTATTTCAATTTCAGAGCATTTCTAAAGAGCAGGTATTTCATATTTTTCCCTTACACAAGAAAACCAAAGCCCAGACAAAGGAATTTGCTCAAGGTCACATAATCTCTAAGTGGTAAGGCCAGAATTTGAACTCAGGCTTGACAGCTCCAAAACCTGACATTTCTCCCTTCTTCCTTTTAATATTGGGCTGGAGAGGCAAGTATTCAGAAGTGTGAACTCAGATACCTCTATAGTCCTGCCAAATGAAGGATCATAGTACTAGGGACCACTATGATGGGCTTTGACTGGGTAGTATTTCACAAAATGTGACACATCGCTAGGGTAGGCTCCCTTTTCAAATATGTGTAAGAAGTGGTATAACTTTATCTCCCCTTGTTTCATAATGCACATTGGTAGGGTAGTGACTCCTTAAAATGTTTAATTGCTTTTTTTCATGGGATTTGATCACAGTACACCTCCATACCCACCAAAATGCTTATTGATATTAAATGGACTGTCCATGTGAAGGGAACACACAAATCAAGGAGTATGGAGAGCATTTTTCAGATATCTCTTGGAGAGAGAAGCAGACAATAAGACAGAAGGCCCATAAAAAGGATGAAGGGTCCTAGAGTCTAGCTTCATGAATACTGGCAGTTTGCTTAAGCCTCTTCCCAATATATACGTTATATATCCTTGGTAACCATCCCTATCAAGTCAGTCCAACCTGGGAACTCAAGATACCTGTATATAAGTGTAGTCTCCCTTTCTCTTTGGGGCATCCTCTCCTACAACTGGCAACATTAACCCACCTACCGCATCCAGTATGTTCTCTGTGGCCTTCCTCTGCCCATCTCCTGGATTGTGCTAGAGGGAAGACAAAGTCATTGGCAAGAAGAGAACAAAATAGCAAACATAAAGTGATGTCGAGAACAATTAGAGTAAGAGTCAGACGGGCAAGTTACCATGTTGTAAGTGCATATACTGGAAAAGAGAATGACAACTAACAGAAAGCATTTACTCTGTGACAGACACTGTTTTAAGTGCTTTAGTTCTATTAACTCATATAATTGTCACAACAACCCTATTCTGTAGGTAATCTTATTATCCTCATTGTACAGATGGGGAGGCTGACTTAAGAAAGGTTAAATAATTTACCTGCCCAGGACCCCAAGTAACACCATAGAGACTTGAAGCCAAGCACCCTGGCTCCAGAATACATCTCTGAACTGAACCACTAAAGTTACACTGCTCCATCTCTTAGTCTTCCTTACCTCAGTAAATGACATAATCATAAACTTTGTTGCATGCACATGCACATGCATTCTCTCTCTTTCTCTCTTTCTCTCTCTCTCCCACCCGCCCCCCCCCCTCTCTCTCACACACACACACACACACACACACACAAAACCCAAAGAGGTATACTTGATTGGTCTTTCTCTCAGCTCTTCTACTACCTCTAAGCCATCAACAAATCCTGAATATTCTACCTCTAGAATACATCACAGATCCATCCATGTGTCTCCCCTCCACTTACCCCAAACCTAGTCTAAGTCATCATCATTTCTCACATGGGTTACTACAATAGCCTCTTCACTGGGTCCCATTGCTCTACTCTCATCCTGCTGTAGGCATTAATCATGCCATAACTAGAGGGGTGATTTCAAAACCTAATCAGATAACATTATACCTTTGCTTAAAACACTCCAAATGGCTTTCTAGCAGATCTAGAATAAGTTAAAACTCCTTTCTGTGGCTTCCTAAGTATTATGTGGTATAGTTTTGCCTCTTCTTTGACTTCATTTTATATCCACCTTTTACATGCTTAACTTTGTACTAGCCCTGCTGGCTTTCCTTCTGTTCCTCAAACACCCAAAGTTAGTTCCTATCTCCTGGACTTTGCATATGTTGTTTTCTTTTTTTAATTTATGAAGAAAATAAGTTTATTAAATTTATTGGTTCTTCTTAGTTATACATGATAGGATTTTGATAAAATTATACAACACAGAATTGTACAAGCATGGAATATATCTTATTGTTGGTGGGAATAATGGTGAGATTCACTTAGGTATTTGCATATGTGTACATAAGAAAATTATGTTAGATTTATCTACTGCTTTTCCTATTCCTATCCACCCTCCCTTCCTTTCATTTCCCTTTGTCTAATCTACTGAACAAATTTGTTGTTTCCATGCCAAAACTGAACATAGTTTGGCTTACACACTTACCTAACTGCTACATGCTTCAGGTCTTCATCTTCAAAATGAGATTAGTATATCATCCTACTCACCTATAAGGTGATTGTAGGAGTTAAATACACAAAAAGCACTCTGTGCAAGTCCTGGCATATAGTAATCACACAATAAATGTTAGCTATTGTTTTAGTCAGCTATTTCTCTGCTGTGACTAAATGATCTGACTAGCACAACTATAGAGGAGGAAAAGGTGTACTTAAGGGCTCACAGTATCAGGGACCTTAGTCTTCCTTCTTTGGGGCTCCAGGTGAGGTAGAACATCATGGTGGAAGAGTGTGGTAGAGGGAAGCAGCTTTCATCATCAGGAAGCAGTAAGAGAGAGAGAGAGAGACTCCACTCTCCAGATACAAAATATATACACAAAGTCATGCCTCAATTCCAATCTCCTCCAGTCACACCCTACCACTTCAATTAATCCCATCCGGGATTAATTCACTGATTGGGTTAAGACTTTTACAACTCAATAATTTCTCTTCTGAAACTTCTTGTATTGTTTCACAATGTGGGGGACACCTCACATTAGCTATTAATTCCCCTGTTTAAAACTTCCTCAACTTGGAGTGACTCCAAGCTAGTTTTGTAAAGTCTCTTGACATCAAATACTTCCATTTAAGGATCATGTAATGTGGTTCTCTACCTCTGCAGTCCCTTCTCTTTTTATTCCCTTGCCTAGTCCTTCATCACATATTCTAGCCATTCCACATAACTATAATCTTCAAATATGTGGTGTGTTTTCATGACTGTAGGTCTTGGCTCATGTTATTCCCTCTAGAATGTTCTCTTTCCACAGACAACTTCCTGTGTACCCCAATGTCTGTTTTGCATCCTGCTGAAATAATATTCCATTTTTCTGGATTTTTTCTTACATGATAGCTCCTTTGGTAACCCAGCCATTATCAACAGGTTCCTTCAGAATTAATTCCTACTCTCTCTGTGCTACCAGAGTACCTTGCTTTATTTTTGTTGAATCACTCAACACAACTTTAATTGATGCATTATAATTATATGTAATAGTGGGATTCATTGTGACAGATTCATACATGCACATAACATATTTTGGTCAACACAGTTGTTTTATGATTTTACTACTGAGATATAAACAGAGCTCATGAGATGCAAGAACTATGACATCTGCATTCATGAAGTCCAGAGCTGTCACAGGGTAGATGTTCAGAAAACATCTGCTTTCTAATGAATAGAATTGGACACCACCCACAAGGATGAACACAGACTTTTAGTGTCCCATCTCCCAGGAGCCCTTAAACCTGGTACAGAGCCAAAAGCAGAGGGATTGCCAATCTCATGCCTTGAAGCTTTCTCAAACTATTATTGGGTACCCACTCTTCCCTAAGTAATTTTCTCCTCAATTGGTTTTGATACCACCTTAGAGTAAATGTGAGTAAAGGAGGTGAAACTGAGGCTCAGTTCAGGATATGTGAAATGGCCCCTAGGAAGTGGACATATACTCTTCAAGGATATCCATTTACATTAAAAACTATCATTTGATAATTATAGCAGTGCAATTCCCAATAGCTAAGCTGTGGAATCAACCTAGATGCCCATCAATGGATGAATGGATAAAGAAATTGTGGTAGGTATACGCAATGAAATATTATTTAGGCATAAAGAAAAATGACTTTATGACATTCACTGGTAAATGGATGGATCTGGAGATTATCACACTAAGTGAAATAAATCAATCCCCTCCCAAATAAAGGTTTAATGCTCTTTCTGATATGTGGATGCTAACTCATAACAAGAGGGGATAGAAGTTCAGTGGATTAGACAAAGTGGAATGAAGGGAAGAATTGGAGATAGGAATAGGAAATATGGTGGAATGAATCTGACATAATTTTCCTATGTTCATATATGAATACATGACCAATGAATCTCACAATAGTGTACATCCACAAGACTGGGATTCTAAATAGAATAATACATACTCCATGCTTGCATCAATATATCAAGATAGATTCTACTTTCATGTATAACTAAAAAGAACAAATAAAAAATGCTATCTTCTTCATGGAATCAAGGGAAAATGCTAGAATATGCCCATATCTGTATCATTCTTTTCCTGTCCTTGTGTTCCCAGATCTTCATGCTTGTAATCCCTACTCTGCTCTAATGAATGACCGTCAGGTGCTCTGACAGTTGTGAGGAATTACACTTGTCAAACAAAACGTATTTTCCCAAGGCGTCTGTGGTTTACTGGATTCTTAACTATAAAAAAATAAGTTGACTTCTCCGCTATAGACTATGGAAACCTGAGGTAAACAGATATATGGTGATAATAGAGAGAAATGGAGAGAGAGAGGCACTAAATAAGTTGGATGATGAATGGATACAGAGTCCATTTTCTTTCTGGGCATACTCTATAATTATTATACTAATATCCTCTTAGTGGGTGTATCATCTTTACCTCATTGTGGCTACATTTTTCTATCTATAAACTGGCAATAATAATAATCCTTACTACTGATCCTAAGTAAGGGTCCAATGAATGCATATATCTAAAGCATTTACAATGTAAGTTGGCACATAGGAAAAGCTCAACAAATGTCAGCTCTTACTGCCATTATTTTTCTTAGTAACTTACCTCTCCCAGGAAATGTTAGGCCCAGAATGGGAGAGAAGTATGACCTCTTAGACACCAAGGAGACCCTTCCTCCTTGTTTTAAAAGGAAAAACTGGGACCCACAGAGAAAGGATGGACCTAAACTCATTCGGTTCACTAGGATCCAAACTAGAAAGGAGCCCCAAACCTTCTTCCCCACACTGCTATATTCCTTCACAGAGGCCCAGGTTACCTGACCTGTGGAGGTAATGGAAGGGAATGATAATATCCCTGTTCTCTCATCTAGAGGGCTCAGCCTTCTAGGCCTGATTTTCTCTGTGGAAAAGCCTAGGCCCCTGCTGAAAAGAAATGTGCAGGTGTCAGGGAGCAATGGAATAGACAAAAGGATATTTAGAGGAAATTACATGCATCCAGCTCAACGATGGTCAGGAAAGAGGAAAAAGTTTGACTTTTAAGAGCTAAGCAACCCAGAAGTCAGGAGTTACCAAGCCTGGGAAAGAGGGGTGTGGCAGAATGAGTCTGAATAATCAAACCTGGGGGCCATTAGGTAGAAAGATCCTCTAGTGTATCTCAAGATGAAATGCCTGCCAAAAGGCTAGAGGAGAGCCCTTAAATTTTAGTCCCCATCACAGGATGTCAGTTCACCTTCCTGAATAGGCTAGAAAAACATTGCCTGGCAGGGATCTGACTCACTTCCCCCAAACAACAATGCCTCTTCACAGAGGCTCAGACAGCTCCTCACTCCCTCTAAAACCCCATTCCCTCCCAGGAGCTCCAAAAAACACAGGGACTTGGAAAAGCTGAAAAGGCTTCACAGTTCATCACTAGGCCCCATCCACTCCCCTTTTCAGACCTATACCCAAACCCTGTATACTGGGCCTGGGCCCTGAATCCTTTAGGTCTTTCCCCTCACTCTTAAAAAGCATTGACTTCTCTAAAGAGCTTGGCACATGCAGGTGAAAGAACAAGTTCTTCCTTTTCCCATGGGGGTATCACTTTGAATAAAGGACCTTGAGTAACTAAACAGGCTCACATTTCTGGCACTTTGACGAGTAGGTAAGGGAGATGTTCTGGAACAACTCAATGCATGAGCCTTGGAGTAAAACAACCATGGATTTGGTATTTGTACCAACTTTGTGTGATCTTGGATAAATTACATAAGCTTTCTGTGCTTCCTTTATACAAAAAAAAAAAAAAAAAGGAGCTGTACTACCTGGCTCATAGTGACTAAATAAAAGGAAAATTTGGCCAGGCACAGTGGTGCACACCTGTATTCGCAGTGACATGGGAGGCTAAGGCAGGAGGATTGCAAGCTTGAGGCCAGCCTCAGCAACTTAGTGAGAACCTGTCTCAAACTAAAAGATACAAAAAGGTTCAGAAAGTAGCTCAATGATAAAGTACCCCTGGGTTCAATCACCAATAAAAAAAAAGAAAATATGTTGAAATCCTGTCACCAAAAGCTCAGTGATTGTCCCCATGCCAATTCAATTATAAAGACACAGTTTTGAGAAATAGGGAAAGCAAGGATGCATTACTTTGCTAGCAAAAAAGAAGCATTGGGAACTCTTGTCTCAGAGGCTGTGATTCTGCCCATCAGCAGGATGAGAGGGCTTTTAATGAAGTGATTCATTCCAAGTGTCCCTGTTCGGGAGAGGGGGTGTTGAGATTGATCTATTAATTTGGGAGATAGCCATTCCTTAGATCCTCTGGTACCATCCCCCAAAATCTGAATTACTTGGTCCTGGTGGTGAGTGTGTGCTCAAAGACAATAACTCGGTCTAGGATGGGAAATGTTAATCCTATTCTCAGCCCCACCCAGGTGAGGGAGGGGTAGAGGGAGAAGAGGGAAAAAAAATGTACATTTAAAATAAGCCTCAATGGGCATAGTGGCACACACCTGTAATCCCAGCAACTGGGGAGGCTGAGGCAGGAGGATCATGAATTCAAAGCCAGTTTCAGCAACTTAGTGAGGCCCTTAGCAACTCAGTGAGACCCTGTCTCTAATAAAATTTTTAAAAGTACTGGGAATATGGCTCGGTGGTTAAGTGCTCCTGGGTTCAATCTGTGGTACCAAAAACAAAATAAAATAAAATAAGCCTTAGTGGCAGAGCAGCAAGGTCAACAATCAAAGCATGAGGTGGACCACTGTTACAATTCCATAACATAATGCCAAGCAAATGCCAGGTGATTGAGATTAAATGAAATATAGTGTAACTGAAGCAGTTAGGAGCATGGATTCTGGCAACAGAAAACCTGAATTTGAGTCTTGGTTCTGCTATTTACTAGCAATGAAAGCTTGAACAAGCCACTGCCTTACTTCCCCACAGAAATGGGTTCATCTTTCTCTGCCTCCATTTTTTTTTTACGTACAAAATGGCAGTGTTAACAATAGACACCTGAAAGAATTATTCTCAGGATTAAATAAATTAGCTTTTGTAACTTAAGAAGAGTTTGGTATGTGATAAAGTATTAAATGTTATATACTATTTTTTAACTATTTAATCTGTGATGGGTTGAGTGTCACCCAAAGATCCATTGTGACTAAAGGCATGGTCTAGCAGAATGGTGTTATGTTTGTTGAAGACTAGTGAGATGTTCTTATGTCATTGAAAGCTTGCCCCCAGAAAGTAGTTCTCTCAAGAGTTATTACAGTTGTCTGAGTTTGGCCCCACCCAGCCCTCTTTACTTCCCAACTTGAGATGTGACCATTTGCCCTAATATGCATTCCTACCACTGCCATCCACCATTTGCCATGAGGTCATCAACAGAAATGAACCAGTGCAGAGTCCATGTCCTTCAACCTCCAAATATGTGAGCTATACTAATTTTTCTCTATAAAATTAGCTGTTTGAGCATTTCAATGTATTAATGCAAAGCTGACTAATACAATGTGTATTAATGTTACTTTCAAACTATATACTAAGATATACACTAAGAAATGTAATTTACACTATCACCTTTTCCCTTGGAACATGTGTTTTAGTAAAGAAAGGCTTAAGCTAAAAGAATATGGATTTAATGGAGGGATTTAAGGCTTTGGCTAGTTTGAGTGGACATCTGAAATGCACACATGAGTAGTGTCAACACAATTGCTCTCACTCAATGCTACTTAGGCATTCTCTCTTCCAAACCCACACTAGAAGTTCTCTGAGTAAGTCAGGCTAATATGTGAGTGTAGCTGCCAGTGCACTCGGATTTATGAATAAATTGTTTTATTGTATTGTACTGGGGTTCAGTACCTCTTTCATATTATACAAATATATTAGATGCATTTGTCAAGTAAATAAATAAGGTATTTTCCTCCAAATTATGCATTCTTTGTTCTTCAAAGTTTCCTCCCTGAGAGGAAATTTTCTTACAATTCTGTTGTGGTTCAGAGGGTGGAAAGTAGACAAACCTGCATTCAAATCTCACTTCTGTCACTTACCAGTATGATGACATTGAATAAACCACTAAGCTTCTCTGAACTTCAGTTTCCTCATCAGTGGAATAAGGCTAAGAAATCCAACATATCAGGTTGTTTACAAAAAGAATTAAGTATGCCTACCACAGTGTGTGCCCTCCAGATACTGTCTCTCACTCCATTCTGGGGAACAAACATCACCCAAGTAAGTATAGGAGCCTCATGATAACCTTACTTTTTTTTGTTTTGCCCGAATCAATAGTTCCATATGGTTGATGTTTTAGTTATCGTTTTCATTGATGTGACCAGAGACCTGACAAGAACACTGTAGAGGAGGAAACGTTTATTAAGGACTCATGGTTTCAGAGGTCTCAGTTCATACATGTCTGATTCCACTGCTCTGGGCCTGAGGTGAGGCAGAGTTTTATGACAAAAGGGTGTGGCAGAGGAAAGCAGCTCAGGACATAACTATCAGAAAGCAGACAGAGCTCTGCTTACCAGTAACACAATATAAACTGCAAAGGTATGCCCTGTAATCACTTACTTCCTCCAGCTACACCCTATCTCCCTACAATTACCATCAGTTAATACTTGTCAGTGAATCAATGCACTAATTAGGTTAAGACACCCATAATCCAATCATTTCCCTCTAAACTTTCTTGCATTTTCTCACACCTCAGCTTTAGGGGGACACCTCATATCTAAAACATAACACCAATTTATCCATAAGAAACAAATACCACTTGATTTGTATACAATAAATATACAAATTTTTATTTGTCAATTAAAATAAATAAATAGAGGCGCTCCAGTGGCAGCAGGTGTCCGAGAGAGGTAGGCTTTGAGGGTGCTTCGCGCTCGTTGAGACTGCATCTCAGGGACAGTGGCGGAGGGAGATAATAGCAGCACCAACCTGCTGGCTGCAGAGACTGCGAATCTGGAAGAGCAGCTTCAAGGAAGGGGAGAAATGATGCTGATGGCTGATAAAATTCCCTGATGGGAAAGAGCCTGGTTTCCACCCGCCATCTTGGGTGTGGTCTCTTTGGTGTTTCACATTATGTATTATTTGGATCCATCTGCTCTCTCTGGTGTTTCCTGTTTTGTGATATATTTGTGCTTGGCTGACTACCTTGTTCCCATTCTAGCACCTAGAATTTTTGGCTCCAATAAATGGGCCACTGAACAACAGCAAAGATTCCATAAAATTTGCAGCAATCTAGTGAAGATTCGACGCAGAGCTGTGGGCTGGTAGAAACACCTCTTTACATTAAAGGAAGAAAAGCCTAAAATGTACTTCATGACCATGATCATTTCTCTTGCTGTGGTTGCTTGAATTGGACAGCAAGTCCACACCTATTTCTCACCTACCTGATAGTGTTTTTCTTACTGTTGCTTCCTGAACTTAACCAACATGGATTCATTTCGAAGTACATTGGAATGGCCAAAAGGGAGATAAACAAACTTCTCAAACAAAAAGAAAAGAAAAATGAATAATGCATCTGCTTTATTTCTGTGTTAATGCAGTATGCATCACCCCTGGGAATAGTTCCTACTATGCTGTTTGGATGCTACAGTGTTACAGAAATAGCTCTTGCTCTGCCTCACTCTGCCCTTAGTTCATAGAAATTCACACTTGCCAGGTAAGACTTTGTGCATAGTGTCATTGAGTCAGGTGTAGCTAGGTACATTTTCATCAGTTGGCCTTAAATGGACAACTCATTAATGAGTATGGCTTGTCTTGATTTTTCTCACCCAGGGTTAATTGAATTTTTACTTTTGACAACTTCCTTTAAAATAACAGTGGTGAATTTTACTTTTCAGTGAAATTAACAGTGTTGACATTCGTTTTAGCTAGGTGCAAGGTAGTGATCTGTGGCTAAAAGAAGCTGGATCTACTGTCTGCTTCGCAGTTTGCTTAAAAAAACTGGCTTCATGGGTATAGAGACCAAGTTTACTACTTCTGAGGAAGAGACCAATTAATTAAGATTTGTTCTTTGAGCTGTTTTTGTTTGTTTGTTTGTTTTTCACCATGGGAGAAGAATCCCCATGGAATAAAATATAGCCAATTCCATGCCCTAGTTTGTATAGGTTTCTCCCTTATGCAAAACTTAAGCCATTTCTAGGAAATATTGATTCTTTTTTCCACAGGAAATCTGACAGGCTTAGAGCTGCTGTTCCCTGCACCACTTCAAGTTAGTAAACCCTTAAGTCTTTTTAACAGCAGACTTCCAAAAGATTGTACTTAGGAATGTTAGCATACTTAGCATTTCATGTTTTCAGCTGACTTAAAGTCCATAGTAGATTAAGACTTGTGTTCAATACCTTTACTCCATGACTAGCTAAATGAAAACAAAAGTCTTCCTGTGATTAGTCAAAATTCATTACAGTAGAGAAGAAAATAATCTATCAGAGAAAGCCTTCAAGGGTAAGCCTCAAATTCCCATTCTTTGGTTGTGGCCATTACTTGGTCCCTTTTGGTTTGGCATTGAACATAGTAACTACACTGATGACTTATTTCCTTCAATATTTCTTTGAAAAATTCCAGGGCTGTTGGTGAGAGCAGACACATAGTGATAGCTGGCCTCTGGTCTACATAGATTTGTGACTCTTTGGAAAGCTCATCAGTCTTTCCATCTCAGTAGCTAGAAATTTAGAGTAGTTGAAATCTGTAGGAATAAACCTTTGAGGGCCAAAAACCTGACATGTTTAGGAACAATTCTTAAACTGATTAATTAGCCATAATGTAGTTTTGTGAATTTATTGCACTGATGCTGTAAAACCTGTAACTTATGGTATATCTGTTCCTAATTAAGTGTTGTTTTCTCCCTTCAATATTGCTGTAAACAGTGGCACCCAGTAGTATATGTTCGATTCTTTTTTTAATGTTTCATATGACAACTACCTTAATTTTACATGTGTTTCCTCATTGTAAATAAGCCTGTTTCCTATCTGGATTTTTTTTGTGAATACATGTTCTACCAATTAACTACTTTAGCAGTTTTAATTCTGTATTATTTCTTCTACTTTGTTTTGTGTAAAAGGGGAAAAATTAAAAAAAAATTTAAAAAGCCAAAAAAATAAATAGAAATTAAATCCACACAAGTCCCCAAGCCAGCGGAGACCTCCGACCCGCAAGCAACCTCTGGCACCAGGGCGGGGCAGCCAGAGACCTCTCCAGATGGCCCTGTTCCCTCCGGCCTCAGGCTTTTTCCACGGGGCGATCCAAGATGGCAGACTAGAGGGTGACTGCATCTCCAGTCACTCCAGAAACCAGGATTCAAGAAGGGGAGGCATTGAGAGACTTGGACTAAAATAGAACCACGGGGTGAGTCTCGCCCACCTGGTGAAGCTCGGCCCAGGCGGCAGGCCCGGATTCAGGCAGCTTATTAGAGTAGGGCAGGGCAGCTAGAATATCCCAAAGGCACTGTGCACTCTAGCGGTGGGCTCCTCCCACAGGGCCAGATTCTCCAGCTTCTCGGAACAGGCCCCCCCAGTGAGAACCTTTCTACACAGAACCAGCTCCAAGTCCCTGAGCCAGCGCGGCAAGCTCTGGCCCGCAGGTTACTACAGGGAACAGGACAGGGAAGCCAGGAACTTCCCCAAGCAGCCCGGCTCCCTCCGGCAGGAAGCGCCTTTCTAGGCTAGCTTCTCGGAGCAGACCGCCCAGTGAGAGCCTTTCTACACAGAGCCAGCCACAAGTCCCCAAACCAGCAGAGACCTCCAACCCGCAAGCAGCCTCTGGGACCAGGGCACGGCAGCCAAAGACCTCTCCAGGCGGACCTGCCCCCTCCAGCCGCAGGCTTTTTCCACAGGGCAATCCAAGATGGCGGACTAGAGGGTGACTGCATCACCAGTTGCTCCAGAACCCAGGATTCAAGAAGGGGAGGCACTGAGAGACTCAGACTAAAATAGAGCCACGGGGTGAGTCTCCCACACCGGTGAGGCTCGGCCTGGGCGGCAGGCCTGGTTTTGGGCAGCTTATTAGAGTAGGGCATGGCAGCTAGAGTCTTCTCCAGGCAGCTCTGGGCACTCCAGCGGGGGGCTCCTCCAACACGGCCGGCTTCTCGGAGCAGGCCCCCCAGTGAGAGCCTTTCCACACAGAGCCAGCTCTAAGCCCTGGAAACAGTAGTGGGCTAGGGGCAGCGTTCTTCCGAAGCACTGCATTATCAAGTTACTCCAAGACTTCAGGCTACTAAAGGCTGGGAGGTGATACACTGGAAATCTACAGGGACACTATAAGCAAATAGAGGAAATCTGCAATATCACAGAGTCCTACTGACATCTGACCAATGTGAGAAAACAAGGGAAGAAAATGTCCCAAACAAAACTAGATACTATATCAAGAAAACTCAATGACAGCACAGCAGAAGAAATGTCAGAATGTACATAATTAAAACAATCAGAGAAGCAAACGATGAGATGAAAGAGCAAATGCAGGCATTAAATGATCGCACCAATCAACAGTTGAAAGAGCAAATACGGGAAGCAAGAGATCATTTCAATAAAGAGTTAGAGATACTGAAAAAAAAAAAAAAAAAAAACAGAAATCCTTGAAATGAAGGAAACAATAAACCAAATTAAAAACTCCATAGAAAGCATAACCAACAGGATAGAACACCTGGGAGACAGAACCTCAGACATTGAAGACAAAATATTTAATCTTGAAAACAATGTTTACCAAACAGAGAAGATGGTAAGAAATCATGAACAGAATCTATAAGAATTATGGGATATCATGAAAAGGCCAAATTGAAGAATTATTGGGATTGAGGAAGGCATAGAGAAACAAACAAAGGAATGAACAATCTATTCAATGAAATAATATCAGAAAATTTCCCAAATCTGAAGAATGAAATGGAAAACCAACTACAAGAGGCTTATAGGACTCCAAATATACAAAATTACAACAGACACACACCAAGGCACATTATTATGAAAATACCTAACATACAAAATAAACACCGAATTTTAAAGGCTGTGAGAGAAAAGAATCAAATTACATTCAGGGGGAAACCAATAAGAATATCAGCAGATTTTTTAATCCAGACCCTAAAAGCTACAAGGGCCTGGAACAATATTTACCAAGCCCTGAAAGAAAACGGATGCCAACCAAGAATCTTATACCCAGCAAAACTTACTTTCAGATTTGACTACGAAATTAAATCCTTCCATGATAAACAAAAGCTAAAGGAATTTACAAAAAAAAGCCGGCATTACAGAACATTCTCAGCAAAATATTCCATCAGGAAGATATTAAAAACAATGATGCAAATCAGCAACGGGAGGAACTATCTTAAAGGAATAACCAAATAAAGGAGAAACCAAATCATGTCAAAAAATAAAAATGAGTCATGACTGGGAATACAAATCATATCACAATAATAACCCTGAATGTTAATGGCCTGAACTCATCAATCAAAAGACATAGACTGGCAGATTGGATTAAAAAGAAAAATCCAACAATATGCTGCCTGCAAGAGACTCATCTCATGAAAAGAGATACCCACAGACTAAAGGTGAAAGGATGGGAAAAAACATACCATGCACACAGACACACCAAAAAAGCTGGAGTATCCATCCTCATTTCAGATAATGTGGACTTCAAGCCAAAACTACTCAGAAAAGATAAAGAAGGATTTTCCATACTGCTTAAGGAAAGCATAAATCAGCAAGACATAATAATCATAGATATCTATGCCCCGAACTCTGGCTCATCCACGTATGTCAAACAAATCCTTCTCAATTCCAGAAATCAAATAGACCACAACACAATAATACTAGGCGATTTTAACACACCTCTCTCACCACTGGATAGATTGTCCAAAAAAAATTGAATAAAGAAACCATAGATCTCAATAACACAATCAACAATTTAGACTTAACCGGCTTACATAGAATATACCATCCAACAAAGAACGTATACACTTTCTTCTCAACAGCACATGGATCCTTCTCTAAAATAGACCATGTTTTATGCCACAAAACTACAGCTGGCAAATACAAGAATATAGAGATACTGCCTTGTACTCTATCAGATCATAATGGACTGAAATTAGAAATAAATGAGAATAAAAAACAGAAACTTCTCCAATACCTGGAGATTAAATAATACACTATTATATGATGAATGGATAACAGAAGACATCAGGAGGGAAACAAAAAATTCTTAGAAGTAAACGAGAATAAAGACACATCAAAATCTCTGGGACACTATGAAAGCAGTACTTAGAGGCAGATTTATTTCATGGGGCACTTTCAACAAAAGAAGTAGAAATCAACAAATAAACGACTTAACACTACAGCTCAAAGCCCTAGAAAAAGAAGAGCAGACCAACACCAAAAGTAGTAAAAGACAGGAAATAGTTAAAATCCGAGCCGAAATCAACAAAATTGAAACAAAAGAAACAATCAGAAAAATTAACAAAATAAATAGTTGGTTCTTTGAAAAAATAAACAAAATTGATAAACCCTTAGCCACACTAACAAAGAGAAAGAGGGAGAAAACTCAAATTACTAAAATTCGGAATGAACGAGGAAATATCACAACAGACACAAAACATAATTAGAAATATGAGTGAAATACAAAACATAATTAGAAGCAATTTTGAAAATCTATATGTCAACAAAACAGAAAACCTCAAAGACATCAACAAGTTTCTAGAGACATATGAATTAGCTAAACTGAACAAGGAGGACATACACAACTTAAATAAATCAATTTCAAGCAATGAAATAGAAGAAGTCATCAAAAGCCTACCAACAAAGAAAAGTCCGGGACCAGATGGGTTCTCAGCTGAGTTCTACAAAACCGTTAAAGAAGAGCTCATTCCAATACTTCTCAAAGTATTCCATAAAATAGAAGAGGAGGGAACCCTCCCAAACTCATTCTATGAAGCCAATATCACCCTGATACCTAAACCAGACACAGACACATCGAGGAAAGAAAATTTCAGACCAATATCCTTAATGAACATTGACACAAAAATTCTCAACAAAATTTTAGCAAATCGCATCCAAAAATATATTAAAAAGATAGTGCACCACGATCAAGTGGGTTTTATCCCAGTGATGCAAGGTTGGTTCAACATCCGGAAATCAATAAATGTCATTCACCATATCAACAGACTTAAAGTCAAGAATCACATGACTATTTCAATAGATGCAGAAAAAGCATTCGATAAAATACAACATCCCTTCATGCTCAAAACACTAGAAAAAATGGGGGTAGTGGGAACATTCTTTAACATTGTAAACCCATCTACGCTAAGCCCATGGCCAATATCATTCTAAATGGTGAAAAACTGAAAGCATTCCCCTAAAAACTGGAACAAGGCAGGGATGCCCTCTTTCACCACTTCTATTCAACATCATTCTTGAGACTCTAGCCAGAGCAATTAGACAAACCAAAGAAATTAAAGGGATACGAATAGGAAAAGAAGAACTCAAACTATCCCTGTTTGCTGATGACATGATTATATATTTAGAGGAACCTGGAAATTCCACCAGAAAACTCTTAAACTCATAAGTGAATTCAATAAAGTAGCAGGTTACAAGATCAATGCTCATAAATCCAATGCATTTTTATACATAAGTGATGAATCTTCAGAAAGAGAAATTAGGAAAACTACCCCATTCACAATAGCCTCAAAAAAAATAAAATACTTGGGAATCAATCTCACAAAAGACGTGAAAGACCTCTACAATGAGAACTACAGAACACTAAAGAAAGAAATTAAAGAAAACCTTAGAAGATGGAAAGATCTCCCATGTTCTTGGATAGGCAGAATTAATATTGTCAAAATGGCCATACTACCAAAAGTGCTATACAGATTCAATGCAATTCCAATTAAAATCCCAATGATGTACCTTACAGAAATAGAGCAAGCAATTATGAAATTCATCTGTAAGAATAAGAAACCCAGAATAGCTAAAGCAATCCTCAGTAGAAAGAGCAAAGCAGGGGTATCACAATACCAGATCTTCAACTCTATTACAAAGCAATAGTAACAAAAACAGCATGGTATTGTTACCAAAATAGACAGGTAGGTCAATGGTACAGAATAGAGGACATGGACACAAACCCAAATAAATACAATTTTCTCATACTAGACAAAGGTGCCAAAAATATACAATGGAGAAAAGATAGCCTCTTCAACAAATGGTGCTGGGAAAACTGGAAATCCATATGCAACAGAATGAAACTAAACCCCTTTCTCTCACCCTGCACAAATCTCAACTCAAAATGGATCAAGGACCTCAGAATCAGAACAGAGACCCTGCAGATTATAGAAGAAAAAGTAGGTCCAAACCTTCAACTTGTTGGCTTAGGATGAGACTTCCTTAACAGCACTCCCATAGCATAAGAAATAAAAGCAAGAATCAACAACTGGGATAGATTCAAACTAAAAAGCTTTGTCTCAGCAAAGGAAACAATCAGTAATGTGAAGAGAGAGCCTACAGAGTGGGAGAATATCTTTGCCACTCATAGTTCAGATAGAGCGCTAATTTTCAGAATGTATAAAGAACTCTAAAACTCTACACCAAGAATACAAATAATCCAATCAACAAATGGCCTAAGGAAATGAACAGACACTTCACAGAAGAAGATGTACAAGCAATCAACAGATATATGAAAAAATGTTCAACATCTCTAGTAATAAGAGAAATGCAAATCAAAACTACCCTAAGATTTCATCTCACCCCAATTAGAATGGCGATTATCAAGAACACAAGCAACAGTAGGTGTTGGCGAGGATGTGGGGAAAAAGGTACACTCATACATTGCTGGTGGGGCTGCAAGTTAGTGCAGCCACTGTGGAAAGTAGTATGGAGATTTCTCAGAAAGCTTGGAATGGAACCACCATTTGACCCAGCTATCCCACTCCTTGGCCTATACCCAAAGGACTTAAAATCAGCATACTATAGAGATACAGGCACATCATTGTTCATAGCTGCTCATTTCACCATAGGCAGTTTGTGGAACCAACCTAGATGCCCTTCAGTTGATGAATGAATAAAGAAACTGTGGCATATATATACAATGGAATATTACTCTGCCATGAAGAATGATAAAATTATGGCATTTGCAGGCAAATGGATGAAATTGGAGAATATCATGCTAAGTGAAATAAGCCAATCTCAAAATACTAAAGGACAAATGATCTCACTGATAAGCAGGTGAGGACATATAATGGGGGGTAGGAGAGTTTAGCATTAGGGTTAGGGTTAGGTTTAGGGTTAGGGATAAGGAGGGTCGTAAGAATGGAGGAAGGAAGGACTGTATAGAGGGAAAGAGGGGTGGGAGGGGTGGGGGGAAGGGAAAAAATAACAGAATGAATCAAACAACATTGCCCTATGTATATTTATGATTTTTAATTTAAAAAATTGAAAAAAAAATGCCCAACTAAAGCTATACATAATGGAATTTCATCGTGGGAATGTTATTAAATAAAGTTACACTTTCATTGATATGTACAGATTTATTCAGGTTCTCTAATTTTTATTGTATCAGTTTTGATATCAACATATTTTAAAGATTTTGCATTTCATCTAAATCATTTTAGTTTGTTTTAAAATTATTCATGATATTGTTATCCTTCTTTTTTTTTTTTTTTTTTTTTTTTTTTGTACCTGGGTCACTGGACCACTAAGCCACATCTCCAGCCAGTTCACCTTTGCTGAGTCTGGCTGTTTACTCACAATCCTCCTGTCTCAGCTTCCCAAGCCCTTGGGATTACAGGCATGTACCAACATGCCTAACATATCCTTTTAATACCAATGAGGTCTCTAGACTTAGCTCATATTAAATTCTGTACATTTAAAACTTATATTTTCTTTATCCTTTTCTTAAACACTTTAACTAGTGGTTAATCACTTTTGTTGAACTTTTCCAAGAACCAATTTTTTGTTCCATTGATTTTTCCTATTGTTTGTCTGATTACAACTTCATCGATTTTTTTCTCTTGTCCTTATTATTTCCTTCCTCTATTTATTATATGTTTAAATTTACCTCACTTTTCTAGCATATTAAAGTAAAAGCTCAGAGAATTGAATGTACACTATTACTATTTTCTAACTTAAGCACTTAAAACTGCAAATTTCCCTCTAAACACTTTTTTAATGGTATCCCACAAATTTTGATATTTTGTGGTTCTATTATAATTTAGTTAAAAATTTTATCACATAACCTTTTATTTAGGTCATTTAGATATGTGTCTTAACTTAGAAATGCCAGGAAAGTTTTTGATTTTTATTTTTAATTCCATTCCATGAACGTTTAAGAACTTCTACATTTATGACTTGCCTTTTGTTCCAACCAATTTTATCTTTTGAATATTCAATATTTGCTTGAAAATAATGTGTATTTGGCAGGATTGAGTGTTGTGTCCTAAAATACTAGTTATATTAATTTAATAATGTTGCTTAAGTCTCCTCTATCTTTGATGATTATTTTTGTGTTTTTGTTGTAGCAATTGCTAAAAGGGGGCTATAAACATTTGGAAGTCATGTGGAAGCTACAGAAAAAAAAGGAAAGGAAGTGGAAGGAATCTCAGGAAAATCAAAGGGTGACCAGCAGAGGAGAGGAAGGAGACCAGCAGAAGGGAGGAGAAGGAAAATACTGGGGAGTGATATTGGCCAAATTATATGGTTATCCTCTGTGCACAAATGAATATGTGACAATGAATCCAATTTGTACTGCACCAATAAAAATACAGAAAAATAAAAAAAGAAAAAGTATTAAAAATGCTATTTTCTCCAAAAAAAAAAAAAAAAAAAAGGAAATTAAATCCACACTCACAATTTCAAGACTTGCTGGTGGTTCTGATATAGTCTGGGTCCAGAGCCTCTCCTTTTTACTAACATAGTGAGCTGTCTTTCTTATGAAAGCCTTCACAGAAGGCCTCTTCCCTTTGGGCCTTGGCACCCACTTCTGAAATGCAGTCTTGACTCCATCGACGTGACCCAGCCCCGGCCCAATGCCCGCGTGCAACTCCAGTGACACCCTGTCCCAACCCTCGCCTGGCATGGTCTAGCACCCTACACTGTGGCTGACCACCTACCAACATGTAGGGTCACCTTTGCCTGCTATCATGGATTATTCCTGACCTGGAGGCCACCATCCTTAGTGGAGCAGCTCACTTCTTGGGACACTACATTATCAAGTACCTCTCAGGCATCAGGCTACTGAACACTAGGAGGCTTGAACAATACATAGTTTATGGCAGAATTTTTTATTAGTAGTATTATTATGATTATTCCTGTTAGACCTACTATTATTTCTACTTGTTTAAAAATGATTTTTCTCACTCTATTTTCCTCTTATCTGTTTCCTTGGAGACTCTTTCTCCCTTTCCTCATGCTAACAACCAATTTCTCTTAATTTTTCTTTCACTATTCCTATGACGTAGTACCTCTATAGATTCACAACTTACCTCATTAATATTACATCCTACACCCCTGCCCATCCTCTTTGTCCACCATTAGAAATTATGGCCCTTATTTCAAACCTATTGTTTATGCTATAGATAATAATCAAACTCATCATCTCTGTTTATTAAAACAATATTGTTAGTAGCTTAATAGGGATGATTTGGGTTAAGGATGCATGTTTGTATTGTGTGCTGCTAATATTGATCTCCCACTTTAAGGTGAGGTATTAGAAACCTGCAGGGTCACTATAAGTCTATAGGAGGGAAACTGCAATACCTCGGATGAGACCCAAAAATATACTGCATTCAAGAGACTCATCTCATAGAAAAAGACATCCACAGACAAAAGGTGAAAGGATGGGGAAAAACAAGCGACACACAAGGACTCATTAAAAAAGAAGGTGTTTCCACCCTCATATCAGATAATGTGGACTTCAAGCCAAAGTTAGTCAGAAGGGATAAAGAAGGACATTTCATACTGCTTAAGGGAAGCATAAATCAGCAAGATATAACAATCATAAATATTTATGCCATAAACAATGGCTCATCCATGTATGGCAAACAAATCCTTCTCAATTCCAGGAACCAAAAAGACCACAACACAATAATACTAGGTGACTTTAGCCCACCTCTCTCACCACTGGACAGATCTTCCAAACAAAAATTGAACAAAGAAGCCATAGAACTCAATAACGCAATCAGTAATTTAGACTTAACAGACATATATAGAATATTCCATCCATCAATGAGTGAATATACTTTCTTCTCAGCAGCACATGGGTCCTTTTCTAAAATAGACCATATGTTATGCCACAAAGCTACTCTTAGCAAATACAAAAAAATAGAGATACTACCTTGTATGCTATCAGATCATAATGGAATGAAATTAGAAATCAGTGATAAAATAAAAACCAGAAACTACTCCGACACCTAGAGACTAAAGAATATGCTACTGAATGATGCATGGATAGCAGAAGACATCAGGGAGGAGATAAAAAAAATTCTTAGAGGTAAACAAGAACAACAATGCAACATATCAAAATCTATGGGATGCTGTGAAAACAGTACTAAGAGGAAAATTCATTGCATAGAACACATTCAATAAAAGAAGAAAAAGTCAACAAATAAACATCCTTACATTATAGCTCAAATCCCTAGAAAAAGAACAGATCCACACCAAAAGTAGTAGAAGACAGGAAATAATTAAAATCAGAGCTGGAATCAATGAAATTGACACAAAAGAAACAATCAAGAATGTTGACAAAACAAAAAGTTGGTTCTTTGAAAAAAACAAAATTGATTAAACCTTAGCCACACTAACAAAGAGGAGAGAGAAAATTCAAATTACTAAAATTTGTGATGAAAAAGGAAATATCAAGGCAGACACTATTGAAATACAAAACATAATTAGAAGTTATTTTGAAAATCTCTACTCCAACAAAACAGAAAATCTCGAAGACATTGACAGGTTTCTAGAGACATATGATCCACCCAAACTGAATCTGGAGGACATACACAATACAAACAGATAAATTTCAAGCAATGAAATAGAAGAAGGCATCAAAAGTCTACCAAGAAAGAAAAGTCTGGGACCAGATGAATTCACAGCCAAATTCTACAAGACCTTCAAAGAAGAACTAACACCACTACTCCTCAAACTATTCCATGAAATAGAAAATGAGGGAACCCTTCCAAAATCATTCTATGAAGCTAGTATCAACCTGATACCAAAACCAGACAAAGACACATCAAGGAAAGAAGACTTCATACCAATATCACTAATGAATACAGAAGCAAAAATTCTTTTTTTATTTATTTTTAATTAAAAATCATAAATTTACATAGGGTAATATTGTTTGATTCATTCTGTTATTTTTCCCCTTCCCCCCACACATCCCACCCCTCTTTTCCCTCTATACAGTCCTTCCTTCCTCCATTCTTTTTTTTTTATTGTAAACAAATGGGATACATGTTGTTCCTGTTTGTACATGGAGTAACAGCATACCATTTGCATATTCATAAATTTACATAGAGTAATGATGTTTGATTCATTCCATTATTTTTTTCCTTCCCCCCACCCCTCCCACCTCTCTTTTCCCTCTATACAGTCCCTCCTTCCTCCATTCTTGTCCCACTCCCACCCCCATTAAGTGTCATCATCCGCTTATCAGTGAGATCATTCCTCTTTTGGATTTTTGAGATTGGCTTATCTCACTTAGCATGATATTCTCCAATTTCATCCATTTGCCTGCAAATGCCATAATTTTGTCATACCTCATGGCGGAGTAATATTCCACTGTATATATATATATATATATATATATATATATACCACAGTTTCTTTATCCATTCATCAATTGAAGGGCATCTAGGTTGCTTCCATAGTCTGGCTATTGTGAATTGAGCCGCTATGAACACTGATGTGGCTGTATCTCTGTAGTGTGCTGATTGTAAGTCCTTTGGGTATAGGCCGAGGAGTGGGATAGCTGGATCAAATGGTAGGTCCATTCCAAGTTTTCTAAGGAATCTCCACACTGCTTTCCAGAGTGGCTGCACTAATTTGCAGTCCCACCAGCAATGTATGAGTGTACCTTTTTCCCCACATCCTCTCCAACACCTATTGTTTCTTGTGTTCTTGATAATCACCATTCTCCTTCCTCCATTCTTACCACCCTCCTTATCCCTAACACTAAACCTAACCCTAACCCTAACGCTAACCCCTCATACCCCACCTTATATGTCCTCATCCGCTTATCAGCGAGATCATTCATCCTTTAGATTTTTGAGATTGGCTTATTTCACTTAGCATGATATCCTCCAATTTCATCCATTTGCCTGCAAATGCCATAATTTTATCATTCTTCATGGTGGAGTAATATTCCATTGTATATATATATGCCAGAGTT
The DNA here is from genome assembly GCF_902686455.1 of Sciurus vulgaris. Lineage (NCBI taxonomy): Eukaryota > Metazoa > Chordata > Mammalia > Rodentia > Sciuridae > Sciurus > Sciurus vulgaris. The sequence continues at coordinate 85,813,554 of NC_136471.1, read as the reverse complement.
TCTTTATCCATTCATCAACTGAAGGGCATCTAGGTTGGTTCCAAAATCTGCCTATAGTGAATTGAGCAGCTATGAACATTGATGTGGCTGTATCTCTGTAGTATGCTGATTTTAAGACCGTTGGGTACAGGCCAAGGAGTGGGATAGCTGGGTCAAATGGTGGTTCCATTCCAAGCTTTCTGAGGAATCTCCATACTGCTTTCCACAGTGGCTGCACTAATTTGCAACCCCACCAGCAATGTATGAGTGTACCTTTTTCCCCACATCCTCGCCAACACCTACTGTTGCTTGTGTTCCTGATAATTGCCATTCTAATTGGGGTGAGATGAAATCTTAGGGTAGTTTTGATTTGCATTTCTCTTATTACTAGAGATGTTGAACATTTTTTCATATATCTGTTGATTGCTTGTATATCATCTTCTGTGAAGTGTCTGTTCATTTCCTTAGGCCATTTGTTGATTGGATTATTTGTATTCTTGGTGTAGAGTTTTTAGAGTTCTTTATAGATTCTGAAAATTAGCTCTCTATCTGAAGTATGAGTGGCAAAGATATTCTCCCACTCTGTAGGCTCTCTCTTCACATTACTGATAGTTTCCTTTGCTGAGACAAAGCTTTTTAGTTTGAATCTATCCCAGTGGTTGATTCTTGCTTTTATTTCTTATGCTATGGGAGTGCTGTTAAGGAAGTCTGATCCTAAGCCAACAAGTTGAAGGTTGGGACCTACTTTTTCTTCTATAATCTGCAGGGTCTCTGGTCTGATTCCGAGGTCCTTGATCCATTTTGAGTTGAGATTTGCGCAGGGTGAGAGATAGGGATTTAGTTTCATTCTGTTGCATATGGATTTCCAGTTTTCCCAGCACCATTTGTTGAAGAGGCTATCTTTTCTCCATTGCATATTTGTGGCACCTTTGTCTAGTATGAGAAAATTGTATTTATTTGGGTTTGTGTCCATGTCCTCTATTCTGTACCATTGACCTACCTGTCTATTTTGGTAACAATACCATGCCCTTTTTATTACTATTGCTTGTAATAGAGTTGAAGATCTGGTATTAGGATACCCCCTGTCCTGCTTCTCTCTTTCTACTGAGGATTGCTTGAACTATTCTGGGTTTCTTATTCTTCCAGATGAATTCCATAATTGCTTGCTCTATTTCTGCAAGGTACATCATTGGGATTTTAATTGGAATTGCATTGAATCTGTATAGCACTTTTGGTAGTATGGCCATTTTGACAACATTAATTCTTCCTATCCAAGAACATGGGAGATCTTTTCATCTTCTAAGGTTTTCTTTAATTTCTTTCTTTAGTGTTCTGTAGTTCTCATTGTAGAGGTCTTTCACGTCTTTTGTGAGATTGATTCCCAAGTATTTTATTTTTTTCGATGCTATTGTGAATGGGGTAGTTTTCCTAATTTCTCTTTCTGAAGATTCATCACTTATGTATAAAAATGCATTAGATTTATGAGCTTTGATCTTGTAACCTGCTACTTTACTGAATTCACTTACGAGTTCTAAGAGTTTTCTGGTGGAATTTCCAGGTTCCTCTAAATATATAATCATGTCATCAGCGAACAGGGATAGTTTGAGTTCCTGTTTTCCTATTCGTATCCCTTTAATTTCTTTGGTTTGTCTAATTGCTCTGGCTAGAGTCTCAAGAACAAACAAAATTTTAGCACACCACATACAAAGCATATTAAAAAGATAGTGCACCATGATCAAGTGAGGTTCATCCCAGGGATACAAGGTTGTTTCAACATTTGGAAATCAATAAATGTAATTCACCACATCAACAGACTTAAAGTTAAGAATCATATGATCATTTCAATAGATGCAGAAAAAGTGTTTGGTAAAATACAGCATCCCTTCATGCTCAAAACACTAGAAAAAATAGGGGTAGTAGGAACATTCCTTAACATTGTAAAGGCCATCGACGCTAAGCCCATGGCCAATATCATTCTAAATGGTGAAAAACTGAAAGCATTCTCCCTAAAAACTGGAACTAGGCAGGGATGCCCTCTTTCACCACTTCTATTCAACATCATCCTTGAAACTCTAGAAAGAGAGAAATTAAACTCTAGATCAAAGAAATTAAAGTGATACAAATAGGAAAAGACGAACTCAAGCTGTCACTATTTGATGATGACAGGATTCTATGTTTAGAGGAGCAAAAATAAATCCATCAGAAAACTTCCACAACTTATAAATGAATTCAGCAAAGTAGCAGAATAAAATATCAACAATCATAAATCTAATGCATTTTTATTCATAAATAATGAACCCTCTGAAAGAGATTCGGAGTTGAAGAAAACTATCCCATCCACAATAGCCTCAAAAAAATAAAGTACTTGGGAAACAATCTAACAATAGAGGTGAAAGATCTTTAAATGAGAACTATAGAACACTAAAAAAGAAATTAAGAAAACCTTAGAAGATGGAAAGATCTCCCATGTTCTTGGATACACAGAATTAATATTGTTAAAATGGCCATACTACCAAAAGTGCTATACAAATTCAATGCAATTTCAAGTAAAATCCCAATAAAATACCTCATAGAAATAGAGAAAGCAATCAGGAAATTCATCTGGAAGAATAAGAGACCCAGAATAGCCAAAGCAATCCTTAGCAGGAAGAACGAAGCAGAGGATATCACAATACCAGACCTTCAACTGCATAACAGAGCAATAGTAACAAAAATGGCATGATTTTGGCACCAAAATAGACAGGTAGACTAATGGTACAGAATAGAGGGCACAGAGACATAAATACAGTTATCTCATATTAGACAAAGGTGCCAAAAACATAGAATGGAGGAAAGACAGCCTCTTCAACAAATGTTGCTGGGAAAACTGGAAATCCATATGCAGCGAAATGAAACTAAACCCCTATCTCTCACCCTGCACAAAACTCAACTTAAAATGGATCAAGGACCTAGGAATTAGACCAGAGACCATGCACCCAACAGAAGAAAAAGTAGGTCCAAATCTTTATCATGTCGTCTTAGGACCAGACTTCCTTAACATGACTCCCAAAGCACAAGAAATAAAAGCAGGACTCAATAAATGGGATAGATTCAAACTAAAAAGCTTTTTCTTAGCGAAGGAAACAATCAACAATGTGAAGAGAGAGCCCACAGAGTGGGAAAAAATCTTTACTGCACGCACTTCAGATAGAGAACTAATATCCAGAATTAATAAAGAACTGAAAAAACTTTATACCAAGAATACAAATAACCCAATCAATAAGCGGATTGAGGAAATGAGCAGACACTTCACAGAAGATCTACACGCCATCAACAGACATATGAAAAATGTTCAACATCTCTAATAATAATAGAAATGCATATCAAAACTACCCTAAGATTTTATCTCACCCCAATTAGAATGGTTATTATCAAGAATACAAGCAACAATAGGTGTTGGCGAGGATGTGGGGAAAAAGGTACACTCATACATTGCTGGTGGGGTTGCAAATTGGTGCAGCCACTCTTGAAAACAGTATGAACATTCCTTAGAAAACTTGGAATGGAACCACCATTTGACCCAGCTATCCCACTCCTGGGCCTATGCCCAAAGAGCTTAAAATCAGTATACTACAGTGAGGTAGCTACATCAATGTTTATAGCAGCTCAATTCACAATAGCTAGATTGTGGAAACAACCAAATGCCCTTCAATAGATGAATGAATAAAGAAACTGGTATATATACACAATGGAATATTATTCAGCCATAAAGAAGAATTAACTTATGGCATTTTCAGGTAAATGGATGGAGTTGGAGAATATGCTAAATTAAATAAACCAATCCCCAAAAACCAAAGGCTGAATGATTTCTCTGATAAGTGTATGATGATACATAAAAGGGGGGACAAGAATGGAGGAAGAATGGATTGTATAGAGGAAAATGAGGGGCAGGGAGGGGGCAGGGGAATGAAAGAGAATAGAATGAGACAAATATCATTACTCTATATACATGTATAATTACACAAATAGCGGGACTCTACTTTGTTTACAACCAGAGAAACGAAAGTTGTACCCCATTTGTGTACAATGAATCAAAATAAAAAATACAGTCTTCTCATTTTCTACCATGAGACCTTCTTATTGTTATGTGCATATCACATGAAAAATAGATATTAAATAACTGAAATATTAAAGCACACACATAAGTATAGGAGTAGGATAGTCCTATGACCATGATCCATTTCTATCCTGAACTCCTTTGCTCTCCTTCAAGGTTAGTGACTTGAGTAACCCCAAACTTTCTCCCAGCATGGGAGATTTTTGTATTAAGTGGGATTAAATGAAAAACAAATATAAAACTGTGATTGCAATATTTATGGTATTGCTGAACTACTCAGGCATAAATCTATCCTTCATCTTATCTTCTCTGCTGTCTCTATCCCCTTAACTATAAAATGAGATGATCCAAGTAGTGTCTGGCAAATAGTAAATACCAAATAAGTCTAAGTCATTGTCGTCATCATAATTATGAATATAATCCTACCGTCAGAGCTTTCTAGGCCAATTTCATCATGTAGAAGAGTACAATGAGACTTCAGGAGAGAAAAGGACTCATCTAAGAACATATAGTTAAAGACAGAGTCCAAAGGAGAATGCAATATAGGTGGGACTAAAGACAGTAATCAAGAAATACAAAGAAATTTAAAGCAATGATCTTTGTCTACATTCAAATTTATCACCCAAGATTCTGCTGAGCAATTATTGTTACCTAAAAATGAACTGGAAGTTTTTAGAAATGCTAACCTGATTGTGAAATTCAATGGCACTTCTTAATTCTGGGTTTTTAATTATTAAAATGATAGTGCTGCCTAAACCAAATAACATTTATTCCTGGGAACCGAAGGTCAAAGGGAACACTAATGAATAAAATTGATGCATGGTCACAATTAGTACTGGAGGCATTTTGAAATGTTTTCAACTGAGCACTTTTGGGCTTAAAAGAAATTCTAACATACTTCCTAAAAGCTTTCAAGGCTTAGAGCTCCTCACCCAAAGGTGGGAAACAATTGTGATCATGATGACCTCAACTTTGACACAGTCCAGAAGAAATCCAATGTTGAATATTGAAAGGTTCTTAGAAATGTCTTAGTCCAGCCCTCATTTTTCTGATGAGGTCTGAAGCCTGGGAAGTGGAAGGGAAAGCCCAAAGTTACAGAAGACAGAACTTGGATTTGGACACAGATCTTCCCAACAGGAAGACTAGATTACCTAAATCACCAGGTATATATTAAAGGGAAGAAAATGTCTATGAACTGTTCCAGGATATACTTGTGATAGAGACACCCCACCAATAGAATAGGGCAATGTGAACAAAGCCAATTTGGCTAATGTGAACCAAGCCAAAATGTAACCCAGACCCACTGGCGTAAAGATTTCAAAATAAGACATGTACTAGGTAGTGGGCATTGAGGAAGTCAACTGAGATATTTGTAGGCAAATATTCAACACTCTACAGAAAGATAACATTAATATTCAACACTCTACAGAAAGATAACATTAATTTTACATTGGAAAGAAAAGAATAACACCTGTTGAGTACATAGCTATGTGCCAGAATTCCCTCTATGTCATTTTATTTGATCCATGTATCAGTGCCGAGATCATTGCCATTATTACCAAGGCTCAGAGAGGTTATAAGACTTGCCCAAGTTCATTGTTTGTTAGTTGAAGAGCTGGGATTAACTAGCCCACAGCCATCCAACTGCAAATCCCAGCCTCTGTTCACCACAGTATGCACCATATTAAACTAGATTCCTTAGGTAAAAATTGTGATAATTTAAGCCATACCTTTAGAAAATACTTCAGTTCTCTGTGTTTTAGTTTCTTTAACTGTAAAAATGAAGCTAATTTTTACTACCTACCTCCTATAGTTGCCATGGAGATTGAGTTAGTATGTACTAAGTACTTGTAACAACACATAGAAGTGTTATATAAGACACTGATGTGATTAGATTATTATTATTTTTATCAATAAATGGAGACTTAGTACATTGGCCCTAGAATCAGGCAATCTGAGCAGCACGTCAAAGTCTCCAGGCTTTAATTTCTTCATCTGTAAAATGTGGGAGTAGGAAAATGGTACTAAATTCAGGGGACACAACTCAAATGCCTTCAGAGCTCAAACAGGAAAAAAAAAATTTTTAAATTCTACAGTACTTTTGATGTGCCAGACACTGTTATAAGCACTTAATAAATTTAATCCTTCTTATAGCTTTATGAGGTAAATGTCAAGCTATTATTAACTCTATTTTTACTGATGCAAGAATTGAAGCACAGAATTAAAGTAGTGATTATTCCAAAATCACACATCTGACAATTAGAAGGGCTGGGACTCAAACACAAGCAGTCTGGTTCCATAGGCTATTTTCTTTATCATCATTCCATTCCACCTTTCAAACATTTGGGAAAATGAGTAAAGAAGCCTGGTATAAGACACTAAGGAGTGGTGAGTACTGGGTCAAAAACTAGACCATATCCTACTTTAAGGATTTAAGATTTAAAAAATTAAAAGAAAATACTGGGATGGCCTAATTTTACCCTAGATTTCACCAGTGTCACAGTGAACTTCCAGCCTTGACATTCTGTGATTCTGTAATGATCTAAATCACCTTGCCTGCCTTCTCCCCTTTGGAGACAGAGTAATGTAAACAGATGACCTTTTCAGATATTTGGCAGTTTAGCCATCATTTCCTCTCCAGATCCTCCCCAGCATGAGACTACACATTGCTCATTGGACAGGGTAGAAAACAGGAGTGCAGTGTTTCAATTACTGGAAAAAGAGATAGGAAATATTGGTTCAGACCCAGATGTATTTTGCCTACTTTTTAAATTGCATTTCTGTTGGAACTGAAAGAAAAAGAAAACAGAATGATTTGTAGTTTGGCAAGGAGTCTGTAATTGCTAAATTGATATCAATAAATTTACTGGTGCCCATTCCATGTCTTGAGTGTGGCAAAATCATAGGAATATGCCCCATAAAGGCTCAATTATTTTGTTCTGGGAGATGTGAAAGGAAAACATGGATTGAATAAAGCAAAAGTAACATCAGTTTGGTTGGGAAATCAAAGCTTGCTTTAATGACTTCAGTTACAAGGCCTCGAAAGCAATCCAGTTCTCCAAGAGGAACTGAAATATCCTAAACTCCAAAAGGAAAATGAAAGTCATGGGGAAAAACTTGGGGTTTCAAATAACTTCAAACACTGGGAACAAGGTAGTCCACTCTTATGGGGTTAAAAAGGCAGCAATTGTTGGTAAGGCAGACCAACTGTGTAGGCAGAGTTCTAAAATAGCCCCTAAGTGTCCCACTCAATGTTGTATATGTCCTGAGAAATAGTCAAGACTGTGAATATGACTGGGTTATATACAATGGCACAGTTGGCATTAAAAAGGGAGATTATATTATGGGCATGAGAAAGACTCAATGTGCCATTGATGTTTGAAGATGAAGAAAGCTATGTGTCAATGAATGTAGGTGGTCTCTAGTAGCTGAAATTGTCCCTGTTTAACAGACAGTTAGGAAATGGGGACATCAATCCTACAACTTCAAGGAGCCAAATTCTGTCAACAACAAAAATGAGACAGAGTTGAAACTGGACAAAATGATTTAACTCCCATTGCACTCCACAAAAACTTGGGAAACAGGTTGGCCAGGAAAATAGGTTTATTCAAAGCCAGTTTTGAGAAAGAGGAGATTTTTTTGTCTCAAAGATCCATCTTCAGGGACTCAGGGGTGAGGAAAGATTTTATGAGAAGAGGCACCAGTGGGACAAAAGGCAGGAAACAGGCATATGTAGATTTAGTTTGTGTTAATAAGAAATGTGTCAGTCTCAGGTTGTCTGCTGTCCTTTAAGACCATGGGGCAGAACCTCAACTTCCATTCTCAGTATGAGGAAGTACTAAATGCAGAAAAGCTGTTATCAAGAAGTTGGTTTTAATTTCAAAAGGAGTCCACTTCAGAATGACTTTTTTGCCAGAGCCTGAAGAAGAAAATTCAACCTACCACTGTGACTTCATCGTCTCTGATACTCCAAACAGAAAACCTTCTGATCTAAAGAACTGTGAGCTAATAAATAAGGGTAGTTTTAAGCTGCTGTGGTAATTTGTTACATATCATTAGATGATTTATACAGAGTTTTGATATCTAAAAGTGAGATGCTGCTAAGGATACCTAAAATATGGGAGCAAACTTTGGAATCAGGTGTCAAGAAGGGTGGAAGAATTTTTTGTTTGTTCCAATTAACTATACATAACAGCAGAATGCATTTTGACTCATTACACACAAATGGAGCACAACTGTTCATTTCTCTGGTTGTACATGATGCAGAGTCACACCATTGGTATAATCATACATGTGCATAGGGTAATGTCCATCTCATTTCACAATCTTTCACACCTATACCTCTCCCATCCTCTCACTCCCCTCTGCCCAAATCAAAGTTCCTCCATTCTTCCCTTGCCCCGCAACCCCATTATGGATCAGCATCCACATATCAGAGAAAACATTGGCCTTTGTTTTTTTGAAAATGCCTCATCTCTCTTAGCATGATATTCTCCAACTCCATCCATTTACCTGAAAATGCCATAATTTCATTCTTCTTTAAGGCTGAGTAGTATTCCATTGTGTATATATACCACAGTTTCTTTATCCATTCATGTTTTGAAGGGCATCCAGGTTGGTTCCACAGTTTAGCAATTATGAATTAAGCTGCTATAAACATTGACGTTGCTGTGTCACTGTAGTATGCTGATTTTAAGTCCTTTGGGTATAGGCCAAGGAGTGGGATAGTTGAGTCAAATGGTGGTTCCATTCCAAGTTTTCTATGGAATTTCCATACTGCTTTCCAGATTGGTTCCACCAATTTGCAGTCCCACCAGCAATGTATGTGTGTTCCTTTCCCCTACATTTTCACCAACACTTAGTGTTGCTAGTATTCTTGATAATTGCCAAGATGACTGGAGTGAGATGAAATCTCAGTTTTGATTTGCATTTCTCTAATTGCTAGAAATGTTGAACTTTTTTATATATTTGTTGATTGTATGTCTTCTTCTGGTGGAAGAATTTTTTTTCTTTTTTTTTTTTCTGGTGGAAGAATTTTAAGGAGCATGATTTAGAAAATGTAGATTGCTTTAAAGAGACTGTCATTAGAAATATGGACATTGAAGATACCACTGGTGAAGACTCAAAAGGAAAGTTAGGAAGCATTACAGAGAAATCATAACTTTTTTGAAGATAGGTTAAATCACTGTGAACAGAATGTTAATAAAGACAAGGACTTTAAGAACATTGCCTTTGAATACTTAAAAGAAAGCAAGGAACAAGTTATTGGAATCTAGAAGGAGAAGGATCCTTGTTATGTTGAGGCAGAAATCTTAACTAAATTGTGTCTTTCACATGTGTGGAAAGTAAAACTTGTTCATGGTTACTTTGGATATATGGCTAAGGATATTTCTAACCAAAAATTTTCCCTTGATGTTTTTACTAAAAAGTGAGAGAAAAAAGAAAATTTGAGAGAACTATTATAAAAATGGAAATCAAACTGGTTGACTTGGAAAATTCCTAGTCTATCTAGATGGCCAAAATGCTAAAGTTATGAGAATATGGTATAGAGAGAAAATTTTAAATCTTGGTAAAGAGATATAAGGAAGGGTATGCCTCAGATCTTCTCAAGTGATCCAGTGGGTATCTTGGAAATTGAAGATAATTGTTCCTCAGTCATGTCAGAAGAATTCAAAGGTATAGAAGTGATTATCTCAGAAAGATTTGTCAATTTGGCCTTCATCAACTGGTATGAACTCAAATGAAATCAATAAAAGGTCCACCAATTTTTTGAGAAAATTATGCCAGTAGGAACACTGCCAGCTTGGGTTAAAAGGGATCTAGAGTTTAAAAATTGGAATAAAACCATTAGGTTCCTAAAATGCTACTGGCAAGATGTTGGTTGATAAAAATTCTCAGCTGTAAACAAATGCTACCTTTCATGAAAAACAGAAGGATCACTCAGAATGTGGAACCAAAAGAACAGAATTCAAGCTGGAGTTTGCTTGTCTGGATTTCCATGCTGCTTTGAACTGGTGGCTACTGTTTCCTTTTGGTTTTACCCATTAAAATAATAGTTGTAGATAGACACAATACCTATATTTTATTTATTTATTTTTATGTAGTACTGAGAATAGAACCCAGTGCCTCCCACATGCTAGGGAAGAATACTACCACTGAGCTACAACCCCAGCCCAATGGTGCTGTATTGAGATGAAACTTTTGGGGAATTTAAGGGGTGAAATTTTTTGTACTTTAAAGAGATATAAATGTTGGAGGGCCAAAGAGTTGACTGTGAAAAGCAGAATACTACAATTCCCTATTTCACATTCTTCTGGTGTATATAGCCTGCATAATCCATGAGACTGTAAATAGGATGGATTTTTCCGCCATGAAAAGCCTATGTTACATGACACAGTTGATTCTAAACATGGAAGATTATTCAGGTGAACCCGACCTAATTTTGTGGCCCTTAAAACAGGGAGGTCTGAGATGGTATGAGAAGGATTGGGCATGTCCTGGCTAGCCCAAAGATAAAAAGGGGACATGTGGAATGACCTGAGAGTGGCTTCCAGGAGATGACAGTCATCAAGTAAATATAGACCTGAATGTTGTAACTACAAGGAACTGAATCCTGATAACAAGAATGAGCTTGGAAGTAGATACTCCCAGAACCTCCACATAAAAAATCAGCAGGGACAACACCTTGATTTTAGCCTTGTGATAGTGTACACAGAAAATTCCACCATGCTGTGCCATACTTCTGACTACAGAAATATGAAACGGCTGTTTTATGTCCTTGTATTTGTTATGCAGTAACAGAAAACTAATATACTGATAAGCCAATAAGACTTTGACTAAGGTCGAGGTTAATATAATCAAATACTATAGGTCTCAGCGTTATTGGGAGCCTCCTAGATCATCTCCAAGGAAATAAAATATGAAAGAAATCCCTTGGGATTTGCTTCACTACCTCTGAGTTGTTGGTATTTCATAAGAGGTCTGTGAAATTAAGAGAAAGCTGACTTCACTCTGACCTCATGCTTCATAGGCACGGTGGGGGATGAAATTTGCATTTGTTGAGTGTCTTTTATGTGCCAGGAAGAGGATGATAATGTTCTTAGGATTCAAGGAATAACCCTGTCAAGGCATCCTAATATTTCCTGGCAGGAGGCTGGTGTCTTGGTTGAAAGTGTGCCTGGAGATTCTGTTTGGATTACCCTTATGAATCTTATTTCCTAAGTCTGGTTTTCCAGCTTCTATGCAAAATGGCCCTTCATTAACCTTCTTTGCCTCCCACTCCTCCCCAACAAGTATTTGTTCTTCAGTTAGGTTGGTCACTCCCAGTTCTAAGTTCTTTCTTGCCTCCACACGTTTTAGTCATTGTTCCCTCCTTCTGGGATGCCCTCCCAGCTATCCCGTGTTTATTCAAACCTGGCCACATTTCCAGGCCTAACTTGACTCTTCTGTCCTTGAAGTGATCTCATTTAACCTCTTCTGGCCCTCAGTAAACCCCAGTGGTAGAAGAATGTAGCACTTATTTTGACGCTTAATCATCAGAAAAGTAAACCTAGAAGGACTATAACCACTGCTCAACGAAGTTGACAGAGTGAGGTCCAACAAACTTGAAAGTAGTTTCCTTAAGAAATGAGTCAAAACTACAAAGGGAAAACATATCATCACAAAGGAAAGATCTGGTGCCAAATGCCTTCAACAAGTGATCAAACAGCATCATTGGTGGGAACAAAACCCTTGTGTGTGTGTTTGTGTGTGTATGACTCCTGATGTGGTACACAATATTAAATATCAGTACCACGCGTGAACTATTCTTGCCAAAAATGTTTAATATAAATATTCATTCTTTAGATTTTTCAGTTTTATAGAAAATATAAGAGACAGAGAATCAAATTAAGTGACATCCTCAGGAACCAATCAAGCAAACTCAGAATGAGGTACATTTATAAGACTACTGGCCTAATCTCTTCAAAATATTAATATCAAGGAGGAGAAAGGGTGAGGGGACTATTCTAGGTTAAAAGATATGATAAAGCACAACCTGAGAACTTTCATTGGATCTTGTTCAAAAATTTCATTTTGAGACCTAATAGGGAAAATTGAAATGTGCACTGCATATTAGTTAATAGTATGAATTATTTCTCTATGCTGTGATAATAGTATTACATAGAAGAATGACCTCACTTTTAAAGGTGCATAATAAAGTATTTATGGGTAAAGTGTCATGATAACTGCTACTTATTTTCAAATGGTTAGCCAAAACTTTAGCTATATACACAAGAGATAAAATTTCTCAAAAGATATTTGTGAACTACATGGAAAACTTTAACTGAATGATACTACTTTGATATATTTAGCTAGTCAAACAACCATACCTAAAGTGAGTTCAGCAGACCAACAGATGAATGGAAACTAACGATGTGATATCTAAAAGAGATACATTGAAAGCTTGAACTTAGGTTTAAAAAGAAATCAGTTGTACAAATATAGGATTAGGAAGACCTGGCTTAATAGCCACTAGAATGGAAAACACATTAGGCTCTTCAGGTGGTTCAGAGAGAAATTTTAAGAAATAGCTATAAATGATCTACATACATAGAAAGAACTTGATGAACTTAATGACTGCTCAGACATGTTATGGAAGGAGGGCAAAAAAAGGAGGGGAAAAAAAGGGCACCATGAACTCAGGAGCCAGACTGCCTGGATTGTAACCTGACTGCCACTTACTAGCATACAAACATAGATAAGTCCCTTGTCCTTTTTGTGTCTTAGTTTCTTCATCTGTAAAATGGGAATAATAATAGTACCTAACTCTGAGATCTGCTATGAGGATTAAACATGATGCTATATGTAGAGAACAGTACTCGGCACACAGGAAGCACACATATGTGAAATATTATTTTTCCTGCTTTCTGTATTATTCACTCTGTATACAGCTCAGACCAACCAGCTACAGGGAAAAAGCACACTCACCCAAGATTGGTGGGGCTTGATTCCGTTGCTGTCGTTCTGTGACTATCTGTAAAACATAGAAGCACTAGGTGATCTATAAGTTCCTGTCAAGCTCCATCTTTCTGTGTTCATGAAATTCTGCATTGCCTACTTTAAGGCTGGGGTAGATTGGTTAAAATACCTCAGGAAAAGCATGCCAGTTTAAAAAAACAAAACAAAACAAAAAAACAACAACAACAGCCAAAACGAACAAACTATTAATTTACTATAAAGCCCCTTGCTACCTAGGGCTGCATTGGTGAAGTATGGTCTATAGAGGGTGCTCAAAACACACAAAGTACTATTATTCCACTAAAGGTTCTCAGAAAGAGCTCTGAATAGAATAGGACTTGGCAGAGAGGCAGCTTTTGTCAAAGAGAAGGTCTAATTGGAGACTGCTGTTGTACACAGGTTGGGGATCTCCCAGAATACAGTTGCAAATGCAGTCATTACTTATTTATCATCCCATGTCCCACAATTTATTTATGATTATAATCTGAAAATAAGAAAGAACTGGTGCTGTTTTGACATCTCATTTCCCCATAGCTTCCCTTCTAGTTTCCAGAGTCATGTAGGACTTCAGGGACCCAGTGATGGAGTGATGTTTGGAAGAGGTACAGATAAAGCATTTCACTTTCTAATGAGATTTGAAGATTGGGATAGGAAGGGGAACGTTAATAGCCTAAGAGAGAGACCCTATGGATACTCCAAAGATCACTAGTTCCTGGACTGGGATAAGTGACTGTGGCACCCCCTGGGAAAAGGTCCAGAGGTAATGAGGTCAAAGTGAATTTATGTGGCAAAGAGATAATAATGTTCTACAGTCACCTGGGCAGTGCAATATTAGGAGAGTCTGGTTTGAGTAGAAATTCCTAACTTTATTCTTTGCTGCAGCAAGCCCTTTTCTGGCACCTCTGGTACCTACATGAGCCAATTCCTTTAAAAAAATCTGCCTTGTGCCTTCTATTCCGATTTCTGTTAAGCATAAATTTTACTGCCTCTGTGTTTTAATGAGAAGCTTACTTACACACATTGGTTGGAATCCTCCCCACATGATCTTCCTCTCCCACATCTAATAAGGATTCAGAAAGACCAAGGGAGAAGGGGCTCTCTCCTGGAGATCTCTTCCCTGATCTGGTGTCTCATTTTGTTTCATCTCAGATCTGATTCCAAGTGAACACAAATCTCCTCAAAAAGAAGACAGTTCTCTCTCTGGGACTCTTTCCCCATGTTGAAAAAGAGGATTGCAGTGAGTCTCTGCTGGCATTAGACCTCTTCTGGAATATTAAACACTGCCATTTAAGCTTTGCCTTGAACCATTTGAGGAAAGGAAAAGAAGAAAGATCACAAGAGAAGGGCATACAGGCCATTAGTGGGGTATTATCACAGAGGGACTCAGCATTCTGGAGGCAGTGCTGACTTCCTCTGGTCTTCTGATGCCTGGAGAAAGTAATTAGAGATACTGGCCCGGGCAGCAAAAGAAACACTCCTCCCCTGGGTCTATCTCCTCATTCTGCCCCTGGTTCTGACCAGAACTTTCCCCAGACACAGCAATCCATTGTGCTAAAATGTGCTGGATTGGACTGAGAAAACACAGGGGTTTTTTAATTTAATTTTTATTTTCATTTTGTTTTTGTAAGTTGGCTCGATAAATATGGAAAACTCATGACTCTGGGCATCAGATAGCTCTCAGTGACTGCCAGCAACTTATCTACATTTTCTAAGTCCTGCTTTCCTCATCTATAAACTAAGGGTAGTACTCTCATTCCTGGTAAATTTAATCATAATGCCCTCAATTAGAGTGCTCACTTCATATGTGTTCTCAGTAGAGTAGAGGTTTCTTTCTTCAGAAGTCCTTACTCACACAGTGTCTCCTGGAAAACACTCTGTAATCTTTCTGGGTCAACATTTTTCAATCTGCAGAATTGAGGAAGGTTGAGTAGGAGATTGCCACTCAGGAGATGTGGGCTGAAATGAGATGAAGTCATGGATAAACAGAGGTATTTATTAATATCTCAAGAGCAAATCCAGGAAAAACCTGTAGTTGGAGAAACCAAATACCTGATTATTTTACCAACTGGTTTGGAGGCCCATTTTATTCTCCTCCCAATCAGCTTGACTTGTTCCAGAGATGTAAGTTTAGAAGAGAAGAAAGCCTTGGGCCCATCCACAAGCCCTAAAGTGAGAGGGGAAGAAACTGTTTATTCAGAGGAACTGAAATACTCCAAACCAAAATCAGAGGCTGAGCACACCAGTCAGAATGCCTGCCAAGATAAGGTTCAGAAGGCGACTCCAGTGACAGCATTGAACTCAGAACCATTTAGGATGAGTGTTCAGTGTCAAAGAAGCAGAGAAAAGGGACAACTGCAAAGTCTCACTGATGGAATCCAAATTCCCCACTGCAGACTCATTCTGGCCTTTCTCCTACTTGCATGCATGTACACATGTACACATGTATACACATGCTCAGGTTTTGGTAATCAGGACCAAGAAGCCAAGGGAAAAGGGGACAAGTATTTTCCACCCAGGGGACAGTTTCTGATAATATTTGGTCAGAGTGGAATGGAGGATCCAGAGGTTTTTAGACTGAAAATGTTTCCACACTACTTGTCTGAAATCCTTAAGTCCTGGTCAGCCAAGATTGACTTCTAGGATTTTCAGGGATATGGCCACTTGGAGGGCAGCTTTTCTTTGCTAGAATCAGAGAACAGTGATAAAAGAGAGGATATTAATTTGTCTAACTGCATGAAACATATAATGTGCAGTAGAAATATTAGAAATAGCAAATTTTACTGTACTGATTGAGGGTCACTTGTTGGACATGAGGTAAGTCCTGGATAGTTCTGCTCTAAGGCAGATACGTGTATGAGATGATCTTATTGGTCTCTTCCTCCTCACTTTAAGAACTCACAAGAAAATGCTTCCTACAATACAGCTGGAGATAGTTTTTTTTTTAAAATAGTAACACAAAATTTATTGGTTTTGTACAACTTGAGATCAAATAAAAGTGCATTATCAAGTAGATCTGTCTTATTTTAAAAGCATAGGAAGGTCAATTTAAAATGCACTACCCCCTTTTTTCCAAAAGTGAGCTTAAAACAAATTAAAAAGAAAAATTGAAAATCAGGACAAGAGACAACTTTCTTTTACAGATGGACTCAGGATAGGCGGATAACTTTCACTGACGTAGATATGGAATAAGTTACTTTAGGAAAAAAATTTCCCAAACACCTATGAAAAAGTATACAACTCTACTTCAAAATATGTTGCTATGTACTCACCGCCAAAGACAGTTTTATTTGAAATGTTGTTTCTGTAATTAAAGCCTAATTAGCCATCAAAAAAGGTTAGTGCATATGTAACCTTTCAAAAGTTAAACAAAAGCCACAAAAATTGAGCCACAAGGCTTAAAGGATTATCTATTTCAAATGATCATTTCCAGATGTAACTCTAAGAATGTTAATTTGTCATGTCAACGAACAAGACCATAAGTAGATCCATCATGTTGGAGGATTTTAATGATATTTAGGATATTCTTGCCACAATAACATGCAATCAATGCATTCCCTACATGGCTCTATTATGGCAATGAATCAAATTCTAGACATACTATAAGTGAACTTACGTAATAAAGGAGATCGTACAACATAAACAATCCATGCCTGCTGTAGATGCATGCAGCTTTTCACTTTTGTTATGAAGCAGCACCAGAATAGTAAAACTGCTTGGTTACTCAATCAGATTTCACCATGACAAGAGTTGGTTACCCATGTGTCATTTTCTAAAAGCTTTTTGATGTAAATAATATCAGGAGCTTTATGATCACTTAACTCAGAGCTGTATACATCTAGGATTGAGATGAACAAATACAGCATTAAGAAATCACACAAAGGAATGACACTGATGCATGTATACAGTTGGTCTCCCACAGAGGCAGTATTCAGTCACTCACATCCATGTCTTCTTCATGATGATCATCCCCATTCACTTTGGATTCTCTTAGTGAAGCGCCAGTTCCCTTTTCCACAGAACATTCCTTTGTTTTAGGGGAACCTGTTTCTGTTGGTTTTTTCTCCTCTTTTTTCTCTTTCTCACTGTCATACCCCGTTCCTCTTCATCATAATCCCGTGTAACTTTTACATCTTTATCACTCTCTGATTTTCTTTCCCGTTCTTTCTCTTTCTCTTTACTCTTTTTCTTTTTGCTTGTTGATTGTTCCCTTTCATCTCTGCTTCTTTCTTTGTCTTTATCTTTCTTCTCCTTTTTATGTCTCCTAGGGGATGGTGAGAGAGACAATTTTCTTTTAGGAGACCTAGGCTTTTTAGGAGATCTTGTTCCACTCCTGCTTCTTCTTCATCGTCTCTCTCTGCTCGCACTTCTCGAATGTCTGGCTGTGCTGTAACTTTTTGGTGGTGTTTTAGAACGTTTCTTTTCTTTGTCTTCCTTCTTTTTATCTCTGGTTTTTGATGTGCTCCTTGATCTTCTACCTCTTTCTCTCGAATGAGATCTTCTCCGTCTTGGACTTTTGGTTCATCGTCTACTCCTCGACTTAGAATGTGATCGCCTCCTCGATCTGCTTCCTGATCACCTGTGTCTAGAAGATGAGGGAGTCCTTCTCCTCCTAGAACGTGATCTTGATCTTGAATGCCTTCTTTTTTCTTCTTTCTTATCTGGTTCTATAGCAGCAGAAATCAAGGGCTGTGCTTCTCGTACTCTTTTCATAGCTTCCTCTATTTCTTTACTAGAGGTATCTGATTTCAGACTTGGTGAAACAAGACCAGCAGCTACATGATTCAACTTAGGATCAACAGTGCTCATAAGATTCAGCAACTGATCTGCTGCAAAGAGACTGAGAGTTCAAGTTTGCTCCAGGAAGCCCAAGAGCAGCAAGGGCAGGATCAAGAGTAGGAGCTCCCAAAGCAGCCACTGGAACAGCACCAATCTGGATAAGTGGATTAGGTGTAGGCAAGAGTCCACCACCAGGCAGAAGACCTGCCACTGCATTAGCTGGTGCCAACAGAGACAAAGCCTTAGTCTCATCAGGAATAACTCCTTCTGCATATGGTATGACTATCAAAGCTCTGTCAACGAAAACAGTATTTGTAAGATGCTGTGCCACAACTGCTGAGTCTGCATCATGGAACTTAACAAAGCAGACACCAGATGAGACTGGCAAAGGTGAATCATCTGGCGGGAAGACGCTCAGTTCGTCGATCTTGCCTAGGAAACCGAAGAGAGTCCGCATCTGCTCAGAGCTAGCACTCAGGGACACATTAGTCACCTGGATTACCTCGGTGCCAATGCCTCCGCCGCCGCCTCCGCCACCCAGCCCGCCGCTGGGGCCCGGGCCCGCAGTGCTGGGGACAATGGTTGTGTTGCTCATGGCGCTGCTCCAGTTCTTGTTCAGGAACAAAGTAATTCCAGGACGCTAGGCTGGCACCGACCGATAGTTTTAACAGTTCCCAGATTAAACTGGAAATACTAAAAATCTGTCACAGAAAGACCCCTGGGAAGTCTTTGAGGAAAGCATACTCATGTTGTGGATGGAGAAACTCAGGCAGAGAGGGGAATCAAGAGTAAGAAGCAGGTCTATGGTCAGTGACCAAGGCCCATGTATGGCAACAACTGACCTGTTTGATACAATTTGGACCATCCTCAGGTTCAGTTTCCTTTCTAAGGATCAAAAGAAGATGATTGGAAGAATGATTCCTCATCCATTTACTCCACGTAGGCAACACAGAATCAAATCCAGCAGCCCCCTGGGGCACACCATTTCCCAGTATAAGAAGTCCCACATTAAAGGAAGGTGGTACTGAGATAATTAATGATAACAATAGTTCAAGCTACAACAAGTAATGCTGAATTAGTACCTCAAGTCTGGATCTTGTACTTTATATGCTTCACATATAATCTCTCAGTTCATACTCACATTGATCTTGCAGGGTAGTCTGAATGTTCCCATTTTACAGATGAGGAACTTTAGGTTTTAAGGGTCGAGTAACTTATCCAAGGGCACATAACTAAGCAGTGGAGTTGCTGACTTTGGAACCTAAGTCTAACTGAACCCAAGGTTTGAGAACTTAATGATTATAATCTCTTGCATGGAGGCCCACATGACTCCACCTGAAGGCTAACCAATCTTTCCAATCAAGATTTTTCCCTCACTTCTAAATTTGCTTGTCATGGTTTTCTATCTTGTATTATCATATTTGTATCTGTCTTATTTCCCTCATAGACTGTGAGCTTCATGGGGAATATGGGCTGTTCCTGTGGTCTCTGTGTGTCTCTCTCTGTCTCTGTCTCTGTTTCTATCTCTCTTTCTGTGGGTACACATACGTGTTATCAGCATCTAATGCAGTGCCAGGTGCAAAGAGAGTACTTGCACTTAATAAATATTTGTTTACTGACTGACTGAAAGATATTGATAATACCCAGGTTTAAAGAGCAGCTATGAGAAAATGACAAGCTAGGTTCATATTCCTGTCTTCCTACCAGTTTGGAGTTAAAAAGTTTGTCTTAAAGTTCCATATGAAGTCAGACCCCTGACACCAAGGCACTAGTGGTGAGAGCCTTTCCAATAGTCCCTTATCTCCTCAATCTCCATGGAAAATACCATTCTCAGCTTTTCCTGAGGGAAAAGGGATTCCCACAGGGTGGCTTTATAGCTGACAGGAGCAGAAGTATTGGCCTAATTTCAAATAGGGGTATGTAATAATTTTGATATGAGGTGTCCCCCTTCAGCTTTTTGTTGCTGTGATCAAAATACCCAACAAGAACAGCTTAGAGGAAGAAAAGTTGATTTTCACTGACTCCATGGTGGCTGACTCCATTGTTCTGGGCCCAAGGTGAGGCAGAACATCATGGTGGAAGGGTATGGCAGAGGAAAACTACTCAGTTCATGGCAGCCAAGAATCAGAGAGAAAGGGAAAGGGGCCACAGGAAAGATGAAACCTTCCAGGGTAGGCCCACATGATCCACCTCCTCCAGGTATGCCCCTATTGCCTAGAGTTACCATCCAGTTAGTCCATTCAAACTAGGATGGACAAATTAGGTTATAGCTCTCACAATGCAATCATTTCACTATAGAACATTCCTGCATTAACCCAGGAGCTATTAGGGCACATCTCATATCCAAACCCTAATCTGAGCTTTTGGTCACCACACCCTCCCAGACCTCAGTGGCAGGTGCTGGTCACAGGCTGATGATATCTTCAGTCATATCAGGCAAGCCACTGTAGATCAAAGATAAAAATCTCCATAGAAATGTGAAAGACCAGTACTACTTATTTTACAGACAGGAAAACTGAGACCCAAAGATTGGAAAGCACTGCTCCACTGTCACACATTCATTCAATGTCAAAGCCAAGGCTAGATCTCTAGGCATTTTGTTACTCAGCACTGGATGATTTATATTTTGCCATAATGCTTCTTTAATCATAAAGGTTTCCATAAATTATCACCTTAAAGAAGTGTTTTTGTTTTAATTTCTATGAAGTAGATTTCAAAAAATGTTACAATATTTCCATTTGCCAGAGTTGGAAAATTGAAATCTGTTCAGTGAACACTAAAACTAAGCCTCAGTAAAAAGGAAATTATTTGATGAGGAAAAGGAAGGAGGAAAGTATTATAAATAAACCTACCACCTCTTCATGTTTGTAACTGGTGCTCTTCCACATTATCAGAAGATGGTAGTGGGTCACAACTCCCTAATAAGTCTAATGAAACACAGGACAAGATTTCCAAAACCTTCCAACCTGATTACTGCTTCAACACTCTGCCTCCTCTGCCCATACTTTGGGTAATTACAAGAAGATATACGGAAATAGTTTATTCAAGGACTATCCCTAGCCCAGCCACCTAAGTGTCATCATAGGATTATTGAAATGGTATTTTTTACTTGTCAAGAAAATTAAGGACATCTACTGGTAGTAGTATCTTGGTACTAGAGCCAGGCAGAATCTATGTTAACCATGTGACATCGAAGAGTTTATTTATCCTTTCTAAGCCTGTTTCCTCAACATCTTTGGGATTCCATACATCCACCTATTCACCTGTCCATTCATCTCCATTGTCTCAATAGTCTATTCACCCATCCAAATGTCTATCTGCCTACCTATCATCCCATCTACTGCTTAACCAGGATAGGTTAAGGAGTTAAGAAATAGCTCTGGAGCAAAACTTCCTGTGTTTGAATCCTAACTTCCTTACTTTCTGATTATGTGATATTAGGCAAGTAACCTGACCTCTGTGTGTTTCAGTTTCCTCATCTGGAAATTAAATGTGATAACAGTATCTACTTATATGACCATTTTGAAATGTAAATGGGTTAGTCTGTTTAAAACATTTTGAATAGTTCCTGAAA
This sequence comes from Sciurus vulgaris, assembly GCF_902686455.1. NCBI lineage: Eukaryota > Metazoa > Chordata > Mammalia > Rodentia > Sciuridae > Sciurus > Sciurus vulgaris. The sequence continues at coordinate 85,792,132 of NC_136471.1, read as the reverse complement.
TAAAATAAGTACTTGAAAATAAATGTTGACTTTTATTGTTGCATACCAAGTAGAATTCAGGCAGTTCATTAGGCTCTGAGGATTTAAAGTGAATGAGACATATCCCCCAGACTTCCAGAGCTCTTTGTAGAAATGAAGTCATATATGTAAATCCATAAATTACAATGCAATAAAAAGTGTCCTAATATGTTTTTGTAAGATATAGTAGTGTCCAAAGAAGTGGGAGACCAAGACTGCTGAGGCTGGATTTGGAAAATGCCTAATAGAAGATATCATTAGAGCTGGTTCTTTTTTTGTTTGTTTGGTTGGTTGGTTGGTTATTTTAGTTATGCATGATCATAGAATCTATTTTGATAAAATTATACACATATGGACTATATCTTATTCTAATTAGGGCCCTAGTCTTGTGGATGAACACAATGGTGTGATTCACTGTAGTGTTTTCAAATATGTACATAGGAAAGTTATGTCAGATTCTTTCCACTGTCTTTCCTATTCCTATCATATCCCTTCCCATTATTCCCCTTTGTCTACTCCTCTGAACTTTTATTCTTCCCCTGCCCCTTACTGTGGGTTAGCTTCCACATATCATAGAAAACATTTGCCCTTTGGTTTGGGTGAACTGGTTTATTTCACTTAGCATGATAGTCTCCAGTTCCACCCATTTACTGGTAAATGTAATAAAGTCATTCTTCTTTATGGCTGAGTAATATTCCATTGTGTATATGGTACAAGGAGTTGTGAGAGTACTGTCTGAAAAAGTGTTCAGAAGCCTGGAATTGTGTGGCACATTAGGAAAAAAAACAATTCAGTCAGTGTGGCTGGTGACCTAGGCCTAGGGCAGAGTGCCAGAACAGATTGGAAAAAGCCTTATTCCCCAGGTGAGGAGTTTGATCTTCGCCTTAACAACAGTGGAGAAAGAATGGAAGCATTCTTCTATCAAGGTGGGGACAAAGTCAGACATGTTCCTGAGGATAGACACTTTAGGCACGGAATGGATCTAGAGAATAAGGTGAAATCAGAGGAAGAAGAGTCTGTAGAGATGGCAAGGACCTGAGTGGACAGGAAGTTGGAAGAACTACAGGCAATTGTAGCCAGCCTCAAAACACTGCATTAAAATATAACATTGCATCAGAGCATGAATACATAAAGCAACTCATAACAGAGATATTCTGGATGAAGTTGGATGGGTATTCTAATGAACCTTTAAGGAAGTCTACTAAATCCAGAGTTCAAAAGTTCTAAGCTTGCACATAAGAGGTAATGAAAAGTAACCTTTTAGTCTATCTCTCTGACTTGTATGTCAGGTGTGTCACTGCAGAAGGCCATGAACATGGGTCATTTCTGTGATTCATTTAAATTTCCATGCACACATCATGTGCTCACAGAGGCCTTTCCTGCCTACTCTGTCTAAAATAGTAAGTTCTATTTATGTGTTATCACTCAATGCCCAGCCTCAACTGGGCCATACTATGGGCAGGGAGGAAAGACAACCTCTTATCCTCAAGCTTCCCACAGTATTCTCTCTCTCTCTCTCTCTCTCTCTCTCTCTCTCTCTCTGTGTGTGTGTGTGTGTGTGTGTGTGTGTGTGTATCTATCTCACACACTCAGAGCTACAACATAAAATAAATTAAGACAATCTAGTTAGTATGGTCCGTCCAAGTAGTGTTATAGAAGTTGACAGAATGAACAGGAAAGGGTCTCAGAATCTGAGCTGGAGTTGACTTGATTTCTTCAGAAAGAAGGTGGAATCTGAGAGTTGCATTGAAAGAAGAGCAGGAAGTTAGGTGGAGAGTATAGGTAGGAAAATAGTGGTGAAGAACATGGTAATTGTAGTCAACCAGTCTTGGGTTTGAAAGTGGACTTCACTGCTTACTCCGTTTCTTTAGACAACTTATTATTTCTCTCTAAACCCCAGTTGTCATCTTTCAAATGGAAAGAATAATAGTACTTACTTTAAAATGCAGATGTGATTTTGAAGGATATGGAGAGGCAATCAGGGAATCTTATCTATTATTGTTATTGATCTTTCATACCTCCTGACATCTGTATCCTTCTAATTTTTCATGGCCATTCCAACTCAGGTTCTCAAAGATCCATACCAATTGTGGCACCCCCCACACTGAGGCCTGCCTTAGGAAAATTTCCTGTGTTAGTGATGTTCTCTCTTCTGTCCCTCTTATTCAAATCTGGTTTGGCCTATATTCCCTAGTTCTTTGATCTGATAAATTAATCCCTACTGAGCAATCAACAATAGATAATGACTTCTTACAGAAAATTTTCTTTTTTTATGACTCCTATGTATATAATATTGACACCAAGAAGTATGTAGAGAAACCAAAGGTTTCCCAGACGGGTTAAATCTTTAAGTAATGGGGACATTTTTCTGTTCAGGCCCTAGGGACCTATACTGCTTTCTTTTCTAATTACTCTCTCTGAAAGGAAAATTTTCCTACTATCCTCAGGCCATTAACTGTTTGCCCCAACTTCTTGTCTTTTCCCCTCTCCTTTATCCTGTTCGTACTTGGTAATCCAGCTCAGAATGGTTTATATTAGCAATTCTAATTAGAAAACTATACAACACTGTTTCCTAGTATCCTAAGGCTCTGTGCCCTGATCTACCATTCACACGCATCAATTATTCCTTTAAAGCAGGTACAGTAAGCACGTTGTACCATGCTGTATAACTCCCTGGTCAAACTTTTCTTCCCAAACCCTGCACCTAAATACAGACAAGAGATGGCATTGGGAATGATTAAAGATAAATGATATCACAGGAACTGGAACCTTGAAAGTATGTAGGGCAAATTTCATACAATCAACTTGGCTTCATCTTGTTGCCATGGTGAATTCCAACTCAAAGGATATTAGTTTCCTGTCTGTGTTATTAGGTGGCATGTTGCAGGAAAGGTTTTATTGTTCCTTCCTTCTTGAATAATTTCAACCTATTTGAATGGCTTTCCAAAAGGTGACACAGCCATAGCAGCCATATGTAAAAATAACATCAGTGAAACATATGAGGGTTACTCTGTGACAGCACTCTCACAAATAATAACTAATTTAATCCTTACAATAAATCCAGAAGGGATACTAACATCATCTTTATCTCTCATTTTCAGATGAGGAAAGAGACACAGAGATGGTAAATGACTTGGTTAAGGTTATACACCTAGAAAGTGGTAAAGCTGGGACTTCTTTATTTGTTCTAGATATTTATCCTCTGTCAGAAGAGTAGGTAGCAAAAATTTCTCCCATTCTTTCGGTTTTCTTCTTCACATTCCTAATTGTTTTCTTTTCTGTGCAGAAGCACTTTAATTTGATGCTATCCCTTTTATTAACTCGTGGCATTATTTCCTGAGGTTTTCTTAGGTGTCCTATTGAAAGTTATTGTCTGTGCCCAAAAGCTGGAGTGTTGACCCTGTGTTTTCTTCTAGGGGTTGCACAGGTTCTCGTCTAATTCCCCAGTCTTTGATACATTTTGATCTGATTTTTGTGCAGTGTGAGATATAGGGGTATAGGTTCATTCTTCTACATGTGAATAACCAGTTGTCCTAGTACCATTTGTTAAAAAGGATGTTTTTTCTACACCATATGTTTTTGGAACTTTTGTCAAGGATCATGTGTGTGTCTTTGTCTCTGTCTTCTATTCTGTACTATTGATCTATGTGTCTTTTTAATGCCAGTTCCATGCAGCTTTTGTTACTATAACTTTGTAGTATATTTTAAGTCAGGTATTTTGATGCCTCCAGCATTGCTTTTGTGGCTTAGAGTTGCTTTGGATATTATAGGATTTTATTCTTCCAAATGAATTTTAGGACTATTTTTTTCTATTTCTGTGAAAAACGTCATTTGTATTTTCATAGGAATTGCATTGAATCTGTAGATTGCTTTTGGTAGTATAACCATTTTAACAATATTAATTCTGCTCATCACTAAACTTGGGAGATCTTTCCATCTTCTGATGTGTTCTTCAATGTCTTTCTTCAATGTTCTATAGTGTTCATTAAGAAGTTTTTCACTTCTTTGGTTAAATTTATTCCTAGGGATTATATATATATATTTTTTTTGCAGTGCTGGGGATTGAACCCAGGGCCTTGTGCTTGCAAGGCAAGCACTCTACCGACTGAGCTATCTCCCCAGCCCCATATTTTATTGTTTTAGTGGCTATTGTGAATGGAATTGTTTTTCTGATTTCTCAGCACATATGTTGTTGATATGTAGGAAAGTTATTGGTTTTTGTGGTTGATTTTGTGACCTACTCCTTAGCCAAAATTGTTTATTAGTTTTAGCAGTCATTTGGTGGAGTTTTGGGGCCTTCTAGGAATAGGATCGTAATATCTGCAAACAGTGATAATTTTCTTTCTTCCTTTCCAATTTTTACTACTTCATTTCATTTTCATGCCTAATTTCTGGATAGAGTTTCTAGCACTCTATTAAATAGGAATGGTGAGAGTGGACATTTTTGTCTTGTCCCAGATTTTAAAGGAAATGCTTTCAGTTTTTCCCCATTTATTTATGAGGTTGCTTTGAGTTTCTCAAATATACCCTTTGTGATGTTGAAGTAAATTGCTTCTATTCCTAGCTCAAGAAGTATTTTTTAAATGTAATTAGGTGCACTATCATTATATATTTTTGTTGGATTGTTCCTTTTACCAATATATAGTGGTCTTCTTTGTCTCTTCTGATAAATGTTTGCTTTATATTTTCTTGTTCAGATATAAGAATAGGTACTGTTGCTTGATTTTGGACTGTATTCACATGGAATATATTTTCCATCCACTTTCAGCCTGTGTAGGTCTTTGCCAATGAGATGAGTTTTTGACAAATTGTATATAGTTGGATTTTTTTTTAAATCTAGTCTTCCAATCTATGTCTTCTAATCAGAGTTTTGACCTTTTGTATTCAGTGATATTATGGATATATGTTTATTCCTGCCATTTTGGTTCATTTGCTATATTTAATTTAATACTGATTTTCATTTTGTAGGTTGCTCTTCTAGAGAGCTTCATGTATTTGGGAGGTTTTGAGTTTAATATTTTATTGTTTTTGGTATGTAGTGTATCTTTAAGCATTCTTTGTAGTGCTGGATTAGTGGTCATAAATTATTTTAGTTTATATATATCATGGAAAACTTTAATTACTTCATCAATTCTACAAGATAGCTTTTCTGAATATAGCAGTCTTGGCTGGCAATTGTTTTCTTTTAGAACTGTGAATATCTCATTTCAGACCGCCTTGATTTTAGGGTCTGATTTGAGAGGTCAGAAAGGAGCCTTAACTGTGACCTCTAACTGTAACTTGACATTTTTCTCTTGCAGCTTTTAATAATTTTTCTTTATTTTCTATTTTAGCCATTTTGATCATGACTCATCTTGTCAAGGTTCTTTTTTGATCTTGTCTATTTGTGGTTATATATCTATCCCAATGATGTTGTTCCAGAAATCTTTTATATTCTGATCATTTGGTCATTTTGCCCTATATTTCATACTGAGTATTCAAGTTCATATACTTTATCTTCAAGGCCTGAAGTTCTGCCTTTGAGGCCTAAAATTGTTTTCTATGCAAACTAATTTGATGGTTATATTTTCAAAGTGTAATTTTAATTTGATTCACTGTGTCTTTCTTTCTGGGAGTTGTGATTGGTTTTCATTACATGTATTTCTTTATTGAAATGGTACTTCACTATATTTACTCTCTTAATTCATTCCTTTAGATATTTTAGTTACTTGAACATCATAATGATGAGTTTTATATGGTCTTTCTCTGCACTTAATCTGCCTCCATATTAGTGGGATCCCTTGTTGGGGGTTTGTGAATTACGGGGGGGGGGTTGCTTATTTCCTCATGTTTTCCTAGGCCTTGAACTTTTGCATCTGTTGAGATGTAGTACTCTTTCTCTTTTATACCTGTGTCCTTTAGTCTGTAGTTTTCTTTCTTCCTTTTTTTTTTTTTTTTTTTTTTTTTGGATTTTGGGAACTTCTTTCCATTCCTTCTGTATGAGCAGATGTCCAGGACTGGGACCTGCATTCCCCCTCTAATTGTTCTTACTTGGTGCCTGGTCATTGGTTTGAAGTTTTTGTCTCCCCTATGCTATGCATTGAAGTATTATTGAGGTTTGAGTGGGGATAGTTCATGTGTGGAGTGAGATTTGCTATTACTTGGTTGTGCTATGTGTGTTTCTCAGCAGCACCTCTATTCTGTAGACATGAACTGTCCTAATAATTTCCCAGCATTTCTTAGAGAAAGGGGGATTGAGGAATGAAAATAATGTTAGCAACTATGTACAGCCTTAAATGTCCAACATCTATTTTGACATCTATAACATTAATTACCACCTGCAGAGGAATGGTGGTGTCAGCATTCAACATCACTGCCAACAATAAATGATTGTAAACTAGATCAGACATTAAGTAGCAAGTGTCTACTATGTGGTCCACTGTATTAAATATCATGGCAGATTGACTAGGATAGGAATTACATAAACTATATAATTATATCAGATGGTGGAAATATAGTTTTTTTAAGTGAAGAGAAAATAAAGTAGCAGGCAAGGGAAATTTTGAAATATTTAAATAGTGAACACAGAGGAAGCAAAGGAGATGTAGCAGATGATGGCTATAAAAGATGAAGAGTTAAAAAATAACTTAAATTTAATAAAATAAAGAGAGGAACCGGAATGGGAGCATTTGGCCATTAGTGAGGGAAGATAGTAATGAAGGGGTAATAAGAGAAAGGGAAACCAAGGTACAAACAAACATAAGAAAAAACAAATCAAACCCATGTAAAATTTTATGCCAACAAAGTGAAGCCAAGGCTAAGTAATAAACAGGTGAAGAAAAAAATCAATTTAAATGAAAGAAAAGTTACATGAATATATATATGTATATATGTATATACATTTGTGTGTGTGTTTGTGTATTCTTGAATCTATCAGCACAGCAAGAATGAACACACACACATGCACACACACACACACACACAATCCTGCACAATGGAAAAAGTCAAATTGATAAATAAAATTTAAAATTAATTTTAAATTAAAAAGAAGGAAAAGTGGGAATAGGAAAAAATTCTTATTCAGAAATAAAGGGCTTGTTCCACTGAGATGGTCAATACTGTTAGCAAGGATAGATGTTCATTGCTTATGTTGTGCCATCTTTGCATTATATTTTGTGCTGTATAACCCTTGAGTCAAGGACTGAGGGAAACTCATGTGTTTCTAAAAGAGCTGCCAGCTGTTGTGGCCTGGAGTCAAAGCTGGTTTTAGTAGCTCTCAAATTCCATCTCACAGTATAGGATGGGATAGACTGGAGAGTGTTGATAAATAATATATTCCCATTACATGGCTGGGGCAGATTTATAAATTGATAGTTCAAGAAGATGTCCTTTGGAATTCTGTCAATGGGTAATTGACATTTGATTCACATACACGACACACCACTGCTGAGCAGATGCTGAAATCTGCTGGATATTTGGATGTCAGTGGCTTCTTGAAAATTCCACATTTAGGGTAAGGAGTCTCAACCTCCACAGGCCTACCATATTCTACCTCCATGGATGTGAATTATGTAGGATCAGACCTGGAGTACAGATGCACCTGTCTGAATGTTACTGGTGTCTTCCTACTTGCTCATAGGGATCCCAGAAACAAAGGAGCTCTGTTACCTTGGTATCCCCAGCCTTGGATTGCCCTCCCACAATCCTCTCTATGCCTGTTTGAATCATGGTGGTCATTGTGGGGCTGCACCCCACAATAGGTGACTACTGAGTCAGGCTGGCAACTTCATTTATGAGTCCTCAGTCTCCCATCTGACTTGCTGCTGCATGGCCACTTGAAAATGGTTCCTGTTGTCTGACTGTAATTCCCGCTGGACTCTTCACCAATCAGTTGAGCAATTCTGATCACTTTTCACTTGACAACTTCCCCCATCATTTCTGTGTCAGTTAAGATAAGCCTCCTTCTCAACTCAATTCCTCAGGTTTTTTCAAGCCAATTTTATTCACCAGGCTTTCTCCTTTCTCTCTCTCTCTCTCTCTCTCTCTCTCTCTCTCTCTCTCTCTCTCTCTCTCTCTCTCTCTCTCTCTCTCTCTCTCTCTCTCTCTTCCTATGTTCTCCTTCGCCTCTGTAGTGGGCTAAAAGCACTCATGCCACCACCAGACAAGCTGGTGTGTCTATAATGTATTCTGTCTTATTTTATGTTCAAAATTTCTGACTTTGTGTATCCAGTGTTTTATTGTCCAGTGTTGAATTTCAGTGAATTGTCTTAGTCACCCATGTCACTAAGGAGCAGTCTTCACAATGTTTAAATCTTGAGCTGAGGAGGGCACCCTTTCTCTAATTTGTGAGATCTACCTCACTTGATTTCCCTTTTAACTTTCACCCATTAGTAAAGATTGTGTTAATATATACATATTTGTTAAATTTTCAGTTTTTATTCTCTTGTTGATTTCTAGTTTCCTTTGGTTCTCATTGGAAAAGATACTTTATGTGATTTCAATCTTTTAAAACAATTTAAGACTTGTTTTCTGACCTAATGTATGGTCTACCCTGAGGAATATTCCATGTACACTTAAGAAAAGTTTTGATTCTACTGTTGTTGAGTGACCTATTCTTTATATTTCTTTTAGGCCCAATCAATATATAGTATTACTCAATTTCTCCATTTCCTTACTGATCATCTGTAACATTATTTATCTGTTATTGAGAGTGGGGGTATTAAAATCTCTGACTAATATTGATTGTACAATTGACTACTTGTCTCAGGTAATAAAATTAACATAACTTTAGCTAGATTAAGAAAAAAATGAGGGCTTCATTACTAAATCAAAAATGTATCCCATTTGTTTACAATAAAAAAAAAAAAGAACTGGTAGACAGGAATAAAATTGTATTTAGAAGAAAATGTTACAAATATTCAAAATGCTTCCATTTAGCAGCCCTAAGGAATAAAATATTTCCCAGTTAAAGAAGAAAAAAAAATGGAATTGGGGGGAGATCCAAGATGACCGACTGGAGAGAGGGAGGCTGCCTTCCTTGTCGTTCTGTAACTCGGGTTTCAAGTAGAGGAAAATCTGTTTCTCGGTGAGGCAGTCTTTGCTGCTCATCCATCCCCTGCTGTTTACCCCATTTGTCCACCTTGATTACCCACAGTCTGCCAGCATATCAACTACTTTTTAAGTGCAGATGGCTAACTGACTGCCCTCTGTCAGCTGCCATTTGCCTCTTAGCCTGCCTCTTGCCTGCCCAGCACCCACCTTTCACCTACCCATCACCAACTGCCTAAGGTCCACCTGCCAATTGTCTGCTAGTAGCCTGCAGACCACCTGCAGACTGCCAGTGGATAGCCAGCTGCCTGCTGTTGCCTGAACATCCACTGTCACAGTACCCGCAGGTTTGGGAAAACAGCCAAGACCTGCAGGACCTCTGGCCCAACTGACCATGCCTTGCCTCCAGGACCACCAGCCCACTGATCATGCCCCACCTCCAGGACGCCCAGCCTGACTGACCACACCCCATATGGAATTAGCACCCAGGCCGCGTGCTGCAGCTCCACATTTGCCAACAGGTTTGGTAGCCAGTGCAGCCATCTTGGATTATCCTGGAAGTGGAAGCTGCCATCTTTAGGTGGGGCCAATCCCATCCTGAGATACCTGCTGGAGACTGGAAGCTCATTGTCAGGTACCTCTCATGCATCAGGCTACTGAACACTGGGAGGTTTGTATAGTATATGACTCTTATAGTGCAGATTTTTTCTCCTTTTTGAAAAATTTTAACTTTTTGTTTCTTTATTTTTCTCACTCTCTCCATTTTCCTTTGTTTACCTGTTTCCTCAGTCTCTTTCTCCCTTTTCTCATGCTAACAACCAACTTCTTTTGATCCCACTTTCAGTCTTCCTGTGATCTAGAATTTTTATATACTCTTTTCTTATCCCATTAACAGTTATATCCTACACCCCTCCCCATCCTCTTTGTCCACCATTAGAAATTGTAGACCTCTATTTGTTACACTGTAGGTAATAAATGAACTCATCCTCTCTATTATGACCATATGTTAACATCTTCATAGGTGCTATTTGATATAGGGCTGCATATTGTCTGTACTGGGTGCTCCTAATATTGATCTCCCCCTTAACGAAGAGGTTTTGGAAACCTGCAGGGTCACTATAAGCCTATAGGGGGAAATCTGCAATACCCCAGATCTGCACTGCTAGAGGGAAGGATACACAAACAACATGTAAAAACAAGTGAAGAAAGTGTTCCAAACAAACCAAGATTCTATATTAATAGAATCCAATGATAGCATGGTCGAAGAAATGTCAGAAAATGAGTTCAGAACATACTTAATTAAAATGATCCAAGAAGCAAAGGATGAGATAAGAGAGCAAATGCAGGCAATGAATGATCTCTCCAAAAAAGTTGAAAGAGGAACTGCAGGAAGCAAAAGATCATTTCAACAAAGATATAGAGATTCTGAAAAAAAAAAAAAAAACAGAAATCCTTGAAATGAAGGAAACAATAAAGCAAATAGAAAACTCAATGGAAAGCACCACCAACAGACTAGATCACTTGGAAGACAGAACTTCAGACAATCAAGACAAAATATTTAATCTTGAAAATAAAGTTGACCAAACAGAGAAGATGGTAAGAAATCATGAATGGAACATCCAAGAACTATGGGATATCATGAAAAGACCAAATTTAAGAATTATTCAGATTGAGGAAGGTGCAGATATACAAACCACAGGAGTGAACAACCTATTAACTGGAATATCAGAAAATTTCCCAAATGTGAAGAATGAAATGGAAAATCAAATACAGGAGGCTTAAAGAATACCAAATGCAAAAAATTACAACACATCCACACCCAGGCACATCATAATGAAAATGCCTACCATCCAAAATGAAGAAAGAATTTTAAATGTTGTGAGAGAGAAAAGCATCTGATTACATATAGGGGGAAACCAATATGGGATAAGAAAAGAATATACAGAAGTTCTAGAAAATAGAAAGGGTGAGAGTGTAATCAAAAGAAATCAGATGTTAGCATGCAAAAAAGGGAGAAAGAGACTCTGAGGGAACAGGTAAACAAAAGGAAAAGAAAGCAAGAAAGTAAAGAAATAAAAACTTAAATTTTTTTTAAAAAGGAGAAAAAAGAAAATCTACTGTATAACAGTCATATAGTAATGAAATCTCCCAGTGATCAGTAGCCTGATGCATGAGAGGTACCTGACAATGAGCTTCAAACCTCCAGCAGGTGTCTCAGGATGGGATTTGCCCCACCCAAAGATCAGAGCTACAGCTTCCAGGATTATCCAAGATGGCCGCTCTGGCTTCGAAATGTGTTGGCAAATGGGGAGTTGCAGCTCAGGGGTGGACGTGGTCAGCTGGAGGTCCTGGAGGCCGGGTGCAATCAGTCGGTCTGGGTTCCTGGTGATAGGGCTCAGTCAATTGGTCTGGGGGTCCTGGCAGCAGGAAGCAGTCAGTTGATGTGAGGGCCCCAGATGCAGGGAGTGGTCGGTCGGGATGAGGGATCCTGGAGATGGGGCTCAGTCAGTCCGGCCAGGGGTCCTACGGGGCCTGGCTGTTTTCTCAAAATGGCGGCAGCCACGTGTAATCAAACCTGCAGGTACTGTGACAGTGAACTTCCAGGCGACAGCAGGTAGCTGGTGCTCTACTGGCAGTCTGTGGTCAGTCTGCTGGCAGCTGTCGGACGATCGGGAGGTGAACCTCGAGCTTTGGATGATGGAAGGGGTAAGGTAGGTGATGGACAGGCAAGAGGCGAGAGGCAGGCAAATGGTGGATGATAGACGCCTGACAGTGAGCAATCTGCTCTCAAAAAAGGCATCGATATGCTGGCAGATTGCAGGTCATCACAGCAGACAAATGGGTAAACGCCAGGGGATCAATAAGCAGCAAAAACTGCCTCACCGAGAAAAAGATATCCTCTGCTTGAATCCGGCGTTATGTAGCGACAAGGAACGCAGCCTCCCTCTAGTCCACCATCTTGGATCTCCCGGAAACCAATATAGATATCAGCCGATTTCTCAGCCCAGACCCTAAAAGCTAGAAGGGACTGGAACAACATATGTCAAGCTCTGAAAGAACATGGTTAGCCAACCAAGAATCTTATATCCAGCAAAACTAACCTTCAGATTTGAAGACAAAATAAAATCCTTACATAATAAACAAAAGTTAAAAGAATTTACAAATAGTAAGCCTATGCTACAGAATATTTTCAGCAAAATATTCCATGAGGAGGAAATGAAAACAACAATGTAGGTCAGCAAAGGGAGGAACTACTCTAAAGGAAAAGCCAATCAAAGGAGAAACCAAGTCGACTTAAAAACCAAAAATAAGCCAAAATGACTGGAAATACAAAGCATATCTCAATAATTGTCCTGAATGCTAATGGCCTAAACTCATCAATCAAAAGACATAGACTGACAGATTGGATTAAAAAGAAACACCCAACAATATGCTGCCTTCAAAAGACTCATGTCATAGAAAAAGCCATCCACAGACCAAAAGTAAAAGGATGGGAAAAAATATGTCATGCACATGGACTCAGTATAATAGCAGGGGTTTCCATCCTTATATCAGATAAAGTGAACTTCAAGCCATAGTTATTAAAAAAGGATAAAGAAGGAAATTTCATACTGCTTAAGGGAAGCTTAAATCAGGAAGACATAATGAACATAAATATTTACACCAAACAATGGTACATCCATTTATGTCAAAGAAATCCTTCTCAATTCCAGGAATCAAATAGACCACAACACAATAACTCTGGGTGATTTTAACACACTGCTGTCAGAATGCATGAGAAAATGCTTTCCCCTCCAGAGTTCTATCAATAGAGTATATTAGTCAACTTTAGATTTTGCTAATGGAGAGAGAGAAAACAGTTTTTCATATGCAGGTTTAATTTACATTTCTCTTTTTTAATGAGTGAGGTTAACTATCTTGTTTATTAACAGCAAATTTTATTTTCTTTTTCTATGTCTTGAAAGGGTTATGATTTTGTCAATTTACATATTAAGAAGGATAGCTGCTTTTCCTTTCCTTTCGGGGCTCGCAGCGGCAAGATAGTGGTGCAGATTTCTAAGAAAAGGAAGTTTGTTGCTGATGGAATCTTCAAAGCTGAATTAAATGAGTTTCTCACTTGGGAGCTGGCTGAAGATGGTTACTCTGGAGTTGAGGTCCGAGTTACACCAACCAGGACAGAAATCATTATCTTAGCCACCAGGACACAAAATGTTCTTGGTGAGAAGGGGTGATGGATCCGAGAATTGACTGCAATAGTTCAGAAGAGATTTGGCTTCCCCGAGGGCAGTGTAGAGCTTTATGCTGAAAAGGTGGCCACAAGAGGTCTGTGTGCCATTGCCCAGGCAGAGTCACTGCGATACAAACTCCTAGGAGGGCTTGCTGTGCGGAGGGCCTGTTATGGTATGCTGCGGTTCATCATGGAGAGTGGAGCCAAGGGCTGTGAGGTTGAGGTGTCTGGGGAACTCCGAGGACAGAGAGCTAAATCCATGAAGTTTGTGGATGGCCTGATGATTCACAGTGGGGACACTGTTAACTACTATGTTGACACTGCTGTGCGCCACGTGCTGCTTAGACAGGGTGTGCTGGGCATTAAAGTGAAGATCATGCTGCCCTGGGATCTAAGTGGTAAGATCGGCCCTAAGAAGCCTCTGCCTGACCATGTGAGCATCGTAGAACCCAAAGATGAGATCCTGCCCACCACCCCCATCTCAGAACAGAAGGGTAGGAAGCCAGAGCCGCCTACCATGCCCCAGCCAGTACCTACAGCATAACAGGGTCTCCTTGGCAGCTGTATCTGGAGTCTGGATATTGCTCTTTAAAGACATTTAATAAAATCTTGTACAAAGACAAAAAAAAAAAAAGAAAAAAAAAGAAGGCTAGCTTTTTGTGATATAAGCTGTAAATATCTCCCTTAGTTGTCTTTTTAAGTTTGTTTATTGTGCTTCTTTTCAGAAAAAAATTGATTTTTATGTAAAAATAAATGGACGTGGGGAAATAAAATCTATTGCACAGAAATAAAAAGGATTTTATGAAAGTACTATGAACAAGTTCATGCTAAAAATTTTGTTAACGTGGATAAATCCCCACAAAAGCAAAACTTACAAACACAGAATTACAAAGAAAGAGAAAATCTGAATTAACCTATTCTATGGTTTGGAAATGGTCTGAGCATGACATCAAAGGTCCATGTGTTGGAAGCTTGGACTTCAGTGTGGCAGTGTAGAGGTGGTACAACCTTTGACAGATAGCTCCTAATGGGAGATGCTTCTATTGTTGGGAGCAATGCCCTATAAAGAAAAAATGATTGTCTTGAGAAGTGAATTACTTCTTGTGAGATGAGTTGATACAAGAGATTATGGTTGGCCCTTGATTCTTTCTCTAGCTTCTTGTCTCACAATGGGATTTCTTCTTCTTATAAGTGCTACAGACATGATGACATCTGCCGTGTTGTGACCCAAACAACAAGGCTCTCACCAAAGGCCAAAACAAAGGGGTCACCTAATCTTGGACTTAACCATCTCCAAAACTGTGAGGTAAATAAGCAGTTTTTCTTTATATATTACCCAACCTCAGGCATTTTGTTAAAGCTACAAAACATGGATTACTGCAACTTTAAGGAGATTTAACCAGCAATTCATATCCTCCTGACAAAAGCTTTGGAACACATGGCTTCACCAGTGAATTATAACAAATATTTATAGAAGAACAGATATCAATCCTCTTAAATTTCTATCAAAAATTAAAGGGATGCAACCCTTCCTTATTTGTTCTCCAAGTCCAGCTTTGTGCTGGTACTAGTATCAAATACTGATACCATCATAAACTACAGTCCAATATTCATTATGAATATTGATAGAAAAATTGTGAACAAAATGCTAACAAAGTGAATTCAATCTCATATATTAAATGATTAAATACTGTACATTAAATTTACTGCCGGAAATGTCCAACATACAAAAATCAATTAATACACGGCATTAATATGATGAAGAAAAACACACATTTTTTCTATTTATGCATAAAAAGGTTTTCACAAAATTCAACAACCTTTTGTGATAAAAACTCTCAATAAATGGAGACTACAAGGAAACATCCTTAATGTGCTAAAAACCATATATGAAAAATGCAAAAAAAAAAAAAAGAAAAATGCATAGCTAACATCATTCTCAATGGTGAAAAACCCTTTTTTTCCTTAGGATTAGGAAAAAGATAATGATACCAAATTTACCAGTTCTAAACCACTTAATTTTGGATGTTCTAACAAGAGTAATTAAGTAAGAAAAAGAAATGAAAGATATCCAGGTTGTAAAGGAAGAAATAAAGTTTTCTATAGCAACAGATGATATAATAAATGGGTAAAAACATTGAAGATTGTGCAAAAACTATTAGAAATAAAAACTAATTCAGTAAATTAGAAGGTTAGAAATTAATATATGTGCCTCAGTTACATTTATATACACTAACAGTGAACATTCTGGAAAAGAAATTAGGAAAACAATTCCATTTACAATAGCATATAAAAGAATAAATTTCTTCAGGACAAATTTAATCAATATGAAAATCTTGTACTCTGAAAACTATAAAACATTGCTGAAATAAAGATATAAAAATGGAAACTCATGTTCATGAGTAGGAACATTTAATATTGATAGGATGATAATATTGATGTGATTGATGTGATCAATGTGATTGATGGATCAATGCAAACTCTATTGGAAACTTAGTGGTCACTTTTTACAGACGTGGAAAATTTAACCTTAATATTATACAGAATCTTGAGGACCTCTCAAAAGTGAATCCTGAAAAAAAAGGAGATTGGGAGGATTCACTATTACTGAATTGAAAACTTACTACAAAGCTACAGTAATCAAAACAGTGTGGTACTGGCATAAGGACAGACATAAGCATTTGGGATAAAATAGCAAGCCTAGAGATAAATCTTCACATATTTGGTAATCAATTTTTCACCAGGGTTTCTGCTCCATTCCTTTGGAAAAGGGTAATTTTTTCAATAAATAGTGTTCGAAAACCTGGACATCCATTTCCCAAAGAATAGAAGTTGAATTCTTAACTTCATATCTACACAAAATGCTAGTCCAAATGGATCAAAGACCTAAAAATAAGATCTAAAAATATTAAATGTATAAAAGAATCATTCCTGACAATAGTTTTGGCAATAATTTCTTAGAAATTACATAAAAAGCAATAGCACTGACAAAATCAGAAATAAATAAATAGTACTTCATTAAGTTTAAAAATATTTGTGTATCAAAGACACTAACAAGGGAATGAAAAGACAACACACAGAATGGAAGAAAATATTTGCCATATGTATATGTCAAGGGATTTATATCTACAAAATATAAGGAACTCCTACAACTCAATTACAAGAACAAAAAAATCAGTTAAAAACTGAAGAACTTGAATAAATATTTCTCCAGGAAAGATAAATTATTGAAAAGCACACAGAAAGACACTCAATGTCACCAGTAAGTTAGGAAATGTAAATCAAACCCAGTAGAATAGTTAATATTTTAAAAATGGAAATGAACACATATTGCCAAGAATTTGGAAAACCAGAAACCCTTGCCCATTTCTAGTAGGTATGTAAAACGATATACCCACTGTGTTAAACAGTTTGGCAATCCCTCAAAAATATAAAAAATAGTTATTGTATAATCCAGTAATTCCAAAATAATTCTAAAATAATTGAAGGACTCTGTGAGATTTTTATATGCCAATAATCATCTCAGCATTATTGTCAATCCCCAAAATGTGAAAAGGATCCAACTGTCCAACAAATAAGCAATGGATAAACATTGCAATGGAATATTATTCAGCCTTCAAATGAATGAAATTTGGATGCATTCTTCAACATGGATCAACCTTGAAAAATTAGGATAAGTGAAATAAACCGGAAACAGTCAAATATTTTAAGATTTCACTCATGTGAGGTATCTAAAATAGGAAATGTCATAAGAACCGGCAATAGAACAGAGACTACCAATAGTTGCAGGGAGGAAAAAACAGGGGTAATTCCTTAATGGGCACACACTTCTATTTGAAATGTTCATGAAAATGTTTGGTAAATGGGTAGTGATAGTGGTTTCATAATGTTATTAATTCACTTAATGCCCCTGAATTGTATATCAAATGTGTAAAATCATAAATGTTATGTTATTTATATTTTAATACAAATAAAAATAGCATCTTACATGTAACCAGCAAATGTGTAAAATGTTCCATAATGAAAAAGATTTCCATTTTCTAAAAAAGAAAAAAAGAAAAGATGTATACCTCAGAGTGCCCTGGGACTTTCACTAGAGATGTCCAGGTGGAAGTTAACTAGGTAAGTCTGGACTCAAAAGAGTGATCTAGATAAGAGACATATGGGAATAATTAACAAATAGAAGGCATTTCAAACCATAGGGAGGGTTGATATGACTGAGGTAAAGAAGGCAGAATTAGAAGAAAAGACCAATAATATCCTTCGTAGAACTAGAAAAAACAATCCTAAAATTCATATGGAAGCACAAAGACCCAAAATAGTGAAATCAGTCTTGAGGAAAAAAAAAAAAAAAAAGCTGAAGGTATAAAAATACCTGAATTCAAGATACACCAATATATAGATATACGAAAGTGAATGAAACAGCACGATGTTGGCATTAAAAGCAAAGATATATACCAGTGGGACAGAATAGAGATCACAGAAATAAACTCATGCATCTACAGCCAATTCGTTCTTGACAAAAGTGCCCAAAACATACATTGGAGAAAGGAGAGCCTCTTAAATATCTTGTGCTGGGAAAACTGGATGTCCACACACAGAAGACTGAAAATTGACCCCTATGTCCCACTGCTGTAAAAAAGTCAACTCAAGAGAGATCAAAGACCTGAATCTAAAACGTGAAACTACTAGAAGAAAACCTAGAGAAAGCACTTTCAGACATTGGTACAGGCGATGATTATCTGGACAGGACCCCAAAAGAACAGGTAACAAGAGAAAAGTAACAAATGTGCTCACAGCAAACTAAAAAGTTTCTGCACAACAAAGGAAACAATCCACAGAGCAAAGAGTGAATATATCACACTGAACCCCATTAAAATATAGAATTAAAATTGCTAATTAAAAAATAAAAGATTAAAAATAAAAAAGTCAGAACACTAGAAACAGCAACACTTAAAATGAGAAACTCAGGAGCGAGATTGGGATAGATCATACAGGAAAGAGTAGAAAAATTCTGGTTATCTCCTTAATCATTTCCTTTTGAAGTCTTCTCTTCCGTGCTGCAACACCAGAGTAGCAAAATCCTTTCTGTTATTAGTAAAGAATTCACTTCAGAATTTAGAGCCCTTTCCTCTTTGCCCTTACATTTGGCCAGGGGGAAAAAACAGAAACTAACACTCAGATATAAAAGTAAACAATTCAAAAGAGGTTATTTTCAAAAGGGAGAGAAAGAATTGAATCCTGTCAAGTGTTTTTCTGGATCAACAAAGATAATCAGATTATATGTCCACTTTAGTGTTTTAATCAGCTTTTTCATTACTGAGACCAAAAGACCAGGAACAACATAAAGGAAGAAAAATTTATTTCAGGCTTATGGTTTCAGAAGTCTCAGTTCATAGATGGCCAACTTCATTTCTGTGGGCCCACAATGAGGCAGAACATCATGGTGGAAGGGCACAACTGGTAAAGCAGCTCATAAAATGGCAACAAAGAAGCAAAGAGAGAGTTCTGCTCACCAGGGACAAGATATATACCTCAAAGGCACACCCACAATGGCCTACCTCCTCCCTCCATACCCTGTGTGCCTACAGTTACCACTTAGTTAATCCATCAGGGTATCAATCAACTGATTAAATCACAGCTTTCATAATCTAACCATTTTATCTCTGAACATTCTGCACTGTTTCACATGTAAGCCTTTTGGGGACACCTCATATCTAAAGCCTGACCCCAAAAGCCTCATACACATCTCACGATGCAAAATACATTAAGTCCATTTTCAAGTGTTCCCATACTCAACAGTTTCAGCATTATACAAAAATCCAAAACCAAAGCCTCTTGAGACTCAAGGCAAACTCGCAGTGTGAACCCCTCTAAAAATCAAAAGCAAGTTATATATATCCAATATATAATACCACAATGTATACATTTCTATTCCACAAAGGAGAAATAGTATCATAGAGAGAAGGAATGGAACTAAAACAAGACTGAAATCCAGCTGTTCAAACAAGGTCTTTAGCTTTATGTCCAGCATCTGGGGCACATGACATCATGATGTTCTCTTCAGAGGACTTGTGTAGCTCTACCCCATGACCTTCCAGATTGTTCCCTGTGTGGACTTTCTTTTAGCTCATTTCTGCTTGATTCCTGCAGCTTTGCTTGGGAAATGTCCCACTGGCATCTCTTTATCTCAGGTGTCTCTACTGAAGTTTTGGCTTTCTTCTCAATTCCTCACACATCACCCTTTCAGGGAAAACCCACAGGGACTTTGACCCTGCTATTTTGCCTGGTTTCTCAGATCTTCCTTTGAAATTTTGGTAGAAGCCTCTATGACCCCAATACCCCATCCTGTATTCCTACAGAACCAACACCACATGGTTGACACCAAGGTCTGCTGCCATCTCCAGGAGTAGCCAAACCTCCTGGGACCCAGGCTGAGTGTCTGTAGATGATCCTGTTAAAAAAAAAAAAAAAAAAAACTTTCTAAGCCCTCCACCTTCAAGCAACCAGGATGCCTCCATAGTCTCTTCTCAGAAGAACTTTTTACTTTTATATCCTTGAGCTTGCAATGGGTGTGTTTTTGCCAATTCCTGAGTCATCTTCCTTAAATCATCTTTCCTATTGTCTCTGGACAATGTATTTAGTATCTCCTTAGTGACAATAATGACTTTAACAACCACATTTTCATTAGCCCCAGTTTTACTCACATTTTTCTGGCCAAACTGTAAGTTATTTTTCCAAATACTTCTGCTCTGCTTTCTGTTCCTGATTATCACGTAAACTTGGCTAAAACCTACCAGCAACATCCATGCAACTGCCTGAATACTGTGCTTCCTAGAAATTTCTTCAGCCAGATTAATTAGTCTATCACCTTTAATTTCAGTCTCACAGAAAGTCTCATCGTACATCAGAAAAATGTATATTACTTTTTTGCCACAACATAACATGAATGACCTCTAGTTCAATTTTCAGTAGAGTCATCTTCCTCTGAATTCAGTCCTGTGGACCTTCTGGTCTTCTGAGCTCCTGCCATAATTTCCCATTCAGCTATACTTACACCATTCTTAAACCTTTCCAGCCTGCTTCTCTAAACTTATCAAAATTCCCCCAGCAAACTCCAAAAAGCTTCAAAATTTTGTGAACCACCTGATTAGGCTAGTCACAGCAGTAGCCCCACTCTTGTTACCAATTTCTCTTTCAATTAGCTTTTTAGCTGCTATAACAAAAAGACCTGACAAGAAGTACATTTAGGACAGAAAGTTTATTTGGGGCTCATGGTTTCAGAGCTCTCTGTCCATAGATGGCTGACTCCATTCCTGTGGGTCAATGGTGAGTCAGAACATCATGGTGGAAAGGCATGGCTGAGAAAAGCAGCTCTGGACAAAGCAACAAGGAAGCATAGAGAGAGCTCTGTTTAACAGGGACAAAATATATTCCCCAAAGGCACACCCCCAATGACTTACTTCCTCCAGTTATACCCTATTTTTCCTCAGTTACCACCCAGTTAATCCACCAATTAGGTTACAACATTCATAATCTAATCATTTCAGTTCTGAATTTTTTTTGGTACTGGGGATTGAACCCAGGGATACTTAACCACTAAGCCACATTTCCAGCAAACCCCCCCACACTTTTAAATTTAGAGACAGGCTTTTGCAAAGTTGCTTAGAGTCTTTCTATGATGCTGAGGCTGGCTTTGAACTCATGATGCTCCTGCCTCAGTCTCCTGAGCGACTGGGATTATAGTGAACATATGTTCTTATGTTGTCTCATACATGAGATATTGGGGGAACACCAAATATTTTAAAACATAACATTTAATGTATAAATGTGGCAAATGCAAATGTAGGTAATAAACCTAGCATGTTAATTTTCTTCTCCTCCTGAAATGCCACAAAGCAATTTTTCAAACATTATTTTCATAGATATATTTTTTCAGAAGAACCATCTTTCCTTAACTTCCCCAAATTATTCCCAAATTCAAAGTAACATTTGAACTTCCCTTTCTCCTCTTCACATACCAAATTCACCCCATTCCAAGAATTAGCTTTCAGAAGTACACCTTCCTCTGTCTTCCAACAATTGCCACTGCAATCTGGGCCTAAATATCCAAGGCAAGTAGCACTGTGACAAGAGCATTTTAACCTGGCCTCCTGATTTTCAGTGTTTTTCTGCTTCATCCCAGGTCTATCAGAACTTGTGTTTGGAAAATATTAAGGTTATCCCATCATCAGTAGCCCAGAATAGTGTCATGTTTGTCTATCATTTGTGACATCAATCTTAAGCAAAAATTTTATGGCTCATGAAACCTTGGATCTCCTACTTGCTCCCTTTTCTCATGGGTCTGTAAATAACAGGCAAACCCCTCCTTTCTGCCCTCACTGAAGATTTGGTCATGCCAATCTCTGTGTTTGCTTTTCCTGTTATACCATCTAAAATCACTTTGCTCACTGAAATCCTACCTGTTCATCAAGCCCCAGACTAAGTGAAATACTTTCTTGCATACTCATCACAACCTATATATTTCAGTGTTTTAATGTGATTGGAATCACTTGTCCAGTTCCTTCCTTTTTCTAGACTATGCACAATCATGAGTGCAATCCTCAAGGCTTAAGTTTTACTGTTATATTTCCAGTATCCAATACTACACCTGTTACATATAGATCACACAATAAATATTAATTGAAATTAATAGATTCAAGCATTTGAGTACCTTTATGCATACAGAGGCCATCAATCCTGGAAATTAGTTCTTGGTATTCTTTCAGCAAAATAATTTATTAACATCATAATTCAATTAACACTGAGTATCTCACCAGTTTATGGATCCCTTTCTATGCCAAAGTACTAGCTTTTTCATCTTCCCTCCCCAGTCCTCTAGCACCTAGTCCAGTTCTGAAGTACAGCTAGTACTCAATTTATAGTTACAAAGAAATGACTTTTAGGCCTATGCTTTCTTGAATGGATTTCTCTGTTGGAGTTCTTATTTAAAAAATATTTTCATTTGAATTCACAAATTAGAAAGATATAATTTGTTTTGTCAGGCTATACATTTAGATTTTCTGTTTGAGAAATAAAGATTTCATATCTGTATGCCATGACTTGTGTAACTACACCATCCACACCATCCTATTTCCTGAATTCATATTCATTATCTAGACCATACAGCCCAACATTCAATACTCAATCTATCAATATGAATGCAGTAGTTGCTATTTTCCTTGTGTCAGGCACCATGACAAGTACTTTAGTATTTATTCTTATTCATGTTACCAATTCTAGATGTACCATTATTATCCCCATTTTGCAAATGAGGGAAGTTAGCATCCCAAGAAGTCACCGATTGTAAATGGTGGATATGAGATTCAAACTTAGTTGCACACTGTCAATCAGTATGCCAATGGTGTTTAAGCTATTTGACCACAACTCGTGTAAGAAATTCACTTTTCATTGCATATCTCTACACACTATCACTCTTATATGTGTGTATATGAAACATATACCTAGACACATAACATAAAATTGTACAAAGAATGCTATTGAATATTCTATTTTCTGTTCTATTATTTCCTTTAAAACACTGATCTCTACACTCTGTGTTGTTTTCATAACCCCCAAATGAATTGTGACTCCTGTTTGGGAAACACTACACTAGACTGTGCTAAAACCTCAAGTCCATTAATGAATTTTGCCACCTCCACTGCCACTACCTTAAGCAAGAAAATCATCTCACACCTGAATTATGGGAAGAGCCTCCTCACTGCACTCCTTGTATTTTCACTGGCTCCATTCTCTTCACAGTAGTCAGAGGAATCTTTTGAAAACCTAAATCATGTCAGTCCTGTTTTAAAAAATCCCCAAAAGATTTCCTATCATGCTTAGAATAACATATAAACTCCTGTTCTTGGCCTAAAAGACTTTGCATAATCTGGACATTGCCCACCTCTCTGATGTTGTATCATCCTTCTCCTTCTTGTTCCTCAAACATCCCAGTTAGTTCCTAATGAAGGTTTGTGTACATGCTTTCTCTCAATCTGGAAAGCTCTGTGCCCCATGACTGTCTCTCCTCATCTGGATCTCAGCACAAATGTCTCATCTTTGCATCTACAGAGAGGACATGTTTACTTTTTATGGTTTAGATATAAGGTAACTCCCCCCACCAAAAAAAAAGCTCATATGGCAATGCACGATCATTCAGAGGTAAAATAACTAGTTTATGAGAGCTATAACAATCAGTGGATTGTGTTAATAATTTTAATTGATTACTGAGGCAGGTGGGGTATGGATAGAAGAAATAAGTCATTGGGAGTATGTCCTTGGATATTATATATCTTGTCCTTGGCTTCTTTCTCTATCTCCTTCATAGTTGTCATGAGCTAAGCAGCTTTTCTCTGCCACATTCCTCTGCTAGCTTAAGCCCAGAGCAATGGAGTCAGCCAACCATGTGCTGAACCTCTGAAACCATGTGCCCAGGTAAACTTTTCTTCCTCTAAATTGTTCTAGTTGGGTATTTTGTTCACAGTGATGAAAACCTGACTAATACACTACCCTAAAATAGCCCCCAAAACTCACCGAATTTCCTTGTTCATGATTCTCCATATTTTCCATACTTATCACTATTTAAAATAACAATATTAAATTTTGTATATATTTTATTGTTTCATTTTAGTTATACATGACAGTTGAATTCATTTTGATACAAGCATGGAATATATCTTATTCTAGTTAGGAACCCATTTTTATGGATGTACATGATGTGTGATTCAATACGGTATATTCATATAAGTACATAGGAAAATTAATTCAGATTCATTCCACTGTCTTTTATTTTCCCTCCCCCTCCCTTCTCTTCATTCCCTTTTGCCTATCTGCTGAATATCTATTCTTCCACTCTCTCCCTTATTGGGGGTTAGTTTTTTTGAGATATTAGTGAACATTTGAGCTTCGATTTGGGGGACTGGTTTATTTCAATTAGCATGATAGTCTCACAATTTCTTTATCCAATCATCTGTTGAAGGGTATCTAAGTTGAATCCAGATCTTAGCTATTATGTATTGAGCTACTATAAACATTGATGTGTGTCTGTGTCACTATAGAATGCTGATTTTAAATTTTTTTGGATATAAACTGAGGAGAAAGATAGCTGGGTCAAATGGTGATACCATTCTTAGTTTTCTGAGGAATCTCCATACTACTTTCCATAGTGGTTGCACCAATTTGCAGTCCCACCAGCAATGTATGAGTGTACATTCTTCCCCACACTCTGGACAACATTTGTTGTTACTTGAATTTTTGATAATTGCCATTCTGATTGTAGTGAGATGATATCTCAGTGTAGTTTAATTTGCATTTTTCTAAGTGCTAGAGATGTGGAACATTTTTTCATATATTTTTTGACCATTTGTATTTCTTCTGAGACGTGCCTGTTCACTTCCTTTGCCCATTTATTGATTGGGTTATTTGGTTATTTTGTTTGTTTTTGCTAAGTGTTTTGAGTTCTTTATATATCCTGGAAATTAACACTCTGAGGTGCAGATGGCAAAAATTTTCTTCCATTCTTTAGGCTCTCTTCACATTCTTGATTATTTCCTTTGCTGTAAATAAGTTTGATTGCATCCCACTTGTTGATTTTGCTTCTTGCACTTCAGGAATCTTGTTAAAGAAGTCAATTTCTGAGCCAATACTCTGAAGTGTTGGGCCTATATTTTCTTCTAGTATTTGCAGGATTTCTGGTCTAATTTTCTAGGTCTTTGATCCACTTTGAGTTGAGTTTTGTGCAGGATGAGAGAAAGCGGTTAAATTTCATTCTACTACATATGGATTTACATTTGCCCCAGCTTCATTTGTTGAAGAATCTTTTCTACAATGTATGTTTCTGGTGCCTTTATCAAGGATGAAATAACATATTTTGGGGGTTTGCCCCTGTGTTCTCTATTTTATTCCAATGCTCTTCTTGCCTTTTCTGGTGCCAATACCATGTTGTTTTTATTACTAAAGTTCTGTAGTCTAATTTAAGGTCTGGTATTGTCATGCTTCCTGCTTTTCTCTTCTCACTAAGGATTGCTTTGGTTATTCTGGGCCTCTTATTTTTCCAGATGAATTTCATGCCTCTTTTTTCTATTTTGATGAAGAATGCCATTGGAATTTTGATGGGAATTGCATTGATTCTGTATAGGGCTTTTGGT
The DNA here is from genome assembly GCF_902686455.1 of Sciurus vulgaris. Classification (NCBI taxonomy): domain Eukaryota; kingdom Metazoa; phylum Chordata; class Mammalia; order Rodentia; family Sciuridae; genus Sciurus; species Sciurus vulgaris. The sequence continues at coordinate 85,766,674 of NC_136471.1, read as the reverse complement.
AGTGTGACCATTTTGATAATGTTAATTCTGCCTATCCAACTATATGAGAGGTCTTTCTTCTAAGGTCTTCCTCTCTTTCTTTAGTATTCTGTAGTTTTCACTGTAGTCTTCCTTCTCCTTTTTTACTTAGATTCCCAAGTATTTTTTTAGGTTATTGTGAATGGGATGGTTTTCCTAATTTCCCTTTCAGTGGATTCCTCATTGGTTTATAGAGACCTAATTGATTTATGTGTGTTAATTTTGTATCCTGTATTTTGCTGAATTCATTTATAAGTTCCTGAAGTTTTCTGGTAGAGTGTTTTGGGACTTTAACTATAGGATCATGGTGTCAGAAAACAGACAGCTGAGCTGAGCTGAGCTTTTCCTCTTTGTATCCCTTTAATTTCTTACTTTTGCCTAATTGCTTTGCCTAGAGTTTCCAGGACTATATTGAATGAAGTAGTAAAAGTGAGCATTCTTGTCTTGTTCCTGTTTTAGAGGGAATGATTTCAGTTTATCTTCATGTAGAATGATTTTAGCATTGGGTTTAGCATATATAGCTTTTATAATGTTGAGGTATGTTTCTTCTATTCCTATTTTACCAGTGTTTTAAACATGAATGGATGTTGTATTTGTCAAATGCTTTCTCTGCATCTATTGAGATAAGCATGTGTCTTTTCTTTAAGTCTATGTGATGAATTACATTTATTTATTTCTGTATGATGAACCAACCTTGCAACCCTGGGATAAAGACTACTTGATCATGGTGAACTATACTTTAATGTGTTTTTGTATGTGATTTGCCAACATTTTATTAAGAATTTTTGTATCTATGTTAATCAAGGATATTGGTCTGAAGTTTTCTTTCTTTGACATGTCTTTGGTTTGGGTATCAGGGAGATACTAGCTTCATAGAATATGTTTGGCAGAGTCCCCTCCATTTTTTATTTCATGGAAAAATTTGTGGAGGATTGGTATTAGTTCTTCTTTAAAGGTCTAGAAGAACTCTGCTGAGGATCCATCCAGTTCTGGGGTTTTCTTTGTTGACAGGCTTTTGATTGCTGCTTTTTTTTTTTTTTTTTTTACTTGAAATTGGTCTCTTTAACTTTTATATATCCTTCTGGTTCCATTTGGGTAGGTACTATATCTCTAGGAATTAGTCAATGTCTTCAAGACTTTTTGCTTATTGGAATATAGATTTTCAAAAGGTTCTGATTATCCTGTTTATTTCAATAATGTCTGTGGTAATATTTCCTTTTTCATTCCAGATTTTAACAATCTGTGTTTTTAATATTTTTCTTTTGTTTAGCTTATCTTGGAACTTATCAATTTTGTTAAATAAACTAAAAGAACCAACTTTTTATTTCATTGATTTTTTTCATTTTTTAAAAATCTCAATTTCATTGATTTCAGCTCAAATTTTAATTATTTCCTTTCTTCTATTGATTTGGTTGTTGATTTGCTCTTCTTTTTCTAGGGTCTTGAGATATTATGTTAGATTATTTATTTGGTATCTTTCTATTCTTTTAATGAATAAATTCAATGATATGAACTTTCGTCTTAGAACCACCTTCATAGTATCCCAGAGATTTTGGTATGTTTCATCTCTATTCTCATTTGCTTCTAAGTATTTTTTTAAATTTCACCCCTGATTTCTTCTAGTATCCATTCATCAATATGTTTTTTATCTGTCCTCTTCTCTTTTTTAATCCCTGGCACCTAAAACAGTGTATTGTATATACTAGTAGTTCTATAATAAATTTGATGAATGAATACCCTCCGGCTTCCCCCACCACCTTGAGACTGAGTACAGGTAAAGTTTCTGCCTTTTCTGACTCCTCTAGGGTACAGTCTGGTCCAGTATCCACACATGAGATATGATTTAGTTTCCCATTGGTTGTATGAGTTGCTTTTATCAAGCTGGATAGGAATAATGAGCTGTCTTAAATCTACTTGCCTCACCTTTTGCCATTCCTTTTTGATGATAAAATTCTGTTCATCAGCCAGGCAAAATACTCCAAGAGCAACTCAGATGTCCTACATGGAGCCAGGCATCAGTTTCAGGGCAGTATGAACTTTGGAGCAGCTTATTGAATCTAATATTTCGTCCCATGTTGCACCAAGAAACCATTCCAAATGAGATTAAGACCACAGCACAACAGCAATATGTTTTCATTGCTAGACTTACTTCTATCCACAGTACGGTACCTCTAATCCTTTGTCTTCACAGTCCCTCCAAGAAGGAAGCAGAGGCAAGCATCCCAGTCCCTGTGTGAACGCCAGGAATGACAGCCAGGTAGTGATTCACAAGGAGTAGTCAGTCAGTCAATGGCTAAACTCCAGCTATTCTTGGAATTCAGACTCCATATATATATATATATATATATATATATATATATATATATATATATCTCAGGGATTTAAGTATATGAAGGCTGTCACTGTCAATGCAGGACACTGGATCCAGATGAGGTATCAGAGTCAAGGGTTTCTTTATTTAAAATCAGGGCACAAGGCAGAAAGGGAAAAAACTTCGGCTCTAGGCAGCAGCCCTCTCAGGTGAGTGACCTTAGCCTCTGAAATGTGTGTCCTTCAGTCTTTAGTGACCCTGGACAGAAAGAAAGAGCAGATTCCACGGAATGCAATCTCTGTTTTTTAATATCTGAAAGGTTCTCACAGCCAGAGGGAGAAGACTCTTTTGTATGGCCCAGGCCTGTGAGTCTAAGTTCCAGGGGAGCATATATCAGCTAGGTATAAAGATAATATCATTTACAAAAATGTACTTTGTTGTGAAGTAACGATCCATTGGTTACTAGAATTGTTTATTTGAAATTGTGTGATTACTTTCAAGCTATTTAAGTACCAGTTTCTTCTCAAATTTTCCTTGCCTGGTTGGCTTCTTCTTGGCCCTCAGACTTCAGCCTACATGCCACTTCCTTAGAGAGGCCTTCCTGACCCATCCAGTTTAAAGTGACAACTTACAGACTCCTGTTTTAAGTTAATCATTATCTAATATTTTTGTATTTGCTATTCTCCCACCATCACCCCTAAAATGTAAGCTTCATGAGAGCATAGGCCTTGCATTGTCTGGCTTGTTTAACACCATTTACACAGAGACTAGAAAAGTATCACCTTATATGTGGTCAATAAATTTTTGTTTAATGGATGAGTAAAAATGCTGAATGACATATGTCAGCAATATTGCAGAAGAGACTACTGCACTGGGAGGTTAGTTTGACCAGAGGACTTTTAAGGTCTGTGTAGGTCTAAATATAAAGGGATAAGAGTTAGTCACACAGACAAAGTTGCAATTTGGGTCCAGAGTTGCTCTGGAGAAGTGATTCTCAAAGTGCAGGTACAAAGTTAGGAACATCAGGATCATCAGGGAACTTGTTAGAAATACAAATTCTCAAAATACATGCAGACCTTCCAAATCAGAATCTCTGGTGAAGGCGTTCAGCAACTCTGTTGTAATAAGCTCTTCAGATGATTCTGATGTATGCTCACATTTGAGATGTAGGGAAATTAGAGCTTGGCTCCCCTTGGTATCCCAGCACAGAGCACCAGGTTGGCTACATCCTGACTCTACTCCCACCTCTCTATCTCCCAATAAGACCCTATCCCAAGCTCTTGTTTTCACCTTTCATCAAAATGGTCTAAACAAGAGCATTAACAATTCTCCCCAAACCTGACTCTTTCTCCCTGAACCAATTTTTTTCCTTTTCACAGAATGCCCCAGATTCAAAACTCCTGAGTCCTTTCGTTTTCCTCTTACTGCCACCAATTCCTGTTGATTCTTTTGAACAACATCTTTTTCTGTGTTTCTCCTTTTCTTTCTTATTTACTATTTTCCCTCATTCCTTTTTTCCCTCTTCTCAGGCTGGGTCTTTATGACTTCCCTCCAGTGAAAGAAAATAGCTGTTCTCTCTGCTTCTAGCTCCCCCTGGTAATGGGTTAGCAAAGTTTACTTCAGGGCTTTAATCACAGGAGCTCTCACTTTCAGCAGAAAATACCTTCATTCTTCTCACCATGCAGTTTAGCAAAGTAGTATTTGGTCAAATAGCATGGATTTTTAAAGGTAGACTACCTAGGTTCAAATACTGGTCTCTTTTTCCAAGCTTCATGCTCTTGGGCATAGTCCCTGACCTAGCTATGCTTCTTATTTCCCATTTGAAAAATAGAGATCATGGTCAGAGTTCTCACTTCAGGGGTTATGGTGAAAATTAAATGGGTTACTATGTGTAAAGTACTTAGAATTATGCCTAGTTCATAGTAAGTACTATCTCTGTGTTTTTATTGCATTAGTAATAATACAAATACCTAATTTTCAAATCCAAACCAATCCCTAACTTCTTTTCCAAAGCCTGCCTTGATATCAAGAAGGAATTGTTCTCTTTTCTGTTCTCTATGACATCTAATCTCATAGGAGATCAGGAAAGAACTGGGTCCAAGGTCATCCTCAGTGACTGTTGGAGTTAACACAAGGCTCCCTGGCTCCTTAGCACTCTCAGATACTCCCAGATACTTCCTTACAGGGGCCCTAGAATAGTCAGAAAACAAATGTTTCAACTAGCACTTAAAGTGGCCTAAATCTTCCCAGTCAGAAGGATTGAGGTACTGGGGTAGGATTGAGAAAGAAAATAACTATAAAGGAAAGTGAGTGCTGAATATCTGAAGGTGACTCAAGAATCCAGTTCTGAGTGACATTTGGCTCAAACATATCTGCTCTCTCCAAATTCTGCCCTTGGCTAAGTAGGTGACAGGGAGATAGCCACTGCCCAAAAAGATTAAAAACCTGTCACAAGTGTCAGGGAGAAGGGGAGAAGGATGGGAAGACTAAAGCAAGACTACTACTTATATATAATGTAACTGGTATTAGTATGGTTTGAGAGCCCTGGGTCATTGGGCTAGAAAGTGGAAGAGAAAGTAATAAAAATGACTAACCACTAGCTTGTTGCTGTGACATGACTGGTTCCTTCTTACCTTCCTTGACAGGTAGAAGAAACCATTAACATGTTGGCAGGGCTAGTCTAACAAGCTGTGGCATGACCTACAAAGAGATTTGGAGAGATTGTGGCTTTCCAGACAGCAACTTCCCCTGGCAAGCAGGTTTTAGTCTGGACTGAGATTAGGATACTCCAGTCTTTATTGTTCAAGGTTCAATCTCAGAGAAAGACAAGCTTCTTCTGAAGAATTAAAATAAAACTGGGAGAACTCAGGACAAGTTAGTCAAGAAAGAAAAAAAATAAGCTAAGGAGTAGATGAGATGGGATCACAGAAAATCTTAGCACAGAAAAGGTCTTTCGTTTTTCCATTCCTCAGAAAGGAAATGGAGGTTCCAAAATTGGAAATTGTGTGTCTAACATCAGACAGCAAGCAGTCTGTAGGAGCAATACTTGTACAATTATCCACATAAGTACTGAATCTATGAATAGTGCATGGCACTGTTATGGTAACCCTAAATTTGTCAAAAGACTGGTGAAGGAGGGAGAGAAGATATGTGGAATCTAAGTTATAGTGTGCTTACTCTGTCCCAAGCACCAGATTTACATTTTCTAAGGCAGGCCTATAGCCCTGGATTTTTCCTGAATGCAAAGACAGCATTTAACTGAAGCCAGTACTGCCCCAGCCTGACTACTTGAAGAATAATCATCCAGCTGATATTTATTGAGCCCTTCCTGTTTGGCAGCTATTTTCCATGCATTGGTTCATTTAAACCCTCACAATAATCCTGTGAGGAATGCATGATCATTAGCTTCAGATTGTACAAGAGGAAACTGAAGCAACCTGTTCAAGTATGTAAGTAGTAAAGATAACTTGTGAACCCCTTCAGGCTGCCTCCAGAACTTAGGAGCATGAGCCTAGAACCTTCCCTGGGTTGGAAACCTATGTACCTAGAGCTAGTGGTTTCCCATTTTGGAAATTTATGTTCCTCTATAAAATAGGGATAATTTTAGAACCTCTGTCTTAACATTGTTGAGACAACACCTAAAGCACCTAAAGGAGTGCACCTAAAGCACCAGGCACATTTGCAGTGCTCAAGAAGGGAGTGGTTTTAATAGCATACAGCTTTCAAACACTGGCCATGTGGCCTTCAGTGAGTCACTCATTATGGAGGGAATTGTTTGGCATCAAATATCAGTGAGCTTTCCTTAAGTAAAGCTTAGAATGGTCCATAGGAGCTCTCTCAATTAGGAGTTTGGGACTGAGGAGAAGGTAAAAATGGAAGGTGTCCTTAACAACTACTGTGTATTTTCATTTCAAAACTCTCCTCTGCATTGCCAGTAGGCCATGTTGTCTCCAAGCAGTAGATCCCTTTGTTTTCCAGACAGAATTGGCTGAGTGTGACCTTCTGTTGGGTCAGGCTGAACACTCTCCCTGCTGGAGTTCATAGCAAGAGGCTTCTATGTGCTTATTTGTGCTGGTCTCCTAACTTGTGGTCCCCTTCTCATTTCCCTAGCAACACTAAGAGCCACAAGTTGTATTTATCACTGTGGAGAAACAGGATTTGGAGAGCCTCAAATTCTTCAGTAAAATAATTGGAAAAATGGAAAGGATGAAAGGTGGAAAACAATAATAGTATATTGAAGTAAAGGTGAGCATGGGCCATAATACATGGGCTCTCAATGAGGAGTCTTGGGCTGAGATATTAAAACTGGAACATTTTAAAGTATATGTAATGATTGTCAATATTAAAAATGAGAAGAGCACTGAAACAGGAGTCAAGAAGCTTGGACTGCATTCCAATGTTTGCTGAGAAATCAACTGCTGGCCATTTCAATAGAGTTCACTGTGTAGATACAACCATGTAGAAACTTTCACTAAATTATATTACTCAGTACTCATAAACACTTTGTAAAGAAGACACTGTTAATATGACTCTCATTTTATGGAAGAGGAAACTGAAGCTCCAAAAGGGATATAGCTTGTCTGTTTCCATATATCTAAGAAGTGGGCAGAAGTAATATTTAAACCCAAACAGTATGACTTCAGATCTTATTTTACTAAACCACTTCCACTCCATATTTCAACTTTGGGCCTCAGCTTTCCTAACTGTAAAATGGAACCAAGCTCCTTTTCAGCTCTGAAATGTAACTTTAAAATTTGGAAAGGGTGCCTAAGTGAAGTCCTGAAAACTGCCATTGATTTCTATCTTTTTGACCAGGGTTCAATGGGAGCCAGTGGAAGGCAGGAGGACAGCTTAGTAGAATTCTGCCTATTTTGACACTTTCCCAACTGAGGAGCTTGTGACTTATTGGATACAAGCATATTGGTGCCCATGTTCCTCTTAATATGCCCCTCCCCACTCAATAGTCCTCTCAAAAAGTAGAATGAACAAAGAAAGCCACCTGATAGAACTGGGTAGCCTAGAGACAAAAACAAACTCTGTCTACTAGATGAGTACACAGAAGAACTTTGTTCCTTCCCACCCCCTGACTCACAAAGTGGCTAGCAAGGCAGATTGTCTAAACCCCAATTTTCAGTGGGAAGTCTTTAAAATCCAAAGTCAGATGGAGTTGTTTGATTTCCACATTGCATTTCCAAGCATTTTCTGAGCATGTGATAATTTCTAAGAGATGCTCCACACATTCTCTCCTCTCATGCTTCCTCATGGTAACCCTGAGAATGTGGAGAGTAAGGAAGCTGAGACTCAGAGAAGAGAAGGGTAATGGCAAAGGTCACACAATCAGGGGCATGCAGGCCTAGGAGGATCAGAAAGAGAAAATTCTGATGTTGGGTAGACAGGTAAGCAATCACTACTATTATATGGAGTTAGTGGATTTTGTCCTACACTGAACAAGGTATCTGGGGGTTATAAAGGATGACTTACTCTGTGTTGTGCCTGCCATAGACAGAAAGAAGAAATTGTTAGCCCAGTTATCATCATAACCTAATTTTAGGACATTTCTGTCACCCCCAAAAGAAGTCTTGTATCCATTATTGATGCCCTTCAGTAAAAGGCACGTCTGTATTCAAACAAATTAAGTTTATTACTCATTGCAAAGAGTGAAACCACACACAATGGGGAGCTATAGGGTGTCTTAGTCAGACATGTAAGAACAAGGTTTCCCCCCCTTATGGTTTCACTTCCCACAGTTTTATTTAAGTGTAGTCTGAAAATACTGAATGGAAAATTCAGGAAATTAACAGTTCATAAGTTTTAAATGACTTTTATTATAGCTACTATTATAATTATTCTTTTTATTATTGGTAATTATTGTAATCTCTTATTGTGCCTATGTATAAACTTTTCACTGGTATGAATGCATAGGATAAAAACAGTATCTAAAGGATTCAGTGTTATATATGGTTTCAGGTATTCCAATGGAGATCTTAAAATATATCCCTCATAGGTAAAGGGGGACTACTGTATAGGATTTGTGCTTTGGTGGGGTGATTTGGAGAAGGATATAAATAAATAAGTGAATGTTTCCTTTAGATTATATGATATCAGAAACCCAAGGCTGTTCTAAGATTATACATCTCAATAAGTCTTATTAGAGAGGGGAGATGAGAGTGAAGATAAAATAAAATTGGGTAAAGAAATGGTAAACATTCATTTTGGCCAAGGTGGGGGATATTTGGTAATTGTGGGCAGCACAGTGAACTTATTTTTGTATGGGCTTAGCCAAAATTATGAAGTGGACTTGATTTGTCTCATTTTCTCACATTCTCAGAGCGGCTTGTCTGAGGTTGGTATTCTGCAAGACTATATTCTGTATGAGAATAACAGGATTTAGCTACGCTTCTGAATGTCAGGGGCTGCTCTTTTTTTCTTTTCAGTTCTCTGTTTTATAATAACAAATGAAGTTAGGCTATAAGACATCAGTTCATAATATGCAGATTTTCACCATTACTGATATTTTGTTGATTAAGTGTGTCCATTCAATGTTACCTGTTGTTAAACCAGGGATCATCCTTTCTTCTCCCATTGTAGGATGAGTTTTCAAAACACATGACTGATGTAAACTGCTTAGCAGCATTAAGTCTGTATAAGATATATTGGTCAACTGCATTAAAATTGTCAGATATAAAAATCACTATTAGTTTTTGTAATGGGTCTTGAAGACAGGAGTCTATATTATGAAACCTAAGCAAATAAAACACATCCCAGAATTTGGGTTGGTCTGTTTCTGAGAGTCAGGTCGCCTTTACTTTTAGCCTAATCACAGACTGTTCAATTCTTCCTGTAGTATTTATACAGATTCATCAGGAAACATTTGCAATAATATAAACTCCTACTGGACTGGCTAAGAGGAAATACAGGACTATGCAACCCTCCATAACAAATCTTATTAATGAATTTAAACTAGTTTGTTGGGCTTCTAGAATGGAAGTAATTTAATGACTTCAGCTTAAGTCAGAGATAAGATTTGAATCACCTTTTCTAGTTTTTTCATTCCCATTTTGGGAACTGTCAATCACAGAATATGCCTGGGGAGAAAATCACTTTTCCTTCCAGCAAGTTTTACTAAATTACTTGTGTTCATTTTATTTTGAAGGTTTCTTAGTATTGTTTTCAAGGAAATAAAATTTACTGAGGAGATAGTAGTTTTAAATATCTGAAAATCTCTAATAATTCTGGCTAATACACAGGAAAATTAGTGTGTCACAAGCAGATATAAGCCGGATGTTCATATAAAATAGACTAAATGGGTGTACAATGGAATATTATTCAATCCTAAAGATAAAGTTCTGATACATACTACAAGCTGATGAACCTTTTAAACATTTTGCTAAGTGAAGGAATCCAGACACAAAATGACAGTCATTGTATGATTCCACTTGAATTGTCCAGAACAGGTAAATCCATAGAAATTGAAAGTGAATCAGTAGTTGACAGGTACTAGGGGGATAAAGGAATAAGTTGTGACTGCTTAGTAGGTACAGGGTTTTTTTTCATTGTATATTTGTGGCAATAAAAATGTTTTGGAAATAAAGAGAAAGTTTTCACAACATTATAAATATACTAAAAACCATTTAAAATGGCAAATATTATGTAATATGAATGTTCTCAATGGAAAAGTAAAAAGAGTATGCTAGTGGAGCACAGATTATATGAGAATTTAAATATCATTTATTGTAATACAATAGAGTCAATTTTGTATCCCTAAAGAGGGCCAAATTCCTTGAGCAAAATTAAACAGTTCCTACAAATGTTGAAGTGTCCTAGAAGAGAGAAAATCACCTATTTTAGCTACTATGCTATTATAATGTGTGCTTATTCCTGAACATCCAGACCTTGCTGACAGTATTTTAATGAATTCAGCAGAAGCACTTTGTTAACATGAGATCAATTTCTAATTTTTTAAGAGTAAAATATCAGATTGATGACATCAGGGGAATCTAGGTGCCAGAAGGAGCCTGTTAAAGGGAATTGGTCTTCTTAAATATTATAAATATAAATCAAGCCTTTCATTTTTTGTTAGCCAACTCAGGAAAGAGATGGTAGTTCTAGAAATCCACTATTTGTATTCTGTGGTCTGCACAAACATGAGAGGTTTTTTTTTTTTTTTTTTTTTTTTTTTCCCTCCCTTAAGTGGTCTCCTTTTGGAGACCATAGAACATGAGACACAGTAGTGTGAAGATAAGGGAGAGCATAATGATGTTTCAGAGAGTTTCAAGGTAGAATAATAGGAAAGATTAGTAGAAGAGTAAAGGAAATTGAAGAAACAAAAATATTAACACCAAGTTGACATCTATCATCTTGGAAGAAGCAGTTTACCTCTGAATTCAGCTGCTTCTGGAGGATTCTTAAGAATGTTCAGGGACTGGTGCTGTTGCTCAGTAGCAGAGCACTTGCCTAGCATATGTGAGGCACTGGGTTCAATCCTTAACACCGCAGAAAAATAAATAAATAAAAAGAATGTTCAGTCTAAGATTTTTCAATGGAATGGATGTCCATAAACAAGGAAGAATTTATGATACATATTTTTTGAGCTAGGAACCATGAATCTAATTATAAACACTTTTAAAAGTGTATCAATTTGACATAAAGCAGTCTTGGTCTGGGTTTTTCTTTATGGGAAATTTTTTATTACTATTCAGTGCTTTACTCGTAATAGGTTTATACAGATATTCTCTTTCTCCTTGAGATTGAGACATTTGTGTCTTTCTAGGAATTTTTGTCCATTCCATTTACTTATTGATGTCTATGTCCATGTACTCTTTATAGTATTTTGATTTCTGTATGATCAGTAATGATATCCCTTAATTTTAATAATTTGAGCCTTCTTCTTTTTATTCCTGGTCAGTCTAGCAATGGATTTGTCAAAGTTATCTAACTTTTGCAAGAATCAACATTTGGATTTTGTTGATTTTTTTCTCTACAGTTTTCTATTCTGTATTTTATTGTCTTAGTTATAATCATTATTTCCTTCCTTCTTACTTTGGGATTTGTGATATTTCTTCTTTGTGATATAGATAATTATAGCTATAAATTCCCAAAAACGACTTTAACTGCACCTCATAAATTTTTATATGTTATGTTACTGTTTTCAGTTTTTTAATTTGTTCTAATTAGTTATACATGATACATTATACATAAATGGAGTGTAACTTCTCATTCTTCTGGTTTTACATGATATAGAATCACACCAGTCATGTAATCATATATGTACATGGGGAATAATGTCCTGTTATCTCAAATTATTTTTTAAATTTTGTGATTTTGTCCTTCAAAATATTGGTTTTATGGGAGTGTGTTTTAATATTCTATATATTTGTGAACCTAATTTTTTTTCTGTTGTTTATTTCTATTTTAATTTCATTTGTGGTGGGAGAGTATTAAGTATATGATTTCAATCCTAAAACTACTGAGACTTGTTTTATGGTATGGTCTAGGATATGGTCTATACTAGAAAATGTTGCATATTCACTTGAAAAGAATGTGTTTTTGGATGTTACTGGATGAAACTTTTTTTGTGTATTATTAAGATTAGTTAATTTATACTTTTGTTCAGATCTTCTATATGCTTGGTATATTTTGCTAACATTACTATTCCAAAATGATCATCTTTATCTATGCTGACCGTTTTTGTCTCATTAATAAAGTCACTCATGCTCTCATTTGATTGCTGTGTATATACTATATCTTTCTTTACATCTTTTTATTTTCAATCTATTTGTGTCTTTGAATCTAAATATTTTCTCCTGTGGAGAGTATAAAGTTTGATCATGTCTGATAATCATTGATTTTGATTGCATTGTTTTATCCATTCACTTTTTTTTTTTTTTTTTTTTTTGGTACTGGGGATTGAACCCAGGGGTGCTTAACCACCGAGTCACATTCGAGTCTTTTAAAATATTTTATTTAAAGACAGGGTCTCACTGAGTTGCTTAGGGCTTCACTAAGTTGTTGAGGCTGGCTTTGAACTTGCTATCCTTCTGCCTCAGCCTCCCAAGCCTTTGGGATTACAGATGTGTGCCACAGTGCCTGGCTCCATTCATATTTAATATTGATATTGATATGTTTGACCTGTATATACCACTTTTCTTTTTTGTTTTCTATATATCCCACAGTTATTCTTTTCCTCTGTTCCTCCTTTACTATGTTCTTTTATCATAACTGTATATTTTCTAATGTTCAATACTAATTACTTTAATGATTTTAAGTATAACTTTAGAGTTATTTTCTGAGAACTTACAACCATACATCATAATGCATCAAAGTCTACTTCAGAAAATTCGAGCAAGGTAAAGAAACTTTATGCCTACATAGTTCCCTTCTCCCTCTTTTTTGTGTCATTACTATTATACATATTATGTATAATATGTATATATTATAAGTTTTTAAATAATGTTTTATAATTATTGTTTTATATAAAATTATGTATTTCTAAATAAGTGAGGACAATAAAGAAGAACACAAATATATTTATAGCTCTATGTTTTTTTTTTCAAATGAGCCTTTTTATTTACTATTCTTGTATTTATTTCTTCCTGTGGGTGTGAATTCCTCTCTATTGTCATTACCTTACTCCAATATATCTTAATTCCTACTCTTCTCCTTTAGATTATTATTGTCAAATATACAGCATTTCCATGTGTTTTAGGACCCCAAGAACAATTTCATAATATTTTTTTCAGCAATTACCTTTTTATTATTATGTAATTTGCATGTCCCCAAATTCACCATTTTAAAGAGTGCTAATATAGGACTTTTACATATTCACAGAGATATGCATCCATCATCATTAAATTCAGAACATATTCATTACCCCAAAGAGAAAGCACATATCCATTTCTAGCCACTCTACATTTTTTTCCTATGAATAACTCCTTGCAACCACTAATCAGCTTTCTATCTGTATAAATTTGTCTATTCTGGATAGTTCACAGGAACAGAATCACACAATATGAAGACTTTTGTGTCTGACTTATTTCACTTAGCACAATGTTTTCAGAGTTTATCTACTACATAGCATGTATTATAACTTCACTCTATTTATGATTGAATAAACTTCCATTGCATGGATATTCCGTATATTGTTCATCCATTAATCACTTTAAGGACATTGGACTGTTTCCACCTTCAAGCCATTAGGAATAATTTTGCTATAAGCATTATAGATACCTTTTCATGTAGACAAATGTTTTCAATTATTCTGAGCAAATATCTAGGGTTGGAAACTCTGGGTCATATGGTTACTCTATTAAACATAGTATTTTTGGAACTATGTGAGAAACAGTGAAACTTTTATTCACAGCAGCTGTACTATTTTACATTCCTGTCAGCAATGAGGAAACCAATAAGTGTTCTAATTTCTCCACATCCTTGCCATCATATTTTATTTTGTTTTCTTTTTTAAATTACAGTCTTGATTATGGGTATGAAAGAGTACTGCATTGAAATTAGATTTGTATTTCCCTAAAGAATAAGATATTGAAAACCTATTCATTTAGGTAATTAGCCACTTTTGTATCTTTGGAGAAGAGTCTATTCAAATTCTGTGTTCCAAATTTATTTTTAATTGACATAATAATTGTAAAACTCTATGGAGTACAATGTAATGTTTTAGTATGTGTGTACATTTTGTGATCAAACAAGAGCAATTAGCATGTCTATCACGTCAAGCATTTATCATTTCCATATAGTGAAAACATTCAAAATAATTTTTTCTAGATTTTTAAATTTAAAGAGTTAATGCATTATGATTATCTGTAAACATCCTACTGTGCAATAAAACATCAATACTTCTTTCTCTTATCTAACTAAAACTTAGTATTCATTCATCAATTTATCCTCATTTTTCCCTCCACTGTACTCTCCCCAACTTCTGGTAAACATTCCTAATCTCAACTTCTGTACAATAAACTTTTCAAGAGTCTACCTACACATAAGATCATGTAGTACTTGTCTTTCTATGTATGGCTTATTTTACTTTACAGATTGCATTCTGTAATGTGATGACAATTCATGTTGTCACAAATGACAGAATTTCATATTTTAAGGCTAGATAATCTTCCATTGTGTGTGTATATATAATGTATATATATGTATTCACACACATTTTCTTTACCCATTCATCTGTTGAAAACTGCTTGGTTGATTCTCTGTCTCAACTGTTGTGAATAGTGCTGCATAAACATAAAGATAGAGACCTACACAGTGTGGCTCAAAAGCTGATACTTTTACTACTAAGTCAGGTGCTAACAGAAAGAGGCAAACGAATTCCTACAGAAGAGCAAATGAACTCTGGGGAGGTCAACAGGAAGTGGTATTTAGAATGCTTCATGAGAGAGAAATTGGATTCAAGGGGTCAACCTAATGGAAGTCTAGATGGAGGAAAGAACATGTATAAAGGTCCTGTAATGATAAAAATGACAGCTACAGAGGAGACAGCTGATAAATCTCGTATATTAAGTGATGGGAGTTGGGGCTACAAACGAGATTAGTGCTATAAGATAGAAGTTTTTGAATGCCAGGCTGAGAAAGTCATTCTTAATTTCGTAGGCAATACTGACCACACAAGAGGCATAACTTGAGCAATTGAAGATTTTCAAAGAATATTCTGGTGGCACAATCTAAGAGTAGAATGTAGCAGAGACCAGGGATGATGGCCTAACCTATGAACATGATAACTGAGATGAAGAAGAGATGGATCCAAGAGCTCTTTATGTGTAAGAATCAACAGAATTCAGGGAATAATTAGACATGGAGATTGAGTGGAGAAAAGAAGCAATGATGACTCTCAGTTCAAAAGCCTGGTCGGCTGGTAATGCCATTAATTAAAATGTCTAATTCAGCTTCAGGAAATGGAAAAAGGTACTACAGCATCCTCTGTATAGCAGTTTTTTGAGACATGAAGCCTATTATTCTGTTGACAAGCTGACTTCTTTTCTCAAGGAAAAATTCCTTTCACCTTTCCCTAGCCATCCTATTTCCAACTATTATATTCATTTTCCTTTGCTTTCTTCTAGACATGTTCTAATCTCTGATAATCTCAGAATGTAAGACACAAAGTGGTGATTATGGGAGAGATGGAGGGAGGAAGGAAAGAGAGAGAGAGAAAGAGAGAGGGAGAGAAATAATGAGACTAAGACATAAGGAAATAACCTGGATTCTAATCTTTCACTTAGAAGTGAAAAAAGAGAAAAAAGACAGGTAGTCATCCTACTTCTTTGTTACCATGGTTCTCAAGTCAGAGTCTCAGCCATTTTCGCAAGGAATCAAAGGACAAATAAGCCCTCTGAAAGGCACAGAGAAGGGAGTAATGGAGACTTCTAGGCCAAAACAACCTAACTCCACTGCAGCCTCAGATCATCTGAGGGGACCTTAGGAAATCCTTTGTAAAAGTCCAGTTATTCCCTTTTGCTATAAATAATGTTGTTAGATTGAACCCTGTAAAATTGACAATACTAGGCTAGTTTTGAATGGCATGAACAACATTCACTTAGTTCTACTTAATATTTTTGTCTATTATAGTCATATGCCTGCTTATCTTACTTCCAGCATATGCGCGCACGCACACACACACACACACCACTAACACTTCAGGAGTTCTCTTGTAACTGAGACAGGTCTAGATCTCTGAAAAAAAAAATAAAAATGTGCTGACTTATAATGTTTGCTGATTTCTGTGATGTAAATTTCTTCTACTGTAGACTAATTAAATTCACTGATGGGATGTCATTGAATGTGGCATTAGAAAGAGATATGCTCAACTGGCTTTTGAGAACCAATTCAAGCCGGCTCTGGGACCCTACTGCTTCTCTAGATCATCTAGAGCACAAGCTCTCAGATTTAGCATGAGGGAAGAACATTTTTTTCATTTTGAAGATTCAGTCTTCTCTTTGACAACCTAAGGCACAGAGATAATGCCAGTAATAATGACAACCATTCTGATACCTCCCTTTACAATTTTCAAAATGCTCTTCATATCCATTTCACTAGAGGGAGAGAGGGCAATGATCCATATTCTCACCCAATGGATGATGAAGCTGAGGCCCAGAGAAGTAAAGGGAAGTACTCAAAGTAACACAGATGGGCATGCTAGGACCAGAAAGGCAAGTCTCTGATCTAGTTCCCAGGATTGATAGGTGGCCACTCCTTCTGCTGTTGAATTCTACTCACTGGAGATCAGCTCCATCTCAGGTTATGGAGGAGATACACCCTGATTCATGATCCAGGAACTGGGAGGCTACAGACCATTTTCACTAGCTTTCCACAATTTTCCTTAACAGTGGCTGCCATGAATATGGCCAGTCAAGGAGGAAGCTACATCAAGCCATCTGTTCTCTGTATGATCCTCTAGCTGATCCAAAACATCCTCAGCCTTGGTTCTGAGAATGATAGAGACAGAGAGAGGGAGAGAAAGACAGACAGAAGGAGGGAGGGAAACATACCAAAATACTGAGAGAGACAGAAACGGAGAAAATGAAATTGAGGAGTTGGTAGCATCAAGAGAGTAAATTCCTCTGACAATATTTTAATCAAACAAATACTACAAGTTAAAATAAGACTTTCAGTTCACCTTGTCCAATGAGTGGGCTAGTGTTAGGTCTAGTTGCTTTTGGGTTCAAAGGACTTTTCACAGGGCCCTGGCTTGTGAGAGAGCTGAGGTCAGAGAGGGCAAACAACCAGTGCCAAAGTATTTGGGTCATACTTCCATCTTATGTTGTCATAGCCTTGACAATTTTTATAAAGTACTTTTATATTCAGTGTCTAGTAGGGAAAATAAGAATGGCCTCCACATGAGCACAGAATTATTGGGAGGGAGGCTGAGTAGACATTATTCGTCTCATTTAGCAGGTGAGGAAACATGTTCAGGACTGGGGGCAGACCTATCCAGGTTCTCAAAGACTTTACTATTACTCTGATTGTTCTTAGCCCAGACCTACCACAAAGCTGTTATTTCAACTTCCAGGTAAGAAGATTTTCTCTTCAGATTGGCCTCCTACTACATCAGCCCCACAGGTGGAACTAGAAATATCTTACAAATACTTTAGAGTTTGAGGTACACTGAAAATAGTCATCAATGTGGGGATCCTGAGGAACACATCTTGTTGGGTCCCCTGTGCACACTGTATGCAGATACAGCTCACTCACTTCCATAAAAACTTTCAGGGGCTCATCAAAGCCCATCCTTAGCTTGGAACACCAGACATTATCATCTCCTTCCCACTTACCTATTTGGTCCTACTGTTCCTTGCTTGCCTCCTTTACTACTGAGCTTCTGATGACCACTGTAGGCTCCTTACTAAGATGATTGCAATGCAACTCAGAGCTAAACCTGCCTTCCCATATACAACCTATTGCAGGTCTCCTGGATCTAGTGGTTTCCAAATTATGATAAAAAAATTGCCATTGTCTCCCCTTGAAGTTTCCATTTCCACCTTCTCTCAGGATGAGGGCATTAGAATTTGAGCAATGGTTCTCCTGGAAACTCTAGGGCACTCACAGTGATCAATGGGAAAAAAATAAAAGGGTCCATATTCTTACTTCCTCAAATGCTGAGACCTTCACATTAGGTGACCAGATTGACCAGATTCTCTCCTACTACAGGATCCATACCTAGCAAGAATTCAAAATGAGGCTGCCTATGCCTATGTGACCACAATGACAGCCAAGTTTGGCCACCATCAGTGCAGGGCCTACATGGGCCAGACACTAGAAAAGTTTTACACACATTATTGCTAATCAACATGACAAGAGGCAGATTATTTTTCTTATCTTACAAATGAGTGTGATGAGGTTTACAGGTGTAATTTATCCCAGGTTACACAGACAGTAGGTTGTGGAGTTGGTGATAGGACCCATGTCTGACTCTAAAATTTACAGTACCACTTAGCCTCTTACAGTTTTCCAGGAAGAATGATAATGAATTTTTCCTCAATGAATTTGTCCAAAATATTCACACTTAGATTATTAAAATTGTCTATGGTGATATTTTTTTTAAACCTTATTCACTTTCCTAAAAGAATGTCAGTGTTAAAAGGGTGTTGGAGAATATCAAGGAAAGCAAAGGCTCCACACAGCTATGCTTAGGTTGGGCAGTCCCTGAAAAATCGTGTCCTACTCAGGGACCCATATTAGAAGAGGGCCAAAATACACCACAGTATGTCTTGGAGAGAGCAAAAGGACTGGAAAGGGGGTTAATTAAGACCAAGGGCACAAGGGAAAAGTTTGGAAAGAATTTGAGTGGCTTGAATGTATGTATGCTACCCAAATTCTTATGCTGAAACCTAATTCCAGTGCAATATTTTTAAGTGGGACCTTTAGGAAGTGATTAGGTCATGAGGGCTCCAGCCTCATGAATGGAATCCATGCCCTTATAAAAGAAGCCCAAAAGAGTTTTCCCTGTCATCATGTGAGAACAAAGAAAGAAGTCTCCATCAGCGAGGAAGTGAGTCTTTACCAGACACTAAATCTATTGATGCCTTGGTATTGGACTCCCCAGATAGCAAAACTGTGAGGGATAAATTTCTGTTGTTTATAAACTACTTAGTTGATGGTAATTTCTTATAGCAGCCTGAACAGACTAAGACAGAGCTGAAGCTATTGAGCCTGGAAAAAAAAGAGACAATTCCAGGGAACATGAGTCAGTTCATGTCATTCTGTTCCCATCTCACACAGGACAGGAGCCAACATTTTTAAATAATCTACAAGATCCTTTTTCATTTTCTCAGGCCCAATACTGTAGCTGCGATCTCATCTCCTATCACTTCTCCCCTCATTCACTCTACTTCAATAGCACTGGGCTCCTGGTTTTTCCTAGAATACATTATCTAATTTACCTCAGAGTTTTAGCTCCTCTCTGGAATATGACTTTTCAGAGAGTACTTTCTGACCACTTCATTTTAAATTGCAACCTGTCTTTCTCCCCTATTTTTTTCCATTGTACCTATCATCATCTGGCATACTGTGTTTTTTGTTTAGTGTCTACCCCTCCCCCAAAAAACTTAAGGACTATGAGAAGAGCTTTATCTTTCTTGTTCATTGTTACACCTGGCAAATCATGGGCACTCAATAGTATTTGTTGACCCAAAGAACACTATTTTTGCCTTCAGATTTGGAAGTATTATAGGGCATAGGGACTAGTTACCAAACTTAGTCCAATTACTAAGTCAATTCTAGCTCAAAATAAGAAGTGACATCGTAACATATTAAACTTCTCCAAGAGCCCATGCCAGTTGGATGTGAGTAGGCACAGGACAGATGTTGTAGGGAGATTCAGACATCACAAGATGCAGGGTACAGAAAGAAATTATATTTTATCCAATACCCTCATTTATAGATGAGGAAAATGAGGTTCTGAGAAATCATTCAAGTTCCCATGAGTTATGGGCATTTAGAGACTAAAATTTTGGGCTCCTAAATTCTAGGCTAGAGTAATCACTTTTTTCCCAAAGAGAAAATCTTTCTGTAGCAGGATAATTTCTGGGAATATTAATGTTTTTTATTTCTGTTGTTTCTCTATGTCTTTACTTTTCATTCCCATATTCCATGGAGGTAACCACACCCTTGAAAGATCTCATGCAAGGATTTTGCAGTGATAAAAGAAGCAGCATGCTGAATTCATCTTTCTTTTATAAAAGCCTAAAAGCCCCACTGAGGACATATTGTCCTAAAGTCAAAGGGGAGGAGGAAAAGGTTTTGGAAAGTCCAGAAAGGAAAGAGGAAAGATTCCTACCACTCCCAGTCTCCCAGGAAGGGAGAGATCCTGAGTCTGGGGATGTAGGTACACTTAGCAGTGTCTTAAGGAGAGGGAGATGACCCTATAGTTCTCAGAGGGAGGCAGGAGTGGGTGGAATCCCCCAGTCATGACCGACATGGAATTTCCCACCTTCCTATTAGGGTGGGGAGTTTGGAGTCAGGATTCAGTTACTTTTTGGAAGATACACAATGAGAATTTCTTCCCCAACTATATCTGAATTTGTGGATAGAAATGGATGTTCAATTCATCTTCAGCCCCCTTAAGGATATATCACTTTAAATCACAGCATTTGTGATCCACAGAGCATCCTCTTCCTGTTGGTGATGGGTGCTGCACATGAACCCTTGGGACACTGCAAAAGGCACTCCATAGGCTGAGAGGGTCACAAAGAAAATGTGTTCCAGCATCAGAAGAGAGGAAGGGGGAAAGTAAGAAAGTGAGGGAGCAGAGGAGACCAGCCTTCAAGAGCCCATCAGACATCAATTATTCTCCCAGTGAAAGAGGCTGTTTCCCACTGTGGCTATTAAGTGATTTACAATTAAGTAACTCTTCATGAGGTAGTGCTCCAATTGATGGTGAAGGTCTGAGTGGCAGGAGGCCCCATTCTTCAAGCATCTAAGTGCTCATGTCTATTGACTGACTCTGCTATTCATCATCTTTCCCAGGCTGCTTATTAGCAGTCTGAAGTGGGAGGAGGGTTGGGCCCACCTGGCTGGGTACAATTCCCAGAGCCTCAAGCCTGGGGTGGGAGTGGGGGAAGGGAATCTTATCATGAGCTCACAAGGGCCTCTGCTCAAGTTATAATGACCCAAGGTTGGAACTGGGAAACTGGGCTGGGTTCTAGTGGCACAGAGAAGGTAGCCAGAGGTCTCTTTTAGCTTTATGATGTCCTGACCTGGGGCCAACTGCTGGGAGGTCTTGTTGATATTCACCCCTAATGTTCAGGTGACCAGCAGCTTCACTAAAGAGCAGTGGGAAAAGCACAAGATTTGGAGTTCAGTGATCTGTCTGCATGAATTTTGGCCAGATTCTTAGCCTCTTTTAGCCTCAAGTTTCCTTACCTGAAAATGAGGATAATAACAATGTCAACCTTATAGAGATAAAGTGAGTGTTACACAAGCAAATGTAAAATGTCCAGTGCCTGGCACATATCAATGGTATTATTTGTTGTTTGGAGAATTATTAGCAACAAAATTTCTCTTCTCTTCCATCCTGGCCTGCCCCACACTGATTTGAAGTGAATATTACCATCTGTATGTCATTTCTCTTCTTCATGACTCCATTTCCTCATATTTAAAGAATGGATGAAATCACTTGCTCTATCTATCTGCTTCTTGGGACCTCCTAGAACGTAATGAAGATGGAAGAATTTGTCAAACTAGAAAGTATTGCCCTTAGGTTACTTGATTTGACTGGTGGCTGGGTCTGGTTCCCAGAAGCCATGCAGCCCAGCTAAAGCCTAGGAATTATCCAGAGTGTAAACACAGTTAGTAGGATCCAGAACCCTCCTTGTGGGTGGAGTGGTGGGAAGCTAGCAGCTCACCCACAGCAGTCCCTAAAGGGACTGCACAAAGCTCCTTATCCATTAGGTTTACATCTGCTCTAAAGGAAAACTGGTAACAAAGGCAGCTTACTCCCCAGGCACAACCCTAACTCTTAAGCAAAACAAAAAAACAGCCTGGGGCTGACTGAAGTGGTTTCTTACTGATAAAAAGGAAGATATTAGGAGGTTCCCTCTACAAACACTACCCTCCAGCACTCCACAAGACTCTCCTCAGGGGGCCATACTTAAATCAGTCATCTGGCAGTGCAAAACAGGGCAAGTTCTTATCACCCCTCTTGTCCAACAGGTCCCATGCTCCAGAGTCATGTAGGCACCACAAAAATACTAACAGAACTCCATTTCAGGTCAATTTAAAAACAATATGGCAAGAACTGCACTTAGGTAGCTGTAAAAGTTCAATGGGTTACCCTGAGGTAACTTAGTATTTCGACTTGCAAAGGAGAGGGGAGTTGCCCAAGGCCTGGTTGATTAAGGAAGGGCAAGTAATAGCACAGAAACCCAGGCTTCACTGACCACCATTCCCATGAATCTCCAAAGGATGAGACTTGATGCACCTCCCCAAAGGGTCTTGCACCCAAAGCTCCCTTAGCAAACACTCCTACCCCTTTCCTCCCTAGGCAGCCTAGGATAGAGCAATCATCATCTTTCCCATTTTTTTGTGAAATATCATCTCCCCTCCCATTAGCTTCTCTCCTGCTAATATCTTTTAAATTTGCTTTGCTTGATTCATGAGGTCCTGGGGGCCACCAAGCTCTTTTGCTGGTCTAAGTGGACCCAAAGATCCCCTCCCATGTGTCTGTGGCAGTATTGCTCACAGTGCAATCAAGCAGCTGCTAATTCATGCCTTCTGGCCAGTGGAAGATTGCAGTTGAGAACTTAGGGAAACCCACACAGCACATGCCTCATAGCCTTGCTAGCCAGGAGTCAGGGATGAGTCTAGATCAAGAGAACCCAAAACTATGAACAGAATCACTTTCTCCTTGTTGGTGGCTCAGGTAGGTGATTCCTGTTTAGGTTAGCACAGGCTGGGAAATCAGTACTTGACCCCAAGGTAACAGTTGTTGCTGGCTATGCCTCTGGCAGGCCATTATGTGACATGTCATGCACTAAGGGGCAGAAGCTATATCCTTCTTTGCAGTCCCATAGCCCAAATGCAGGCAGGTACTTGACCAGCATCTCTGCCGATAGGCCCAGTCAGGCCTACAGCTTGGCCTGACTCTCTATCCCTTGAATTGACACATCCTTTTCATTGAGCCACCAGCAAAATGTGACTGTCTCTTAGTTGGTAGGGAGGCAGCACAAACAGGCCAACTTCTGAAGTGCTAGCTAGCCCATGACAGTGCACAGGAATTCAGGGGTAGGTCTCCAGGTATGTAAGGTGTGATGGAGAGTTTACCGCCACAAAATCTGACTGGGATGCAGGGTATGGCTTGAATGAAGAACTTACGTTTCCTCTTCTCTGGCTTGTTTCCCCTCCTGGGTGCCCCCACCCTTCTTGGTTTCTCAATTTCCCTTCAAGGGCAAACCCACCGACCACAGATCACAGGCGTGCTGCTGTGGAACAAACCACAAGATTGCATTTTAGTGACTGGGGGGGGTCCCTCCTGAACCCAAATTTTATTAGCATTCAGCAAAAGAAATATATGTCATAACATACAGGCAGTGCATCAAGATATCCAGATGTCAAGGAGAGCTAGATGTAGAGAGGTCACAGCACAGGTTATTCTGTGATGCCTCAGAGATGGGGAAGGGGATGCTCAGGCACAGCAAGGGGCCACACTCCCCTTTATGTACTGGGAGAGAAAGAACTCTTACACCCAGGATGAGGATGTACTGCAGTTTCTAATTTCTTCCCTTCTTCCCCCAGTCATTTTATTTAACATGACCTAAATATACATTCCTGTATTGACCCCCCCACCCACCCCCATATACAGCAGGGAAAGTAAGCACCAATAGTAACAAGAATAATAATTAAAGACCCGCCTATTAATAGACCCAACCTTCACACATATACATGCCAAGTGGATTTTCTACTTTAGTGACTCTAGGATGGAAAAGTGGCCAGGCCAGCAAACCATCACCCTGACAGTCACTGCTTCTCAAAGTACCATCCACATGTGAGCTGGAACAGGGTGGGGGAGGGAGATGGTAGAAGAGATTCTCCCAAAGCAGCAAGAAGGGTCAAGAAGTTCCCCCAAAGTCTCTTCTGGGCAAATGTCACAATGTACTCAGCTTCTGGAAAGCCCCCATGTAAGGGTTTCCTCAAGGAGATGACTAATTCCTGATGGTTTGTGCATCATTGCCATTTGTCTCCCCATTTCATGAGGAAAGAGGGTGTGGTTTAAACCCCCTCTCCTCCCCACTGGATGGAGAATGTTCCCAAAATGCTCCTTTGGAGAAACTTGATATGATAAATAGCACAACATGGGTACTCTGGTTTCAAAACAGAAGCAGAAAACGTAAGAAGGGAAAAAAAAAAAAAAGAGAGACATGAGTACTCTCAGGTATACACATGGGGAAGGAAGAAAGGGTCTAAAAGAGAAACACAGAGCCAGAAAACGACACGCTGTCTACCAGGTTCCACATGCCTGATTCACCTGGCGTTGGTCTTCAGTACCTGGACATCTTACAGTTGTTCCTATCATGGGGGGAGGGAACGAACAGTGTGATACAGCAAAGGTAGGGAAAAGGGAGAGAGGGAGGGCCATAGGCAGTTGGGATGCCAGCCCTCTGCACAAGCAGCAGCGATTTTTGTGTCATCTTTGTTTTGTTTAAAACTGTAAACAGCACCGCTTAAAAATAAAATATATCAGAAAAGAACAATTGATAAACATTGTTTTCCATGAATATAAAATGCAAATAATACAAAAATAGATAATTGACTTTTGATATATATATATATATATATATTAAAAACAATTGGATGCAACATACACATGGGTAAATTTAAAGTCTCCCAGCTAATCTCCCCAGGCCTCCCTCTAGCAAGTGGGCCTGGGGGCCGAGGGCAGGTGGGGTGGTGGCACAGGTGGAAAAGCCATTGGCAGTAGGATGAGAACATACATACAGTCTTCTGAGTGTGGAAAGCTACTTCCCTCCTTGATAAAGCACTGAGGGAGTGAGGGAGACTGGTATTTATTGAAGCCTTTATCCTGGGCTCAGTTAGAGCCGGATGGGCAGGTCTAGCTCTAACTGAGCCCCAAGGCAGGGCTTCCTTGGAGACTCTAAAGCACCAAGAAACTGGCATTGTGGCCCTGGGAGAGGCCTGCTAGGTGGCCTTCACCATCCACATTCACTGATCCCCCAGGGACCGGTTTCATCTGGGATTCTCAGGTTCAGAATTATCTGACACTAGACAGGCCTACTGGGTAGGAAGATGAAGGCAGCTACCTCTTCTCAAGTCACATTTTCCCTTGAAGTCACATCCAAAAGCATTATACCAGGACCCTGCAATGGAGAAATGGCATAGAAAGTGTGGACATGGTATCTGCTGCATATTTGGTGCAAGCCAAGCCAGCACTAGCCTGTGTTTGAGGAGAGGCCTAGAACTTGGTTGGTTCTCCCACTGTCAACCTGAGCAGACATCAACACAAAACCTCAGCCAGGTCTTCCTTCCTCCTCAAGGTTGCAGCGGGCACTTGGCCCATGAACTCCTCAGGTCTGTTAACTCAAAGGAGCCTGCTTCTGCAGCCATGTATCCTGACTGCCCCACTTTTGGTGGTGAGGATTCTGTCTCCAGGCTAGCTGGAGCAGTGAAGGGACTTGCAGGCAAGTGACACCATCTTAAACGATGAACTCCTACTCAGCTCCAGGTTCTACTCTATGGTGTGTGACCTTCTAAAGCCCAGCAAAGTGTGTCAGGGCTATGGCCACTCCCCTTAGAAGCAGCACATCCTGCTGCACTCCCAAACCTGAGGGCAACTCTTAGCCCTTGACTAAAGGCTGACCACCTCCTTTTCCTCTCCCCAGATTAGGCTGGTGGCTCTTTTCCAGCGGATTATAGACGCTGGTGATGGCTTGACTGCCTGCTGTGGCTGGCACAGTCCATACGCAGACAGGAGCACAGCTGCCCTGAAGGAAGAGGCAAGAGGTGAGTTTTTTCCTGTTGTAAAGGCATTTGGTGAGTGTTAACTTCCTGCCAAACAGCCAGGCCAATTTCATCCTTACCCTTTCGGAGCAGCTTTGTTAAGAGGCCAGATGGTGAAAATCTGGGCACTTCTTTCTTGGAATGCTGTGCTTGGGGTGAGGAGGGTCTTCCTCACACTTTTCCACACTCCAGCTCCATGGCAGATAGGTTTCTTCACAATGTGGCCAAAGTCAGCCTGAAGAGCTGGTCTGGGTCCCTTCAGAGGTGGTGCTGGTGCCATGCAAATACATGTGGTACTTCCAGGTGTAACTTTTAGCAGCAGGTCTGCTCATTTTGGGGAGGGACATGGGGGTCAATCCCAATCAGAGAAGTGGTGACAAAGACCAGCCTAGACACAACCCCTGACCAAAGAATAATTTGCCCACAGTCACCTTGACTCAGAAGACCAACAGCATCTGTTCCCAAGCTAAACTGCCATATTTTAGGAATGGCTCAAGCCCTGTTCACTTCTCTTTACAGGCATGAAGATGGCTGAGGGATGTTTGGGGGCAAGGGGCAGAAGAGGCAAGAATCATAATTTGGGTCAACATATCCAGGCAAAAATATATTCCATATGCCATTTCCAATAAAGAATTTTAGAGAACCCCCTCTTATGGGTGATTGAGAGGTTGGGCCTCACATGATAAGCCTGTTTCAATCACTTCCTAACAGCAAGTTCTTCCCCACCAGTATTTCCAACCTAGTTTAATTTAAAAATTGCATGGGCACAGAAAAGGGAGGATGACACTCATTTCATAAAGGGCTGCAAGTGCCAGGCAAATCAGAGTCCCGCAGTTTGGCAGAGTGAGGGCACATCAGTCTTTCCTCTCAAGATGTCTGATCCTTTGATGATGCTAAGGACTTGGCTAATTGGAAGATGAAAGCTCTTCAGAACCTGGAAGAGCAGTTGAGATGCCTTTGGTATCCTGTCTGGGGAGTGCAAACCTGGGGCCTCTTTACAGCATCCAAATGAAGGGGTGGGCAAGGCTTAAAGAACTTCTTGGTTTTGAGGAGAAAAACAGGAAGCAGTTTTCCCTGCTAAAAAAGCATAGTTGCTTCAAGCTCCACAGTCTGAAGTCTAATTTCTTGCTGGCTGAAACAAACCGACTTCCTTTTTTTTCTCCTTCCCCTGCATCCCACAAAAAACCCCAAGCCCTAGAGCCAAGCCTAATATAGGTTGCTTCTCTTCCCTAATCTCAATTAAAAGACTGTTCCTTGCAATGAGATTACAAAAACTTCCTTTAGAGGATAAAATAAAAATTCAAAAGTGTCTGCAACTGAAGCAGTCACAGGCTTGAGGAGAAAAATAAAATACTATCATTCCAGAGCTCAAGACTCTATGGCAGTGTCCATAAAAGAACTGTCTTATGCTCACAAGTGGGCAAAATTAATCACTCCACTATGGGCTTTAGTGTTTTTGTCTTCAATCTAAATTATGGCAGGTCAAGTTTTTTAGGCCGCCATCTGGTTATGATGCCAAAGTCCACAGCAATAGGCAGTGAGACACATGCTACTTGATCCTCTCTAAGGACAGCTAGCTGGGACAAATAGCTTATAGTCATCTGATGTAATGGTGGCAGCTATGCCAAGGCAGAAAGGAATGGGGGTAGGGAGGATCTGTACCATAACTTCACATTGCTATCAGCAAACAAGCCCTCCCGAAATCCCTGTCTCTGCATGAGAAGCAGTAGAGACTTGGCTGCTCATCAGTGGCTCATAAATAACAAGGGGGAGGGAATAGAGGGATGCTAAGGGTACAGCCTGTGTTGAAGATGCATGATTCATATATATATATATATATATATATATATATATATACATACATATATAATATCACTAAATCACTAACTTGGCAACTAGAATAGGCACAAAATTATAGCATCCCAAACTCTGTGGGGGTCACAAGAAACCCCAAAAACAAAAACTGGAGCGCGGCAGCAGCAGCAGCTTCCCTGGGCAGATGCACTTGAGCTAAATGTGGCCATGGATGGCAGAAGAGGGAAGGGGGAAAACAAAGGTGAAACTCAGGGAGTTTTCCTTGGCCAAAAGGATTTTTCAAGTTAAACAGCAACCCCCACCCCCACCCTTCTGCCCAACCCCTGAACCCCATTACATGCTCAGGCCCCATGCCCCAACTCCAGAAATGATGATGACTACTTGGCTAGGTTTCCATTCATGGCAGTGGAGGAATAGCTGGTGGGGAGAGAGGAAACTTGTTTGGACCTCTCCTTTGACAGATCAAGGCTAGAAGCTCCATAGTGACCGGGCTGTGGCTGGGAGGGCTCAGGCCGAACCCTGGGAAGCTGAGGAATGCCATGGGTGATTCCCACAGGCTTGGCCTGGGGAAGAGGGCTGGGGCTGAAACCTCTAGAATTGGAGGAGCAACTGGGATCATCAGCAGACAGCAGCACATCACAAGGCCTGGCCCTCATACTGTGGGAGTTTTGTGGCTGGAGATTATAACAAGGGCCCATGGGCAGGGGTAAGTGTGAAGGCCGGGCTAGTTGAGGCCCAGATTCTGCAGGTGCTCTTGGCTCTGGCCCTGGCCCTGATGACACTGAAATGGCCACAGGAGGTATGCAACAGGTTGCCTGCCCATATGGAGACTGGCTGGAAGACCCATCCAAGTGGCTGGGGCTTATCCAGGCAGGGCCTGGTCCCACTGGCAGAGAACAGGGAGCCCAGGCAGGCCAGTCATAGGCCCCTGGGGGTTCAGTATACAGGGAGAGGGGACTGTCTCGGCCCCATTCTCCTTCTTCATCCTCTTCATCTTCTTCATCTGAATCTTCCTGCTGGGCCTGAAGCTCATCAGATTCCAGGTAGCCCTGCGCCAGATGAGAATTGGACAGCTCCAGTTCCAGGGTCTCTGCAGTATCAAGGGAGCGGCTCCTCCTGTTGAGGGCTATAGCAGCAGGTGGAGGTCGAGGGTGCATCCCAGGTAGTCCTAAGTATCGAGGGAGGCTGCTCACACCCCAGGGCAGACCTTGGTAGAATCTGCTGCGGTAGTTGTTGAAGGCATGCTTGTGGTAGTAGCCCAGCTCAAAAGCTTCCAAGGAGGCTGCAAGGTCTTCATCATTGTGAAACTCAGGATTCTCTTCACACTTGCCTTCCCCATCACGTTCTACATCAGCGATGTCAAAGGTCACCATGGGGGGCAGCTCTGGGAGGTTTTGAGTGAAGGAAGAGTCAGAGTCAGAGCTGCAGGACATACTGGAGAAAAGGTTTCCATTGCTGGTGAACTCTACCAGGGCCTGTGAGAAGCTTACGGTGGCATTTCCTTCCTTCTCAACCTCTTCTTCCTCTGGCTCCTCAGGAGGTGAGTAAGTAGGGTAGGCCCTCCTTGGAGATCCTCCAAAATTTGCTTCTTGCATATCTGGTTCAAACATGGCATCACTCTGGAAGAGCTGCATCAGGCAAGTACTTTGATCTTTCTTAGAGCAGGTTCCCTCAAAACGCTTCTCCAAAGGACGGAAATCCCTCCAGTCTGGCTCACTGCTTGCAGTGGTAGGGAAAGCTGAAGTGGTTCCCCGGTGGGAAGTCTGAGAGGTTCCTGATGCCCCCGCTACCAGACCCATCACTGATGGGCCTAAAGGCCTCATCTGATACTCCAAGATGGGCTTCTCCTGCCGAGCCTGGGTCCCTCGCACTTGAGCCTCTCTAGCACGAACTTCTCGGGCCTGGGCTTCTCGGGTTCGGGCCTCCCTGACATGAGCTTCTCGAGTGTGGACCTCTTGGACATAGGCCTCCCTGGCATGAGGCTCTCGGGTATAGGATTCCCTGGTGTGAGCCTCCCTTGCATGAGCCTCTCGAGCACGTGCCTCCCGGGCCTCAAGTTGCTCCCGACGAAGTTCCCAATATAACAACTGCTTCTGGATGGTCACTAGCCGTTCTTCTTCTGTCTCCATTGCCCCAGGTGGTCGGGGGGAAGAAAAGGGCTCAAAGTTCAAGAAGGGGTCAAATATTTCAGAGCTGTGACCATGGAGGTCATAAAGGCAGTCATCCCCAGGTGGGGAGTTCTCAAGACTGTCATCTGGCTCATAGAATTCATATAGCGCATCTCCACTATAGCTGTCTCTGGGGAGGCAATCTCTGCGGATAAGCCCTAGGGCCTCACCTGAATCATCCTCAAATCCAGGAGTTGTGGAGTCATAATAACCTTCATCACTATTGGGGGCAGACTCTTGCTGGTCACTCTGAGGAGTCAAAAGTTCCCCAAGACCTAGACCAGGATAAGACTGAACTGGGTCAAGGAGCATGTAGCCCTGGTGGCCTGGAGATGTAGTGGGATGGTAGCTCAGGTTCAGATTAGGCCTTGGGTACATCTGGGCACCTGCCCACAGATATTCTAAGTCTTCTTCTTCTTCTTCTTTGACCTCCTCTTCTTCCTCCTCTAATTCAACCTCCTCATCTTCCTCTTCTTCCTCATCATCATCATCTGGCAAGGCCATCTCCTCCCCACCTCCCTGGTAAGTCACCAGGCAGGAACTTCGTTTGGTACCATCTCGGTTGGCTCTCTGGCCCCCAGAGGCCATGCTATCTGTCATACTATCCATGTCCTGTTCTGCTATAATATCACCACAACCTGTCAGTGAGTCAAAGCTTTTCAGGGATGTGACATCCCCAAACAACAGGCTCAGCTGATCTCCCACAGGGCCATTGGGTGGATTTACTTCTCCTGCCACCACCCTCTCCCCTGTCTCTGGACTGTGGTGTTCTTCTATGTTACTGGCTTCAGGGTCAGGCTTAGGCTGCACGAGTACTGAGGCACAGATCCCAGTACTGGGTTTTTCTGAATTTTTACAAGCCATCTTCTCAGTATTTGGTGAAGAAGACTCTGGTGCTAGAGAAATTATTGGCCCTGGTGTATCACAAGGTTTGGCATTTTCCTGTCTAGGGTCTTGGGCAGTCTCCTTAGAGAAGGGCAGAGGGGATGAGATGGAATATTCATGAGACATAGCTCTAGCCCCTTCAGGCCCTTTGGCCCCTGGCTCACTTTGTTCACCCCCAGCAACCTTGCTCTTTCGGTGACGGCGGATACTACTGAAAAAGCTTTTTAGGCCTTTCTTTGGCTTGGGCACAGAGGGAAACTTCTCAGCCCCTGTTTTTTCAGTGGCTCCACTCATAGGAGTCTTATGTCTGGAGCCAGTCTCCAAAGCCCCATGGGCACTCTGGGAGCTCGGAAATCGGCAGGGTGACTCAGGCAAAGGCAGGGAGATGCTGGTTCCTTCACTGACAATGTCTTCAGGGCCACAGTCTGTTTCACTTAGGCCATCGTGGGTCTTGCTCTTGCTGAGTCCCTTCTTGGAGATGCTTTTCCCAAAACCTTTGTTTCGTCCCCCTCCAAAGAAACTAGGCAGAGTACAGATTCCCTTCTTGCCACCAAAGAGTTTCATGGCAGTTTTCTTCAGCCTACCTGGGCCAGATGAGGGTGGTTCTGATGTTGGTCCTTCTGTTGCTTCAGCTGCCTTGTTCTTGGTTCCTTTCTCTGCCCCCTGGTCCTGGCTATCTCCAGAGGATGCTGCTCTCTTGGTCTGAGCAGCTTCAACCTTTCGGGTCTCCATGGTGATGTGGACGACTCAGGTATGTTTAGCTGGACATGCAGTCTCAGGCTTCCAGGTGCTATTATAACATCATCAGTCAGGCAGCATCACAGTGGGATCTGGAAGAGATGAGAGAGACAAAGACAGAGAAATAGATACTGGTGAGTAAGCACCCAGGCTGGTTTTGTTTTCACAGGTGTCTGTGGTCTCAGGCTTGAGTGGAACCAGAAAGGGAAAATGTGGGGAAAACCTTAATCTACTCCACATGCTTATTTCACTGAGTCAGCCCCCTCAGGGCCCCCAAAGAAGTGAAACCCTACACTGAGTGACAGGCAGTTGTCACAAGGTGTCCCCTTACTAGTTCACTCTTTCAAACCTCTCTAAACTCAGAGGAGCACTGAAGATAGGATCTGCAGATGTTTGTAAGGCCCAACAGTGATATAGGCTTAGAGAGAATACTGATTATCAAATGCAGTGGGGGTGAGAGAAAGGAAAAGCAGGGAGAAGTTGCTTTAACACCACAAAATTTTGGAGATTCATCTAGCAAAACAACTCCTTGAGTCCTCATTGGGCTTTACTGGATCTAGGCCACAATCTTACATTAGCCTGGGCTCTCACTGACATTTTGCCTACAGTTAGGAAGAAAAACAGACCAACATTATCCTGGGCTCTTACTGACATTTTGCCTGGAGTTAGGAAGAAAAGCAGACCAACAGTTTCACCTTCTGTCCAGGTGCTTCCTAAATTACCCCCAGAACCTTGCTCAGACCTTCAGAACCCCAGAGAAAGAGCTTCACAGACTAGCTGATCAGGGCTGCAACACAGGACCTACTAAGATGATGTGATGGCCTCAGGAAAGGTATTTTCTGGGCTTCAGTACCAACACCTATCCATCATAGAAATTATGTGATGGGTGGGTATAGGCCAGATTCTCAATCGGCTATTCTGCTTGGAAGAAATTTTTAATATTGCACTCTGGCAAGTACAAACCTGATTCCACATTAGAACCAAGAGGCAGATGTTCTCTTCTCCCCTCCTCTCATTATTTTTGACCACATCTAACTCCCTCTCTAGGAAGGGAACTCCTTGAAGGCATAGCCCTACATGATTTGTGCTCCTGGCCTAGGAAATAGACTCTCAACAGCTTTTTAAGTAAATACACCTGATATAAACTACACCCTTCTGGTCCAGGCTCCAAATCCTCCAAAAACCCAAGTGCCAATAGAAGGGGAACACAAAGGGCTGAGGACCGCCCACCCCAACACATGTCACCATCCCCTGACCCCACACCAGGTATGGTGTATTCCAGTGACCAGCCAGTTGACTGTTGGATCACTAATCAGCCTGCAAAAATCCAGTAACCCGTCCCTAGAAAATCCCTTGGCAGTGTGACCCCTCTCTGTAGGGGAGCCACCAGCAGACAGGGGGATCTAGGGTGGGAAGCCAAATCAGAAAAGCCTGCTGAGCGACACAACAAGAGAGAAACCGAGCACTGTAGTCCTAGAAGCAGTTGGCCGGCACAATAGCTCTGTGATTGGTTGCTACAGTAAAAAGGCTCATACATTCACCTGCAATGGTAAACTGGGGACCAGCAGTGGAGGAAAACAGGATGACAACAATACTCCAGCCTCTGACCTCATTAGAAGAACTCCTCCTGGAATCTTGGGTCCTATCAAATTTTGTGCCTGGTGCTGTGGTTGGCTTGACACTTGAATCATTAGTTTGAGCCAAGCTTCCATACAGAGCACTCCACATAAATTAATATTAAAATTGGATCAAGAAAATGGCTGGTTATCCAGAAAAGAGGAAAACAAAGAAAAAAACCCATCTGATTCCCTTCTGAAAAGATCCACATTGCAATTTGCTTAGGTTAGGGTTTTGTCTGTGCAACATTTCTTGACATCATACTGTTCCAAGTGGATCTTCAACCAGCAGCCTCCCAACAGACCAACCACCAATCACACACCATCATATAAACATACAGAATCATCCAGAGTTCTCTACCCCAGGGACTAATGGGAATATGGGACCTATCATCAATTTGAATCCCCCATTTTCCACAGCACAGATGTTTTTACTTCAGCCCTAAAATTACTAAAGATGGTGGTGGCAGTAGTGGAGTTGTTTGTGAAATTGTATTCCCTTCTGTGGACTTAATGAAACAAATAATTCTTGAACATTCAGTAAGTGACTGACACTGGGCTCCGTGCTGCAGAGCAGATAAACATAAAAAGCTCTTGCTTTTTAGGACTGCCTAGACCAACAGGGACATAATCCTATATGTAAGAGTCTGAAGGCATATAATGATGCAGGCCTTAAAGAATGGCCCTTGTTACTTTTTTCTTAAACTTTTTGAGACAAGTAAAGAACAGCAGAATTTATTCAGAATTTATCTGCAGTTGAAACCATTCCTACAACTTAGGCTTAAAACAAAAAATGAGATTATTTTATCTTGTAAAATCACTTTTTTTCATATTTTCCTGGTATATCATAGTTGTGTATAGTGGTAGAATTTATTAGATATCTGTACATATACACACTATAGTTTGGTCAACATCATTCTCCAGTATTTCCCTTTCCCTCCCTTCCTCCCTCTCCCTGTTCCCTTTTCTCTTCTCTACTCATCTCCCTCCCATATACAAGCACTCTCCACTTTCTTTTCCTTTTTCCTCTCCACATATGAGAAAAAAACACATGACCCTTTGTAACAGTTGTGTACCTTTATGCTTTCACTATAGCCCTTGCTGCTCTGCCACTGAAGCTTATTTTTAAAATGGACACATTTCCTTCTCTTCCTCTCTCCCTCACCCTCCCTAATCTCAGGGAAACAGGATTACCTTTCTTCCCCATCATAGGCAGAGTTATCTGTCCTTGAGCACACACCCACCACAGGAGTAAAATTACTTCAGGGATGACCAAAAGATCCAAGAAATGGCTCTCTCCCAAACAAGAGAATTGTAATTTCTGACATGAAATGCATGGAATGTGCCCTTGGAATCACCTATTTAAAAACCCCTTGTTTCCCCTGATGAGTCCCCTGGGTTTCTCCTTTGCTAGCTAGCAAAGCACTAAAACTTTTTCCATGTTCTCAAAATCATATCCTCATTACTGGATCGGCATCAGGGATAAGGACCAAGCTGTCCTTAACACCTTGATCTTCCGAGTATGGCTTATTTTGCTTAAACTAATGTTCTCAAATTCAATCCATTGTCCTGCAAATGACATAATTTCATTTTTCTTTATTAGCCCTTATTCTTAAGGTGGGTAGTGGAGTTCTTATTTTTATACTTTGTTAACATACTCATTGATAAATATAAAAAGCAGAAAGATACTCCCTGGCTCAGAAAAGCTGCCTTGAGGAGGAAGCATTCAGTATTAGCTTTGCCAGGCTGGAGAGAATGGTCATGACAATTAACTAGAGGAAGGGACAGGTCAGACTAGTAAGTGTGGTTGGGCCTCAAGAAGGCCCAAGGGTCAAGTGAAAAAATATGGGCCTAGATATCCTTGTGAATTGAAAGCTGACTTTGCCCTGCTGGGTGTGAGGCTGGAGTCCTGAGAACAGAGAAAACTGAATCATAAAGAGGACTGTTTTCTAGAACCTTGATGCTCTAGGTGGAGGACAGTCACGTTGGGCCTTTGCTGAACTTTGATCTTATGCTCCCATGCTCCCTGGGGGTAGAGGCCAGCTCACCATGGTTGTTTTTACAGCTTGTTTGTTTTCGTACCACAGATTGAACCTAGGGGCACTTAACCACTGAATTATATCCTCAGCCTTTTTTATTTTGAGACAGGGTCTTGCTAAATTGCTGAGGCTGGCTTTGAACTTGTGAACCTCCTGTTGCAGCCTCCCAATTCACTGGTATTACAGGCCCACCCACCACACCTGGCTTCTCTGTGCTCTTTACATTATCCCCATCCCTGCCCTCTGGTGTTGTGAAGGAGCTATGTGCCACAGGGCTAGATAGAATTCAAACCTCCAAACTATGACAGCCTCCCATCTGCTGGAGGACTCTGAATAGACCAAGATAGCCCAATGAGTGTCAAGTACTTGTAAGATCAAAATAACTCCTCTACCTATGCCCTTACCTCCCAGATCCAACTGAAGTAGTGTGAGGAGCAGGTGCCACACTGGACAACAAAAGGCACTTTATAAACTGTAAAGTGCAAATGAGAAATATTAGCATTACTGTTATTATCATACCCTTCACCAAGTCAGAACCTAGTTCCTAGTCAGGAGACCAAATATATAAGGCTTTTCATACGGGAAATCCATTTGCTGAGATGAAGAACCTGCTGCCTTGGCTTACACTGAGGTGGAGCTGACTGCGAGGTCATTTTAAAAGACGTGTGGATCTAGAGAGTCCTCGACTAAGAGCAATGTTTAAAGCCCTATGTGTGTGTGGTGGGGGTGCATGAACTGGGGAGGGATGTAGATGTTTCTGGGATACAGAGTCTCTGCCCCTACTTCAGGTACTCCTCCCAAACAGGCCCAGGGTCATTTTTGCTGTCAAGCACCAGGCTTGAAACTATATCATCTCTTACCATCTCTCTCTTGCTTTGTCCTTTCCAGAGCCACATTACCTCCACAACTACACATACTGTCTCTGACTGGGTCCCATAGGACCCCGGGAAGGAGGGTAACAAAGGCCTGCCTTGCCAAGCCCTACCTAGTTACCTCTGCCCCAGGCTACTAACACATCAGGTCCCAAAGCTGTCCTCCCTCAATGGGCTATGTTGTGTTGGCCTAGGACCACAAGCATTCACTAGGAGAGGACACAGAAACAAAAGGAACACCAAGGGACAGACTGTAGCTTGCATAGGCTGGGACTGGCTTCCTTCAGTGTTCCTGCAAAGAAAATGTCCCTGCCAAATGCACAGCCCCTCAACCCTCAGGCTTCTCAATCAGTGTGGTTAAGTTTCAGGTAGACTGGTAGGTTAAAGAAACTTTCCCAAGTTACTCTGTGGGCCCTGATAGGGTCCACTTGCTGCAGCTGCTGCTGGCAGGAAATTAGCTATAGTTGAAAATGCTGTGGGTTCACCTCAGCTCTCAGGGCCAGCCGCAGGTCATTTGGGGACAGACAAGTCAAAGGTTGGTTACTAGGGCAGAACTTCTCCCCTCAACTCAAAACACAGGCAGGAGACCAGCCACAAACCTGCCCTGGAGACACTTCTGGAGAAGAGGAAACAGCTGCAGCCTGAGCCTTGCACATTCTGCTCCCAACCCTGCTTCCTGCAGCTAACTTAGCCAACATAGGGAAGGTTGAGTTCAGGGAAGAAAAAGTATGTGGATTTATATAGTAGCTCCAGTGGCATGGCCTTGACCAGCAGTAGTTTCCCAGGCATGTTATAAGAAGTCTTCCTGGAAGCAGGTCCACTATGGACCTATGCTGACCTTTTGTATGTTGAACAAGGGAGGATAAAGAAGAGAGGTGAGGATGGGGAGTCTCCCTCCAGAGAGCTACCCAGTTTTGTGCAGCCATCAGTTCTGCCCAGCTAGGGGAAATTCAGCAAGTTATTTCACATTTGTTTTTTGTATTTTCAACTGTAAAACAAGGTTATTGAGAGTGTCAACCTCTTAAGGCTATTTAAGCAGCAAAACTCAAAGTACCAAATAAAATACTTACATAGCAGAAGTTCAAAACGTCATAGCAACTTTAATTAGTATTTTCTTCCAACTACAGTTGAAAATTTTCTAGCAGTAAAATCACCTCAGGATTGAGTAGGGTGCATCCCAGGGCTCTATGGATAAGTTCCTAAACTCCTTGGTCCTCAGGTCCCCAAAAATTAAATGAGGGTGACTGTACAGTCATCCCACAGGAAGCTTTACTTCCTCATTTAACCAGTTTTTAATATTCAAGGACCCCTAAAAGTCAGCTACTGGCTAACAGCTCTGAATCATCTGGGAATTTCAATTAGTCAGGTTCTGTAACTCAGACCAGAAGGTTCAAAATTTTAAACTGGGCTAAAAGTACCAACATCAAAGAAAATGCAAATCCTCACACGTCCCTCACCTTAGGGTACCTATAATTTTACAAAGCACTCCCCCCAATTTGCCCTTCCCAGCAATCCATTAATCAAGCCTGGTGGGGAATGATAAGTCCTTATCACAGAGGAAATTGTCTAGGCTCGAGAAAAGACCTGTCAAAGGTCACACAGGGGGATGTGACAGAGCCACACTAGCTCCCAGGCCTCGTGAGTTCCGATTTCATGCCACTGTGCTGCACTATGCAATCATCTAATTAAAGCAGGAAGACTGCTCCTAGGACTTCCAAGGTTTCCCTCACACCTGCAAGAGTCATCATCTCTCCTCCTCATCCCACCCTGTTCCAACCCTGCAGCTGAGCCTCCTCTGCAGCATTTCCAATTCCCACTGGCTGCTGCTATTTTGGCCCCTCCCAGCACATTCCAGAAAGCCTGCTGACTTCACCTAGGGGCCACAATCCCAGCCTGTGACTGCTTTCCTCATCAGCACTGCTGCTATCTCTGTAACTCCCAAACTGTGGAGCATATCCCTCTGCTCCCAATTTTCTTGGTAAATAAGTCTGAAGGGCCCCCAAACAGTTCAAACATAAATCTGCCACCTTGAGCAAACATGAAGAATTTGAGACATTTGAAGAGAATGACCTCTAAGATGATCTGGAATTTGAAAGCCCATAGCAAAGGCCTTTTCTCAAAAGTTTCTTCAAGGCCTGAACCAAGAGCTCCCTGGCTTGGTACTCTTTGGTGGAGCTGTAAAGGCTTCTAAAAGAGCCCCTCTAAGCTACCTCTGCAACGGTCCCTTCCATAATTTGCAGCCTTCCTGCTGAGGTTGTCTCATCTCCAGGGGCATCTCACCAATGCTAGATGCAGTGCAAACCCCTAAACCTGGCTTTCTTTCTGCCGCATTCCCCAATCAGCCCCTAGACGGATTTGCTTAATTCATTCTGGTAGGCCTCAGTCTGTCCATTCATCTCTCTCAAATAGATCCTCCTCCTCCTTACACTCACTACATCTAGCACACAACAAGATTTCAAATGGTGCTGGTTCAGCTAAATTCTAATTCAGCTAGTTTGTCAGCCTGAAACTGGAATGCCAGTCTCACCCCTGCTAGGCTATGTGGCTTGAGAAAGTGACCTAACATCTCTGAGACTCAAATGCCTTCTCCGTAAAATGAAAAAAATGCTACCTACCATGCAGGATGGTGGTAAGGATTAGAGATGATCAATGTGAAGGCAAACTGATCACTAGGCACAGAGCAGATATTCAATAAAGGGCCCTTGTGATGGGGCTTCTTCTGGTCACCTTTCTCCTCTCCAGCTCCTTAGCTGCCACCCCACATCCTCTGAAGATGACAAGTCTCTTAGCTGAGCTCCCTCTAGTCAGTCCCTCCCTGCTGCAACACAGAAATCCCTCCCCCTACCTCACCCCTCCCAAGTCATCCATCCTGCACACCCTTGCCAGACTCATTTTCTACAACCCTGATTTCAGTGCAGCACTCCTCTACTTACCAAATTATTCCGCATTGCCTACAGGATCAGAGCCAAACCCCTTTGTCTGACCTTGAAGGCTTGCTTTCCCTACATGCCCCTTGTAGGTTTCTCAGCCTCACTTTGCTGCCTCCTCACCTTAGCCCCCAGTATACTAGAGCTTTTCTCCAGTCTGGGAGGTATGATAACCCAAACACAGCTTCTCCCTAGAAATGGCCATACTTAGTCATCTTTTTTTTTTTTTTTCTTTTGCAGTGCTAGGGATGGGACCCAGAGTCTTCCTCATGGTAGGAAAGTGCTCTGCCACTGAGTTATACCTCCAGCCCTGGTGAGTCTTCTTGATGCCCCAGCTTTCTCCTCAGGCTGCTGAGGTCTACACCCTACTCAGCTCACCTTGGATGACAGAACCTTTCTCAGGTTCCCAAGTCTTCTTAGAGAATATATCTGAGGTGGGTACCTTGCCTGCATAGGCTTCTACTAAGTCAGTACTAGCCTAGCAAAGGTGAGATCAAAGTCAAGCTCCACCCCTCCCCACCAACTATCTCAGATGAAGAATAAGACAGGAGGTGACTTCAGGAAAACAGATAAGACAGTGCAGGCAAGGAAGGCTTGTGGAGGAGCAGCTGGTGCAAGCAAACAATGGAGACCCCTGACTTTCCCATGTAGCCATTTCCCTCTCCTCACCATACCCTGTGTGGGAGGTCAAGTGAGTAAACTGAGGCTTGGGAAGGGATAAGGAGAATGTGTTTTGAGGAAGAAGCCTTGAATTGGGGCTATGTTTGGACACCCGTGTATCCTTAGGAAAATCTCTTCCATGTTCAACACCTCAGTTTCCTCATCTAGAAATGGGAGACTTGAGCAGAGGATCCAATTGTCCCAGATTGCTGTCTTCAAAGGCTAGGAGAAAGGCTGGCACTGTGCCCAATTTTCTAGTGGCTGCTGAATCAGGAAGCATAATGAGGGTATTCAGTTGACACTGGGGGTCCTAGGACTTGCTAGGTGGCTTGGGCACTTAGCTTGTTGGACTTGGTCCAATACTGCAAGACAGGTGTACTGTGGCTTCATTCCTCATACTAGCCCCAATATTTTACTCTTCTAAAATGTACCAGGCCTGGCCTGTAAGTATTTCCCATATATCTACAGGAAAGGAGGTCTAGAACAGGCCTGACTCAGCCCTGTCTTCCTTAAAAAAGCCATAGCCCCCAGCAGGGAGAGCTGAACAAATGGGGAGGGGAGGGCTAAAGAGTGTTGGCTAGAGAAGGAGGGTTAGTATCTGCTTGGAAACCCAGCAAGGGGATAAATACCTGTGGGAGATAAAAGCAATAAGGACCCTGGGACAAGAAATACAGATCAAAGGGTCACAAAGGCCCCAGCAGCACCAGGATGCCTGCCTCGGACTCCACCAAACCCAGCTGGGCCATTTTCTCCATGGTGGGGGAGCAATGCACCTTCATTCAACGGGCATCTGCATCTCTGCAGTGGTTTCACTGCCTGGCTTGCTGGAGATACACTAATACATGCACAGCTTTGAAAAATAAAACCAAGCATAGGAGATGAAAGATTGTGATTATTTAATTCAGGGAACAGAAGTTGGGGGTGGAGTTTAGGCTTAATGCCTGTGAAATCTGCTATGGATTGTTATGTAGAAGAGGAATGGTAGTGGGCTGATCTTAACTCCTCCCCCAAAACCCAGACAGACAGACACACTCAGACACAGACACAAACACATGCACACACACACACACACACACACACACACACACACACACACAGAGGAAAGGCATAACTATACCATGAGAAGCTCAGATTACCTTTGAGAAAGAACTTCCTGGTAGTGATATGAGTGACCCAGGAATGAGTGACACAGGAAGGCTAGCAAATACTTCCTCTGGGGGCTTAAATTTTATCATCTAGTTTGTCGTCCTAGACAGGATTTCAGGCAAGAGAACTGATGGAATAACACTGGATATCACCCCCTTCTATCCTCAGGTAATCTATCTGTTAAATGAGGAAACTGAAAACCTCTTCTTACAAGCAAGCCCGTGACCAGCCAGGCTTGCTGCTATTTCTCATTCCCTTATTGCCCTGGACCAATGGAGCAGAGCTGTTCCCTTCATACACACTTTTACAAGTGTGAATGTAACAGTTCTTGAGGAATTTTTAACACCTCCACCATACTAGGAGAGAATCATTAAGCTGCCAACTTCTTCCAACTATCTTCCCTCCTGAAAATTTCAGCTCCCAATAGACCACAGAGTAAGACCAAGAGTCAAAAGAGACTTGGAAAGGGTGGTGGGCTCACCTACATGCAGCCCCCAAGTTAAATCAACCTGCCTTCAATCTGGGGCAGGGAATGGGGGAGGTAATTAACGAGGTCTGCATTAAGTGGAGGTTCCTAGGGACTGTGACACAATATAAAGGGCCATAACACAAGAGGCAGTAACCTCTCCCTAAATAGCTGTGACTTTAAAAAAGCCCCTATTGCTTTCCAGGACTTAGGATTCCCATTTGTAAGCAGAAGGGTCTTAACTGGTGATCACAAAGGTTTGTCTAGATGAGAGGAAGGGATTCATTAGAGGCTTAGAATACACTTCTCAAACATTACCACATGAGGATTTAGGCTCCATGCTCTCCCCTTCCCTACCTTGCCCCCTCAAAGTAAAACATAGGCTGAAATATTGAAAATCCTCTCTGAAGATAGTCTGCCTGCAACTATTTCTAAGACCAAAAGTGGCCTCTTCATGACTTGCAGCAGGTTTCAAATCCCTTTCTAAGATACCCTTCTAAAACCCTTTGAAAAATTCTGTTTTTATCATGGCATATTTACACACACACAAAAAAAATCAACCCATCCCCCAATTCCCCACTCTCCCATGCCTCCTTCCCCTGAAAGGATTACATTGCCATTCCAGAGTCAGGCATTTGGGAATACCCACCACTGGGCCCCATCCTCTTCTCTACCTTTGAGCCATACTATTTCAACCAGAATAGGCTTAATCACCTTACTCACCCTGCCTGACAGTTACCCACTCCCATTCCTGGCCCTTTGCCTACCAAACCCCTTTACTTTCTGGCAGCTCCCCAGTATGATCCCCCTGTATATACAGATATCTCATCTCTCTCTATGGCAGTTTGCCTCTAGGTTCATGAATCAGCAACCAAAGGTATGTAGTCTGGACTCTAAGCAGTCCAGAACCCAAGACTGTTTTGGAAGGGATATATCATAATATATTTTCTCTTGTAGTTAAAATTCATTCCCCTTCTCCACCCTAATTGGGCATACTCAGTAAAAGTCTGAGCCTCAAGTATCATTACTCTAGTCATCTTCCATATGGATCAGAACTAGCACAAGTTGGAAAGGTAAAGATCTTCCCAAAAGCTCTACAATGACAGCGAGTCATTCTAAAGCATTCATTAAATGCTTTTCAATTTCTCCTAGGCACTGAGAGGGTTGTGGCTAAGGTCCAGGTTTCATTTATTCTGCTGAGGGGTTCTGAGATAACCCAGACATCTGCTATATCAGGGAAACAAAGCAGAGGAAGGAAAATTTAATTATAGTCAGCCTCCTATTATAATTTAAGCTAAAAAATGAACAAGAGACCCAGGCATCCCTGGAAGAATTCTGAGAAAGAAGAGGTTATTATTGGTAGGAGGAAGCAGGAGGGGAAGGTACCAAAGAAGGCAGGGTGAAAATTGGGACCTGAGAGGGATAAGGATTTGGACAGGTGTAGTGTGAGTGGGTTTGGGTATTAAGGAAGGAATTTACAGAGCAGATACATTAGGTGGCTGTTGGGCTGAGGCAAAGACAGAGGGCAGGTCCAGCCTGGGGCAGGAGATGCCTACCCTCAAGTACAGTTTGCACTAGGGCCTGGACAGTGTAGGAGGTGACTGTTGTAGTATCTGCAGTTATGGCTGGTATCAAAAAGGCCCCAAGCTAGCCTTCCCCCAAGTAAGGGATTTAGTGGGTCTCATTGCCTCACCTCAGAGATGCCCAGGACCCTGCAGCTCACAGGGCTATCCACTCTTATAGGTTGATCAAAGGTCTGAGAACAGCCTGCCAAGCCTCTTGGTCACCCCCTCCCTCCTGTTCCTCAGAAAAGCCAAGAAAGCCCAATGCCAGAGGTGCACTAGGTTGCAGGGGGTGGGGCCCAATGAGGGGAGCTACACTGGGGGAGGGGGCTCTGTTGGAATCCCAGAGGGTAGGGCAGGGAGTTCAACAGCGCAGTGCCCTCCGCCCTGCCCATGCCTATGCTGCTGCGGCAGAGCCGCAGAGGGAGGTGTTTGTATGCGGGACAAGGCTAGCCTTGACCCCGCGGCCCACTCCAAGGCGAGCCTGCCAGATGGAAGGCGACTCTTAGGGGCTAATCCAGCTGCTACCTGGTCTCAGGCTGGGGCGCGTCTGGAGAGCTTGGCCCTTTGCCGCCAGGGAACCCAAGCGAAATCTGGTGTTCGGGCGATCACCAGTGTCAGAAGTGCCTGCAGCAGACAATGACAGCGGCCCAACGGCCTGGGTATTTTAAGTAACTGCTAAGTTGTAGGGTTTGGCTACCTCGCTAGCTCTCGCACACACATACTGTGTGTTCTGTGTGCTCCTTAGTACAATAACTGCCCCCTCGGTTTCTGGTACTGAAATCCCCCCACAACATAGTGCCTATCGCTATTATAAAACGGCAGGCTGCAGAGAAAAGCGCGGCCAATGCCCTCCAAGGGGAAAAAAGGCGAGGAGAGTGGGGAGACAAAGCGGCCTTGCAGCTCTAACCCAAGGACTAGCTTGCGCTGCTGCTCTAACCCAAGGACCAGCAAAAGCCGGGCTGCCGGCCCGCCCGCCAGCGGAGGCGGGCGCCAGATGCGCCTGGAGGCCCAGGAGAAGGGGGTGCGGCTGGTTGAGGCTGCTGGACCAAGGTTTAGAGGGAAGTGAACAGCCCACAGGCCTAGTTGAGCTCCCCTGGGGAGGGGGCATGCAGTGTGAATATCCTAATTCACACCAAAGCTAGTCTCCATTGGGCCCAAGCTAGTGCTTCTGCTTGGTCTACAGGGAGACCGGAGAGGCCAGAGATGCGCAGCAGAGGGGAGGGGCCGCAGCAGGGCCGCGGGGGTGAGCAGTACCCATGTACAGCACAGCTGTTGCAGCAAATGTGCTACAACAAAGCTGTTTTACTCCCGGCCTACAAATGCACTGCTTGGGGTGCTGGTTGGTGGCGCCCCACCCGGGACCGCGCGGCAGCACGTGCGGGCCCATCCCCACCTCCCCCGAGAGCCTGGAGGCATTGCACAGTCTAGTCTGCCCGCCTGCCCGCCCTTTCCACCATACCCCTAGCCCTAGTCGCCCGCGCCCTGAGGACTGGCGGCTGCTTAGCCCCCCCCACTGTACAGTCCGCCAAGAGGGTTCCAAGGAAAAGCGGTGAATGGCCCGGACTCCAACTGGCCCAGTTCTCAGTGCCCTCCTCCAGGAGACCCGAATGGAGCACGCGGGAATGTACCCGACCGCCGGCAGGCGGAGGCTCCTGGCTGCGCGCAACGCTTACCCGGCCGGGTCCTGCTCCCAGCCCGGTTTATTGTCTGCTGCGCCGCCCTGGCCAGGGCCCGGGCCGGAGCCTCAGCTGTTGCGGCTGAGAGCGCCGCCACTGCTACTCCTGCCGCCGCCGCCGCCGCCGCCGCCGCCGCCGCCGCCGCCGCCGCCGCCGCCACCGTCACCGCCGCCGCCGCCACGGCTCCAGTCACCTCCTGCACAGACTCCCCTTCCCCAGGCTTCGGGCAGCTTCCCCATTCCCCCTCCCCCGCGGACTCCAGGGCCAAGGGGTGGGGCGTCCGTGTCCTGATTGGCAGGTGTGTTACCCAATCACTAAGGTGGAAAGG
Organism: Sciurus vulgaris; assembly: GCF_902686455.1. Lineage (NCBI taxonomy): Eukaryota > Metazoa > Chordata > Mammalia > Rodentia > Sciuridae > Sciurus > Sciurus vulgaris. Next base: position 85,721,984 of record NC_136471.1, on the reverse strand, counting down.
CGTGCCCGAGCCCGCCCACTGTTTTCCTTGGTGCATTTCTCTTTAAATGCAAATAAGCGCGGGCGTGGTGTTGGCAGGGGGCGGGCAGAGTGCGGAACCCCTTGCTGGGGCTCTCCACTCCCGCCCCCACGCCGGCGGGTCGCGTCGTGGCTACAACACCAGCTCAGGGGCTGGTCCCGCCCAGATGGGGCTTACAAGATCCTTGGAGTTAGGTTTCAGTTTTGCTAGCACTCCGGTTTCCGTGCCACTGTGCATTCGCGCTTTTGCTCCCTGGCCTCCACCACGCAGTTTATCCCCAGAACTAGAGGCCAGTTTGGAAAAGCCAGGTGGGGAGATTGTGACACCTGGAGGAACTGCGGAGCCCCTTGGCACCTTGACTGGCCCTTCCTTAGGTGTAAAGGCAGGAACTGTTGCTCCTGCTTCCAGGCCACGCAGAAGAGGGACCAACCTGCCAGGAAAGTCAGCTGCAGCTCTAGCGCCCCAGCTTCCTTTGCTTCTCTACACACAGGGCCCTTAGGGATTGCACCATAGAGGCCAACTTCCACCAGTTACCAACAGGCCCACTACTGCTCACAGAAGGTATTTCTCCAAGGTTACCCCGTCTGCCAACAATAGGAGCAGATTTGGAATACAGAGCCCTGGTCTCATCCTCCAGGGCTGCTTTTACTTCTCTGGGAAGATACCTGCTTCATGGTTTGACTCTTATCCGAATTTCCTACCGTTCAGAGAACATGGAGGAGTTCGCCAACATCTCCAGAGTGACTCTCCACCTTTAATTGTGAGCGTGACTGTGCAGATCCTTTTCCCTGAAAAGCCTGCATATTGAGAGAAAAATCTTGTCTGCGCCCTTAACCAGAGGTCAGACTGAGAACTAAGTGAGGAGGCCTGCACCAGCCTTTCCTTTTAGTATGTGTCTGGGATGTGGCAGGGGGCCACCTGTGTTTGGGTCTCTAGCTGGAAGACATTAAGTCACATTAGTAGCTGCCAGGGCCAGGTGAGCAACAAAGAATCCAGTTCTACTGCTACCTCAAGAATATCCAGAAGGCCCAGCCCTAAAACTCTGAATGTCCGAAAGGCTGAGGAGGGGGAGGTGATTAAAGTTGAGGAGAGGAGGAAGGATTAGAGAACAATGTGAGCCAATTTTTCATGAAAATATTCCATGCTGTTCTACAGGGTCCTGTCTGCCTTGAAGAGATCCAGTTGCTGAACTGATAAAGCGGTGGACTGCTTTCCCTGAATGTGTGGAACACAGGAACTGAGGTGACTACTAGGACTGGGATCTGGTTTCAGCTTTGCCTTGGACTTTGAGAGACCTTGGCCAATGCCTCTTCCTCTCTGGGACAGTCTATCATCCTATCTCCACAAGGAAGGTGTAAGCTCTATAAGTTCAACTCAATTCTTTGTATAATATTCCATGATGTTTCTTGAAGTTCTATGGCATTCTGTACATCTCCAACAAAAATCAACATTGAACATCACACCCCCATCCTAGTCCTGGGTCTAAATAAATGGCAGGGAATAGAGAACTACTACTGTCCTAACATGCAACTTTGGTAAGTCTCTTTTCCCTAACCTAAGTTTCCACATCTGGATGGCTACGGAGATATGCTTTCCTGCTCTGCAAAGTCCTGATTCTCATTTATTGGGCTCTATGTAGAAATTTCCTTTTCTTTTCCACCACCTCCATCTTAGGTTTCCCTGATGTCTTGTGCCTCTGTTTACTTGCCTTTCTCTCATTTCACTCAGAACCTTGATTCTCTGAATTAGGTCAAGATTATAATTTGGAGAAATCAGTTTACAATTCTGGAGCCCAGGGAAACAAAGGGCTAGTGCAATCTCAGCTGTGGGAACAGGGAGAGAGGAGGTATGCATGGTGGTCTGGGATGAGCCTGAAGTACTTCTGAGTACTGTTGAGCTGCTCCTGTCACGAGCCAGTCTGCCAAGCCTTTTGCTAGCCACCAAGCATTCTTCCACAGCAGTCAGTTTTAGGAGTGATAGACATTGGGTTGAGCCCAAAAGAAATAGGGCTTCAGAAAAATAAAAGTCTTTAAAATGCTTTAGCATGTGGTCCTGATATTCTTGAGTCTTGGGAGGAGGTATGTGCACAAGCGCATGCACACACACACACTCGAAGGGCAAGGGGACATGGGAAGGGGTCCTACAGTTCCTTTATTGTATAGCCCACTCCTCCCCAGGGATGTTATATAGAAAGATGAAGTGTTCATGTAAACTTGTACTTCAAAATTTGTCCTCTCAGCAGGATCCTCAAAGGCCCACTATCCCACATGGTGACTGATATGTGATCAGTTTATTTGGTCAAGAAAGGGGCTCATGATGGGAAGCGAAATTTTTTCTTAATTAGTTTTGTTTTGTTTGTTTTTACCTGCAAAATGGAGATAATCCCCCTGCTACCCAGCATCTTGTGGAGCAGTGAAAAGCTGATAAAGATGTGCAAGCTGTGTGGACGTAACTCCATAAATGCAGTTAGACAGACTGGGCCACATGATTACAATGACTCTTTCTTCATCAAGTGTTCCATGGGCTCCTCTTCTATGCCACATCCTGTGATTGGTATTAGAAAGAAAGGATACAGTGGTAACCTTCTTGTGGGACCTGGGAATGGTGTTCTGCGACAAGCTGAAGACTAAACCTGAGGCCTGGAAAAGGTGCTCTGGAGCATTGAGGATTAAGAAATTTCTTCTCCCCAGGGAGGGAAGGGGCGTCAGAGAAAAGTTCCATAGAGAATGGCCTTGACAATCAGGTCAAATCAGAGAAGTAGGGGGATAGATTTCTGCCCACATTAAGTTTATTCTTCATGAAAGTAGTACAGTGTAGTGGCTCTGCACCAGACTGCCTGGGCTGGAATGCCAGCCTTACCATTTAGAAGCAGTGCAATGTGTGCAGGTCAATTCACCACTCTGAGTCTCAATTTTCTCTATCATGTCATATGTCACAGAGTTGTTATAAGAATAATGAGTATTCCATGTAAAGTGACACACAGCCTGGTATATACAAAGGTCTTTTTTTTATTATCTGCTGCTATTATTATTGTTGTTATTATTATTATTTTCCTTCTTATCCAATGTACAGATCCTCAAAGTTATGGAACTCAGAATATGACTTTGAAATCATTGTTTAACATAAGCAAAAATGAGCCTGTGATTCCTTATGCACAGATTACTTTTGATCATGCAGACCCAGACTGAGTTTCCCAGGACAGAGTCTCTTGTTTTTCTTTATATTCTCAGCACTGAACAGAGTTTAGCAAAAACTCATTGCTGAGCATATGTCTGCTGAACATAAGTGAGACATTTTTAGGTCTAATATCAAATTTAGGTGTCAGTACCATCAGTGAAGTGTGATGCTGTCACTCATTGAGCTCCTCCTCTGTGCCAGTTTCTCTGTTAAGTGCCACATTCATCACACAGAATGCTAAGCTAGACATGTTCTGTCTTCAAGGGTAATTGTTAGAGTCTAGTAGGAAGAACACAACCTCAGACAGTGCCCTGCAGTTTCCAACTTGGGGGAGGAATTGTTGGATGGTATTGACATCTATTGAACTGAGGAATATAGGATTGGGGTTAGGGAAACATATTATTCTGTTTAGGCCATTCTGAGTTTGGCAAGTCAGAAATTCCAACTTTGGGCTGAGTACTTGCCGTTTCCTCTGCCTATGATATTTGTCCTCTGCATATGGACATGATTTGTCCCTCAGTTCCTTTAGGTGTCTACTGAAATGCCTCTAATAGTGAGACCTTCCCTAGATTCTTGATACAAAAAATAGCAATCCCAATTCCCACCCCTTTCACTCTCTAATCCTTTAATTGGCCTGTTTTCCTATCCATGGAATTTACCACCTTTTGGCATATAATTTTGTATTGTATCATTTTTTCACTATCTTTTCCCCATCATAACAGAAGCTCCACGAGCGCCAACAGACAATGAACAAAACACATATGTAAAATATACAGCATGTCAGATAAATGTGATAGAAAAAATAGAGTGGGGGAAGGAATAGAAGGTGCACTGCTACGAAGAGTGCCATTTTAAACAGGGAATTCAGGTATACCTCACTGAAAAGGCAGCATTCCAGCAAAGACCTGGAGGAATCAAGAAAATAATCCATCAGCACATCTGAAGGAAGAGCCTTCCAGACAGAAGGAACAGGAAGTACAAAAGCCCTGAGGTTGTAATATGCTGGAATGTTAGAGAAAAAGAAGGCAGCCAGTATAGCTGTAACAAAGGGAGTGAGGGGCAAAAGTGGTAGAAGAAGCCAGAGAGGGCATGGGGGCAGATGTATGGCTTCATGTGTCAGTTTAAGTACTTTAGACTTTGCAGGATTTAGAGCTGAGGAGTCACATGATCTTAGTGAACTGTCTAGGGAATAGCAGCAAGTGAAGCATCAGGGAATTCAGGAAGGAGGCTTTAATAATGATCCAGGTGACAGCTGATAGTGGCTCAAAGCAGTGTAAAATATAAGTGTAAAATAAGAAGTATTTGGATTCTGGATGTATGTAGAAGACAGAAATAGCTGAACTTCATAATGACATATGAACCCCCAAATTCCTGAGAGGGACTGAGAGAGCCAGGAGAGCCATCTCTCTCCTGAAGCCAAGGAAGACACTGGGGTTTTATGAAAAATAGTGAAAAATAGTGTTGCCAAGAATGTATCAGATGCTGCTTTGCAGTACAGCAAGATAAAAGTAGAAAATAAATCACTGGATATGGCTCTAGCAATTCACTGGTCATGTGGTCAAGGCCAGTTTAGATCAGAAGTGAGGATATCCACCAGACTACAGTGGTGTATCAAGAGAATTGTTGGTGAGGAAAAGAACATATACAGCCTCCTTGTTCCAGAAGTTTGATTGGAAAGAGGTGGTATGTGTTAATCAGGTTTTCAGCACTGTGACTAAAATACCTAACAAGAACTATTTAGAGAAGGAAATGTTTATTTGGGGCTCATAGTTTTAGAGGTTCTGTTCCTCTGAGCCTGAGATGAAGCAGAGCATCATGGTGGAAAGGTGTGACCAAGGTAAGCTGTCAGCTCATGGCAGCAGGGAAGAAGAGAGAGAATCTGGGGAACCAGGACAAAACATAATCCCAAAGGGCATGCCCCCCAGTGACCTATTTCCTCCCACCTACCTATAATCACTACCCAGTAATCCATTCAAATTATTCATCAAATGGATTAGTCCACTTATTAGGTTACAGCTGTCAATCATTTTACCTCTGAAAATATCTGCATTGCCTAACATGAACTTTTTGTGGGACACCTCATATCCAAACCATAACATGGTGGCTAGAGGAGTATCTGAGGTTCAGGTTTTTTTTTGTTTTTTTGTTTTTTGTTTTTAATAAAATGGAAGGAGGTGAGCTTGTTTAAAAGCTAAGAGGAAAGAAGTCAATGTAGTAGAAGACATAGGAGACAGGACAATTGATAGGTTGGGAGTCATAGATAGGGATAGGGAATGGGATCCACAGTGCATACAGATGAGTTAGCCTTGGTTAGGAGGAACCACCAAGACAAGAGGGAAGGATAGGTGGATTCAGGAGAGTTAGTTATTATGGACGTTTGAAGCTGTCATGCCAAATGCACTCTACCTGTTCTGGGAGGTAGAAAACAATGTTCCCAGTTGACAGTGGGAGTGAAACAATAATGGGGTGGGGGAGGTTCAAGGAAGCTTGTTAATATGGGATAAGTTTTAAAATACCTATTGCAGAGAATGTCTAGTTGATAAAGGCACAGGTGTGTTGTCACCCAAGGATGTATAGCAACCCCATCCTATAATTTTGTGAGATCCTGCTTCCTAGCCATGTTACCTTGGACAAATTACTTAATCTCACTGCACCTCAGTTTCCTTATCTACAAAATGGATATGAGTAAGGCAGGGCAATTGAATTATATGAGTTAATACATTTAAAGTGATTACTGATAATACTTCCTATCATATAGTAAGTGCTTGCTAGAAAGTATTTGTATTTCTTTTTTAAATCTTATTTTTGGTTGATGAATCTCAAATGTATATATTTATGGTATACAATGTAATGATTTGATACATGTATAACATGGCAAGATTACATCAAACTAACATATCATCTCACCCATCATTTTTATGATGAGATATTGAAATTTACTTAGTTTAAAATATATAATTCGTAGTATTGACTGTAGCTACTTTGCTATAAATCGTAAAGCCTATTCTTCCTGTCTAGCTGAAACATAGTTTCTTTTGATTGACGACTTCCATTCTGTCCCTCTACCTCCTCAGTTTCTGATAACCATTGTTCTACTCTTACCTATTTAGATTTCTGTGATAGTCATTTTGATTTATTTTATGCCATTTATCATCCTGGGCTGAGGAGAGTACATTGGCTTGCTTCAAAATGAGTGTGCTTGTGAATGAAATATCAAAGTGATTGAACACAGAATCAACTGATGAATAGATAAGGAAAATGTGGTACATATAGTCCATAGAATACTATTTAGCTACAAAAGATGAAATCCTGACATTTGTAACCACATAGATGGATCTGAAGATCATTTTGTTAAGTGAAATACACCAGGCACAGCAAAACCATACCATATGCTCTCACTTATTTGTGGAATCCAAAAGAGTTGATCTATTAGAAGTTGAGAGTAGAATGATGATCACCAGAGACTGGGAACAGTAGAGGGGAAGAAAGGACAGGGAGAGGTTGACCAGTGGCTACTTGTTGGGTTTTAACACCAGTCAGTGCCTAGGAAGGCTTGCTGTTCCAGAATGTATGTATTGTTCTAGTTAAGGGGAAGAGAAACTGGTTACTTCCCTCATCTCCAATCATTAGGTGGGAATCAAAGCTAAATGACCTTGGTTGTGAAGTAAGGGAATATACTCATGAAATTTCTGAAGAAATCCATCTACATAGGAGGCATACAACTTATCCTATGTTCTCCCTGCTTGTAGGCACAGTGCTGCCCTCCATATTGTCTCTGCCTGCTTTCACCAAGGAATACACAAGTAATAAAATGTCCAAACCCTCTCAGTTGATTCCTTCAAGTTCTTTCTTTGGACTTGGTAAGCAATATTCTGGGACTTTTACAGCCCTGGGGTTAATCAGTTCTAAGTTATAGTTAGATAGGAGAAATAAATGCTGCTGTTTTATTGCATATCAGGATGACTATAGAAATGTACTGTGTATTTCAAAATGCTAGAAGAGTGGATTTTGAATGTCTTCACTAAAAAATGATAAGTGAGGTGGTCATGGTAACACATGCCAATAATCCTAGATACTCAGGAGGTTGAGGCAGAAGGATCACATATTCAAGGCCAGCCTGCACAACTTAAAAAGATCCTGTCTCAAAATTTAAAAAAATAAGCCAGGAGGTACCTCAGTGGTAGAGCACTTGCATAGTATGCACAACGTTTGAGATTTAATCCCCAGTACCATAAAAACAAAACAAAACAAAAATAAATGAGGAGACAGATTTGTTTAACCTGGTGTAAACATTATACTATGTATACGTGTATTGAAACATCACATAGTACCCCATAAATATGTGAATTTTTATGTTTTGTGTATCAGTTAAAAATAAATTTTGAATTTAAAAATGCACTTAAAAAGATAGGCAAGGGAGCGGGTAAATGGAGAAAAAATAGGGTTCATGTGGTGCCCAAAATACCGTATTGAAAATAACCAACTCCATTAGATCCTATGCAGAGAAAAGGAGAGCTTTGGTTTTCCCATAGCCTATTTATTTACCCCAGGTCTCTTTAGACTATCCCCAGTGCCTAGAACTGCCATCTGCATCTGTACAAAAATGTTCTACCTAATAGAATTGTTCTGAGAAGTAAGTGAAATTATGGACATGCAAATAACTTGTTAGCAAGTTACTCTATCCCTACAAGACAGTGATTAAGTTAATGCTGCCAGATTTGTCAGAGAACATGTTCTCCATATGGTCACTAAGTCATTCCTATGATTATACATGTCCCATTCTAAGAGCTGAAATATTTAATCCAAAATACAAGGATATTCACCACCCTCTCAAGTATAGGCCCTAGCAATAGCTCCTGTTCAAATACACCCAGCTGGAGCTAAACTGAACTTGTTACCCAAACTTACCTGCTTTTTTCCAGTTCTATACTTTTACTCAATTAGTTCCCCCCAATTAATATGGTTTCTCTTTCTTTCTGATAAATAAAATCCTTTCTACCATTCAAAGCCAAGATTAAGTACCACCTCCTCCATCAAGCTTTCAGTAAATTTAGAAGGTAAAGAGGATGTCTGTGATTTCTGGAGTTACATGGGCCATTTTGCACTTTGAATCTAAACTTTGGGAGACGTTTTCCTGAAAAAAAGAAATTTCCCATTAGAAGAGAATGCAGAATGATTGATAGAATGTGCAAAGCAGAGCCAAGATACAGGTTTATGGTAATGTCAGGAAGAAGAGAGAGTTATCTTGGTCCACTTGTGTCACTATAACAAAATGCCTTAGATGAGGTAATTTATAAACAACAGACATGTATTACATACAGCTATGGAGTCTGGGAAGCCTAAGATCAATGCAGCAGCACATTCTGTGTTTGATGAGGGCACATTCCTCCTAGTTGGTGCCAACTAAGTGTCCTCATATAGCAAAAGGGGAAGAGAGCTCACTGGAGCCTCTTTTATAATCCTATTCATGAGAGTTAGGCCCTTGTAACTTAATCATTTCCCAGAGGTCCCACCCGCAATACCATCACACTGAGGACTAGGTTTTAACATTTGAATTTAGGCATACCTCAACATTCAGACAATAGCAGGAGGGAAGGAGGAAGATGAAATGATGGGGAGAAGGAAAAAATATAAAGGAAGGTCAGGAAGAGACAGAGAAAAAGAGAAAAGGAGGGAGGAATGGGGCCTTAGGGCTAACCTGAACTGCTTAACGCTAAGTTTTCCTAAAAGCTGGTGGGAGTATCTAAGAAAATGGGGATACTAAGCTCTCACTTGGGATCAGTGCCAAATAAGAGGAAGTTTTGTTCCAGGAACAGTAACATCACTTCTGCTTCCTATTCATACTTCCTAGGAAAAATCGACTTGGAAGATTCATCATCAAAACTTAAGTTTTAAGTCTTAAGTTTTAAGTTTTAAGTCTTAAGATGATTCATTTCAACCCCTGACCCATTGTCTAGATGGGAATGATGAGGCCTAAGAAAGAGAAAGAACTAAGGCACCAGACCTTGAGGTCATCTCTGCCAACCAGCAGAACAGACAACTGGAAGAATAGCTGGGAGTAGTCTGGAAGAGTTGGGCCACCAATAACAGGCATTAAACTTTGTCATGTTCTCAGTTCCCTTGTGTAGAAAATGAGGCTGTTTCAACCCTTCCTCTTTGCCTAATATTTGGTAGACTCCTATAATGTTCTCAAATTCGAGTCCTTTAAAATACCCAGAATATCCACATGTTTTCATTCAATCAGAATCTGTCCCACATGTCATGGGGGAGACTATCCTGGCTGGACCCCATTTGAAGGGTGTATTTTACCAAGGGCCTATAGACAGAGCTGCTGAATTTGCCCAAGGCCCAAAGACCTTGACTATTGGGACAGGGGGCAGGGCCAGGAGTGGGGTCCTGGACAAACCACCCCTTAGGAACCCAGACTGAAATATGGGATGTCTGCCTGTTATGGTGGTACATGCCTGTAATCCCAGCAACTCAGGAGACTGAGGCAGGAGGATCATGAGTTCAAATCCAGCCTCAGCAAGAGTGAGGCACTAAGTAACTCAGTGAGACCCTGTCTCTAAATAAAATGCAAAATAATGCTGGAAATGTGGCTCAGTGGTCAAGTGCCCCTCAGTTCAATTCCTTGTAACCTCCTTCCCACAAAAAAAATATAGAATATCTTCCCTGAAGCCCTCCATGTTTACAGTCCTTCAACTCTCACTCCTTGTAGATAAAGTGTTGCACTACTCTCCAAAATACTTAAGAATGAAAATCTGTAAGCAGAATGGGGCAGGAGCAGGGACATGTCCAGTTTTATTTTTTTTTTTTTACTTACTTCCTGAAGTCTATCAGGATATAATAGCAAGGGAGAATGGGAGAGATGGAAGAGGGGAGAGACAAGTCAGTTTAAGCCCCATGTCCTGTTTCCCTTTCCCCACGATAGGGGACCATGATATATAGGACTGGCAAGGAAGCTACCGGGAAGACCTCTAAACGTCTAAGGTGCTTCCTGGGTGCAGATTATCAGGGCTCTTCTCATATACCCCTTCATCTTGTATCCCTTTCACTACTCATTCATGTCCTCATCCACAGTTGTACAGGAGAAATACAAGAAGGTCTTTTGGAAAGATAAGGTTTAACAAAACAAAGGTGCTAGATTTGGGTGGACAACTGTGTTGGTCCAGGGCCTGTTTGCATCTGCCCCCTGCCCTTCTTCACATCTCTACATCATGGGGGTAGAAGTCTGAATACTTGTAGGCTACATTTCCTAGGCTCCCAAGTCAGTTAACTTCTGACTTAGTTCAAGCAAAGGGAGGAACTGATGAGAGAGCAGGAAAAATGAAGAAGCCTGAATACTTACTCCCTGCCTTCTGCAGGGAGTGGTGGTTCTGCTGTGTCTCTATGGTTTCTGTTATCAACATACTTGCAGTTCTGCTATGTGAATCCAGCTCCAGGCTCAGATCACACACCTCCTCCCACTGTGTCTCTATTCTTTATTTCCTACTGCTCTGTACTGTATCTCAAGGGGACTGACCTCTATAAGTTGTTCCACAGGAACTTAAATTAGTTGACTTCCATTTTCTCCAGAGAAAGAAGCATTAAAGACATACTGGAGGGAAGGAAGGAGGAAAAAGAGAGGGTATTTCTTCCTTTCCTGTGCTGTGGACAACCTGTCTTCTCTATGGGTCTAGCTGTCATGGACATATCTGTGATGCTTTCTTCCAGGTGATCCTTGTCCTTGTCCTCTGGAGATACCCCTCTAGTTTGGGGGTAATGTTAGCTACCTGCTGTCACTAATCTCTGGGTTACTTTTTTGTCCTGTTTGGATTCTCAGCCTATTAGCTATGTAACCAATTTATTTTCTGCATTAAATTATCTGATTCTGTCATAAATTATTTGTTGGTTGTTTGCCTAGTTGATTTTTTTTTTTTTTTTGTGGTGCTGGAGATTGAACCCAGGTCCTTGTGCATGTGAAGCAAGCACTCTCTGGACTGAGCTTTATCCCCAGCTCTGATTTTTTTTTTTTTTTTGGTACTGGAGATTGAACCCAGCGGTGCTTAAGCACTGTGCCACATCCCCAGCCCTTTTTTTCTATTTTTAGAGACAGGGTCTAGCTAAGTTGCTTAGGGCCTTGCTAAGTTGCTGAGGCTGGCTTTAAACTTGCAATCCTCCTGAGCTACTGGGGTTACAGGTGTGTACCACCATGCCTGGCTTCCCAATTGATCCTGACTACATAGTGGACTAGTGGAAATGCAGCTTATAATTCAAGGTTACTGAATGGGAGGCACCTTGGTCATTTGCTTTATAAAGTAGTAAGAGACCAGTGAACAACCCCTGAAAACTTGCCTTGTAGCATCCAGAAAAGTGAAGGGAGTCACAGGACCGGGCAAGCTGATGATGCTATCCTTGGATGCTACCACTTGGATTCTTCAGGATCTGTCATATAGGGCAATGAAGCTCCAAACTCTTTAGAGGGCCTTGGTTGAGCAGGTGCAGCCATTGGGTTAATTTTCTCTTATTTTTTTAGTGGCCAAGACTCCTCTATCTGGCAGATACCAGGTCAGTACCATCCTATCCCATGGCCGATCAGACCCCTTTTCTTACCACCCCCAACATACATGTCAGACATAGTATCCACCAAGACTTATTTGCTGATGATTTAATAGTGGAGGATAATATGGGAGAGAAGCTCCAATTGAGTGGGTTGCCATGCCCTACAGCTACCTGGGTTTTGGAGGCATCGTGGGTTGCTTGGAACATTGCAAGATCACGGTTTGTATTTGAGGTAGCTAATCAACACAGGGGGAATATCCAGCTGGTCGATGGCTTGTAGCTGGCCGGCCTGGTGCAGGACTCTGCGGGTAACTAAACGGGCCTGGGATAGGAGTGACCGTGGAATGGCTATAGCAAGGAGAAACAGGTCATGAGGAGAAAGTCTCAATGTAATTCTGGGCAAGCTATATCCTCCTTTCCCTGTCTGTCACAGCCTTAACATCTTCTCCTTCTAAGAAATGTCCCCTTCCCCACTCCCAAGGCATGGTATCATGGGAATGCACTGAGGTAGAGAGCCTGCTCAAGGTCAGAAAAAAGTCATTGCAGAGCCATGACCAGAAATTGAACATGTGGTCCCTCCATTCCATCTTAGTGACTCTTTCTTAAATAACATTGAATCAGTAACTTCTTCTCCACTAAGGACCCAGGAGAAGGAGAAAATTGGAGTTTTCTTCAACTCATCCTCGAGGACTGGTTTTAAGAGTGATTTGGGACCTTGGGACCTACAAGCTAGGAGGCCTATGGGGCTGGTCTGCTCACTCACCTCGGGCCTGCATCAGCAATGCAACACCTTTATCATCTTGAGAGGTCAGGCCCAGAGGGATAGATGGAAGGTAGATGTTAGCACCAAAGTCAATTAACAGCTGAATATACTCTGGATCACAATTATGGTAAAGGCAGGTGTCAATAAGGGTGCGGGGCTCTGGAACACGAGCCAGTAGGTCCTGGTCAGTGCAGTTGTAATCAGGATCCGCTCCGTGGAGCAAAAGCAGACGGAAACAGTCCAGGTGCCCATAGACTGCGGCCAAATAGAGAGGGCCAGAACATGAAGCTATATTTGATGCCCACACTGGTAGTTTTGCCTTGACATTGGGCTCTGCGCCATGGCTTAGGAGCTCCTGCAGGATGTCAACAGTACCATCACGGGCAGCTGTGAGCACAGGAGAACAGTTGTTGTAGATGCTACCTCCAGGACATGCACCAGCTTCTAAAAGCACACGCACACAGTCCAGATGGCCATGACTGACTGCGGTGAATAGTGGTGTCTGTGCCTTGACGTCTAAGCTGTCAACATCAGCACCATGTGCCAGGAGGACCTGCAAACAGCTCAAATGTCCACAGGAAGCAGCCAAGCGCAGTGGTGTCCCATGAACACCCCAGCCACTCCTGCTGTTGATGAAACGTTTGTAACACTCCTGGCGTAGAAGCTGATTCAAGGTATAGGAGTCATTGTCATATATTGCTTGATGGAGAGTCTGCTTTTCCCCCTTGTCTGTGTCCTCCTCCTCTCTTTCGGGCTGCAGGAGGGAGAAGATCTTAGTGATGTCCATGAGGTTCATCTTGACTGATTTTAACAGGACCAGTTTCATTACAAGGAGGAAGATATGCCAGATCTGTGGGTAATAAAAAGAGGGGAGAGTCTGAGGGTCCTTATGAAAAACCTGGAATGCCAGCTTCCACTCTAACCTCTTGCTCCCTGCCTTTCATCATCAAGGTCTCCGGATTCTCACTCCTACTTCCATTATCTTATTTCAAGCCCCAGTAATAGTTCTCAAAACAGGTCAGACCATTTCAGAGCTTGGTTCCTTTGCATATGTTTTTCTGCCTGCCCCTCAAACTCCTACTTCTGGGAAGCCTTCCCTGACCTCTTCCTGCTCAGGAATTCCAAAAGATGACAATTAGATTCCACCTATGAATTTGTATACAACATTTTCACTTACTTGAGCTTTATTAATATATAAACTCCAGGGTGAAGACCCTGTATCCCTCTTTTATTCCTCTACTCCCAATAGGGCCTACATCATGGGTGAGGATTTGGTAGATACATCTTCCTCATATCAAAATGTGTGGATTATTGAAGTGACTTGGGCCCAGCAGTTGCTAGGCCAGTACAATAGTGCTTTGTAGTGTCAAGCTGTCATTCCTGAGTATTCTAACATCAGTCTCATGAGTCAGGTCCTCAGCTCCAACTTTTGACCTTTTAGATGAAATTCACTTTTTCACAATTACTCATATCTGACTAAATCTCCCTCTCTCAAGCTTTCTGTAAACTCAGGTCCCATGCTTCCCAAATACAGATGCCCAGAAAATGAAGGTTGAATGACATTTACTGATTAAATGAAGGGGTGGCAATACAACATACACACATCAAGTAAAATAAAGGCAAGAGATGGCAATAGACGTTTCCAGAGCAAGTTCCCTCTGATATGTTTCTTCCCCAGAACCACTGCAAGCAAGGAGTCCCTTTGATTGCCAGCACTTCCTCAAAATATACTGCATCTCCGTCTTTCTGATTCGAGCCTTTACCCATTCTTTCTGCCAATTCCAGCCTAGAGACATGACACAACCCTCAACTCTTCTCTCCTTATAGTCCTCAGGACCCACAAGTTCACTTAGGAACCAAAGATAGACTTATTTTAACCCCTGACTTACCAGTCCTATTCCTAGTTCTCCAAACTCAAGTTTACTCACCTCAATTTGTAATGTCATCGGGGTGAGCTGGTAGGTTTTCCAGAGCTCAAATCTCCCTACTCTCCCATACCCTGCAGCCGGGGTCTCAGGGCCTCACACCTCCTTTTATTCACTATCCACCCCACCCCTCTTTGTTAGCTGGGGACCTCAAGTACCCACCTCATAGAAAGCAAATTGTGAGGTGGGTGGGTGGGGTCACCCTCAACTTTAGGTTCCTCCTCACCTGGCTGCATCAACTCCATATATAGTCTGATTATTCATTCTCTGGTTACAATGGGAATAGGACCTTGGAGATAAGGTGGAATTAGGTTTGTAGCTCGGTACCCCCGATTCCTAGTGTGTAACCTTTGGCAATATCTTCCCTTCTTTGTGTATCATTTTACTCATTTATAAGATAGAAACAATAGTACATGCTTCCTAGAGTTTTTAGAATAAAGAGAACTGTCAATATATTAGATCTTCAAAAATGACCTTTTATCTGTACCTTCAATTTCTTTTCACTGACTTCTCCCCCTCAGCTGTCTTAGGAAACAACTGCCCAGAACTTCTATAGTTCTTTGTCTCACATGTCCGGCTACATTTCTCTACGTCTCTCCCTTCTTCACCAAATGGATCCAATTATTTACTGTCTGTTTTCCTACTCCCTATTCACTTCTCTATTCTCTGCAGTCGGGCTCTACCCATCTTGATCACATATGGAGAAAGCTCTTTAAAAGGCCATCTTTGTGGCTAAATCCAGTGGATGTTTCTCAGATCTTTCCTTTCTGACTTTTTCTAGGACATCTTTCCCTACTGACCATGTCTTCCCATAAATCCATCCCTCAGCTTCCTTACCAGCACACTCTCATTATCTCTTCCATCATCGGCTCTCCAGTCCCCAGAGCTTTAGTTCTTACCTTTATTCTGATGATTTCGAGACTATCACTCCAAGCCACTTCCCACCCTAGTTCTCTTTTCATCTCCAAGCGTGTATCCACAGAATTCTACAGGTACTTCAAAGTCACCACCACTACCACCAAACTTAATCCACATGTCAGTTCCTCACCATGTACCTAGACAACTTAAATTTAAAACCCCAAAACCCAACTGAGTCTTTTTACCTTTTTGCCTCATTCACATCTAATCCCATTCAGTCTTTTGGATTTTACCTTCTCTAGACCTCCATCCATTCCATCCCATTTCCATCTTCAGTGGGCACCTTTATCTAGGCCTCCACCATCTTTCGCCACACAGTTACAGTAGTCTTCTAGGTAGTTTCCCTTTTTGATATTTTCTCCATATTCTGGCTAACATGATAATTTAAGAATACAAATCTGTTTCGATACATAGAGGGAAATGAGAGGGAGGAGGAGGGTATGAAAAATCGTGGAATGAGAGACATCATTGCTCTATGTACATGTATGATTACACGGATGATATGAATTTGCATCATGCACAACCATAGAAGTGAAATGATGTACTCCATTTGTGTACAATGAATCAAAATGCAGTCTGTAAAAATAATTTAAAAATTTCCTAAAAAAAATACAGATCTGGTCTATACCAATCCTCTGTTTTAAATCCCTTAATGATTCCCGTTTTTTCTTAGGGCACAGCCCAAAAGACTTGGCCATGTGCATTGATCTTGGCCAACCACTCCAGCCTTACTTCTTACTACTCTTCTACTTAAAATCTGAAATCCAGTGATAAAGGAAGAAAATGATGGTTCTCCATATACATTGTGCTTCTTTCTGCCACATACATTTCCTTCTGCTGTTACTACCTCCTGAGTGTGCTTATTGTACTGTAGCAGTCATCATATTGTATTGTAATTGCTATATAGGTCTGTTTTGCTCCCAGGGTACATGGGGAAGCCATATGGGGTAGTGATAAACCACTGCTTGCCTTCTTTTATCACAGCTCTACCACTCAGTAACTCTGTGACCTAGGGCAGATCATTTAATCTAGATGTTCCCATTCTTTTCATTTCTAAAGAGAGGATAATAATAGTACCTTTTTGGAGTGTTGTTAGGATTGAATGAGTTAATACAAAATAATTGCTTAGAATAGTGCCTGAACATAGTTCTCAATCACTATTTTTACTATGATGATGATTTTTACTTAGGTCTTCAATTTCTATGTCTATCACTCCCTAATTAATGTTCTCCCACAGAGCTGTGATAGATCTTGTAGATCTTGTAAGTAATTTAATTTTATTTCTTCAAATGAGTGATGGGAAAACCAAGGTTCAGAGGGGAGCAGGAACATTCACAAGGTCACATAGCTGTTATTGTTAGTTGTCTCATTTTCAAAAACCCAGAACACACCTATAATCTTGTGCTGTTCAAAGCTATTTTATGTGGTGGGATGGGTAATATCCCAGTTTTGTGAATGATAGAAACTATGGCCAGAGAAGGAAAAGGGTTTGCTAGGTGACTTATATTAAGGCAATACCAGAGCCAGATAGAATTCAGGTTTTTCTGCTCCCCATCCTGTTCTTTATACTGCAATTTGAAATGCAAATAGGACCCCTCCCCCTTCCTTCAAGCAAAGTTGCATTGCAGCTCCCAGTATCCTCAGATTTTGAGTGTCATAATGAATTCCACAGGCTTTGGTACTGGAAGGTTCTTTTATGAATTGTTTCTTCTGACAGCCAGTTGGGGATCCCTTCTTACTATTTTATTTTGGGGACTTGGGTCTGGGAAGATGAAAAAGCAGGGTACAATAGAGGGAAATGATGAAACTTTCACCTAGGATATAACATGAGCCCACAGCAGAGCCCATATAATGAACCCCCAGAGGGAGATCAAGCCATGACTGCCTTTACAATGGCACTTGCGTAACTGAATTAAATGTAGAAAAGAAAATCCAGCTAATCTATTGTCTAACCACACCTTGTTGTGGTTTATTAATCAAAGAGCTATATTGTGCCCACTGTATATAAGGAGTCCCTTGCTAAACCCAAAATTGCAGGAGTTTTTAAACCTTTTTCGGTAAATTGGCCCAGGTGAAGCCAACTTCTTTCACTATGTTTTCAGTGAATAAAAATAAAATACATAGGGTAAAAGGAAACCAAATATATTAAAATACCATTATTAAAGTGATATAAAACTGCATGATATAGTAATAGATGTTATTTATTAACACAATAAATAATATCTTATAATTTCTAAGTGGAGACGTGTGTAAATGACATTTCAAGATCTCTGCCACACTGTAATATGATATGAAATGTCTGTGATTTCTTCTGGTAACCAAGTTAAAGGAACTGGTAACTACAGCCATTTACTGCCTGTATTTGTCCTTGGTAAATTTCAGTTACAGGTTTCAGGTTAGAGGGCAAAATGTAATTATTTGCCCTTTCAAGTCTCTGATCCCTTTGTTTTTCATCTAAGGCCCTCTCAGGATCTATGAATCCACGCAAAAACACTTATAGGAAAGAGTTTTGTTTCTGTAGGACCTATCACACTCCTTCAGGCATTAGAAGACAATTTTTAAGTCTCACCTTCCTCCACCCATGCTGTTAAGCTCTGGCCTTATGCCTTTAAGCCCACTATGCTACACAGACCCACACACACACAGTCTTGGGAACACCATACAAAGACAAAAACCTTTACCTTCTCTGTAGTATATAACATCAAATGCCCACAAGAAAGTAGGTCCATGTAGACGCAAGAGCCTGAGCAGACACACCTTCTTGGGACAAACAAGGCAGAAAGCTGTCATGTTATTCTTCCTCCCTTATGAGGGCTTTCACCTACAGACCTCCCAAGCAATCCCAGGTCCCAGACTCTAGAAATGGCAGGCTCTTAGGCTATAGATACTCACAGGACTTTGGCCTGAGGCCACGCTAATCTGGTTCACTTCTTCTGGACTTCTTCAGTGCTCCTGGGCCCTGGTGGACCCTGAATGGGGAGCCCCTACTGCCCCAGGCTTCAGCAGGAGGGGCCCTCTGCCTCCACTGTTAGCAACCCAGCAGAAAAGCTCGTAGTTGGTTCCAAGTCTGACTTGGTCCAGCGGGCTAATTTTAGGCTATCCTCCACCCCTGCTCCGGAAGCCATTTTATCTTACCAGTGCCTTTCTTGGAGCTATCCCAGCTAGAGGGGGTGGCCAGCCGTAGGGAAGTCCTGGAAGAACTAACTGACAGGTGCTTGGGAAGGTTAGGGCTTCCGTTCGGAGCATGTCCTCATATACCCTGCTCCACCACTAAAATGCACACAGAAGTGAGGTCTATGAACTATGAAAGTTCCCACCTCTTTGCCAAAAGGCCTGAGAAGGCTCAGCTTCACCTAGCACACCGTCATCTGCGCTGGAGCTTCTTTAATTTCTACAAATTTAATCTCTCCACATTTCCTTTCCCCGTTCTTTAGGACCTAGTAACATGGTGCCCTTCATTCTTCCCCAATTCCCAAGAGTGAGATAGGGAGAAGGACATAAAAGGACCACTGATGGTGGTCCATTTTCAGAATATATAAGGTAGACTGAATTGGATACAAATGTAGCCATTTTAATTATAGCCCTTCCCTTTGCCAGCCCTAACTTAAATATTAGCCAATTGCATAGAGGGTAGCGTGAACTCCTCCAGTGGGATGAAGGACAGAGCTACCCTAGAAGACAGGCCAAACTGCCTGCGCAGGTGTACTGGCTAGTCAGATTCTGGTACCATGCCTTTCTGGTAGAAGTAAATGGTTACCTTGCCCACCCACTTTGGAACAGTGTTTGATTTTTTGCAGCACCTCAGTATTTGTAACCATTTTGGCACTTGGTATGAGGCTCCGTACATTACCTGGGGTTGTGGGGAACTCCCCTTCTCAGAGCTAAAGCATCCCACTGCCTTCTTGTGGTGGCCTTAGAGCAGGGGAAGAAACTGCCATCCCTGAAGCCCACGAAGCACCCAAAATGTGAAGTGGATCAGATGTGGATAGGCAATTCAGGGAGAGGGATCAAACAATTACTGCAGTGATCAGGTAACGCTGGGCATGGACCAAGGTAGGAAAATCTGTTCTCTAGCTTGGTTTTCAGGACATCCTGGAAATTATATGAGTGTGATGAGATGTGAATGCAAGAAATCCCAAAAAGAGGGGGTTGAGACTCTATTCAGAAACACAAGGTCATTCCCAGGAAAATGGGATGGGGGTATGTAAGGCTTAGTAAGTGGGATTGAGCATACAGGGGCCCAGAATATACAAGAAATCTACAATAAATTGGGGGTTGACCTACAAAAAGTGGGGAATAAAATTTCTAGGCCTATGGACAGGAAAGAACAATGAACAGATACCATATGTATAAATTTTTTTGTCTGAGCCCATTTCATGTCTGGGTCATACTGTAAAAATATGTGACAGGGTCTATTTTATTTTTATTCATTTTTTTGATACTGGGGATTGAACCCAGGGGTGCTTAACCATTGAGCCACATTCCCAGACTTTATGTATGTGTGTGCATATATATATATATATATATATATATATTTTTTTTTTTTTTTTTTTTTTTTTTTTTTTTTGGGACAGGGTCTTACTAAGTTGCTTAGGTATTTACTAAGTTGCTAAGGCTGGCTTCAAGCTCACAATCCTCCTACATCAGGCTCCTGAGACACTAGCATTACAGGTATGCACCACTGTAATGGGCAAGGCTTTAATCTGTGTATTGTATGTTGTGTCTGTATATGTGCTCATGACTATGCCATGTACATGATATTAAATTTGGCTTATAGATAAAAGAGTACTCATACATTTAAAATAAATCTAAATGCCTTTCAGTTTATGTGACTTAAATAAAACTTTAACAAAATGCTTGCTTCATCAGCACATAGACTAAAATTGGAATGATAGAGAAGTTTAGCATGACCCCTGCACAATGATGACACGCAAATTCATGAAGCGTTCCATAAAAAAGAAGAAAAAAAAACTTTAATAAAAGCAATCAATTTAAATTGGTAAGTGTAAAGATGCATTCGAAATTACTAACCCCCATGTTTTTCTAGGTGACCACGTAACTGAAAGCTTGGTTTTACGCTCCTGATACCAATTCAATGATAGGGACATGGTTTTGAGAAAAAAGAGGAAGAAGGTTTGTTGCTTTGCTGGTGGGAGAGGGACACAGGTGATTCTTTTCTCTGAGGCTGTGATTCTGCTAATCAGGGAGAATAGAGGGTTTTTAAGGAGGCTATGCAAAGGCTTCATTTCAGGTGTTCCCTATGAAGGAATTGTGATTCCATTGTTAATTTGGGAGGTGGAATTTCTTAATATTCTGACACTATCCCTTAAATTTTAATTGCTTAGTTCCTGTGATAGGTGTGTGCTCAAAGACAGATAATTCAGCCTACCATGAGGAAAGGGTGTTCCTGTTCCCTGCCCTCAGGTAAGGAAGGAGTAAACAGAGAAGAGGGAAAGAAAAATATGTCCATTTAAAAATAAGCCTCAGCCAAGCACAGTGGCACACACATGTAATCCCAGCAACTTGGGAGGCTGAGGCAAGAGGATTGTGATTTCAAAGCCAGCCTCAGCAATTTAGTGAGGCCCCTAAGCAACTCAGTGAGACCCTGTGTCTAAATAAAATATTAAAAAATGCCTGGGGTCATGACTCAGTGGTTAAATGCCCCTGGGATCAATCCCCTGTAATGACAACAACAACAAAAAAATACCAAAAACAACACCTACAAGAAAAAACAAACAAAAAAACCTCAGTGACAGAGCAGCAGTAGCTATATTCAAAGCGTGAGGTAGACCACTATTACAGTCAGAGTGTCAGTTTCTATAAAATGTTTAAAGTGCAATGTCCATGGCTTCTAAGAAATTTTCTTTGGCAGAAATAACTGACTTAAAGTGTTAATTAGACTTATATGATACCTTAGTTTTCATGGGTAACCTAAGTTAGAAATGGGTAAAATAGTTTCAATATAAATGGGATTCATCTTCATAAATGTGTTTGTTAGAAGAGACATCTGATTAATTTGCAAAGCTGTAATACTAAAACATCAACTAAATATAAATTCAACTACTCTTGGCTTCTTGAATTCCATAAGGTAACATATATTTGGGTTTATTAAATGTGTTTTTGTAAATTGGTAAATTAAAAAAATAGTTTCAAGATTGCTTGTTTCTGGGTCTTAAACAGTTACTAAGAGTTAAATTCTAACAGGTATAATGTTATATGTGTACAAATGTTTCAGCTATGTTTTGATTAAAGTACTGTAAAGCACTTCATTTTATTAAAAAGGAGTAAGACTTGTTTAAATGAGAGAAGATGGAAGTCCTGTGATGCAAGTGGGGAAACTGGTGGAAGGCTATTCCTCTTGGGTATACTAGTCTGGGGACTTATGGCTTCTGGATAAAGGTATTGATCTCATGCTGAACAGACATTAAAAAGTGTTGGAACTAATTGTTGGCATGTGTATTGTATAAGTGTTGGAAGGGTACCAAGTTACCATGGGCTTGGCCCATGACTTTCTAATTATCTGTACTCTTTTAGTTCTTGAATCTGAATTTTTCTGTAGGTGCCATTGGGGTGCATCCTTACTTCCATTTTCTCCAGGGCAAAGGACATAATTAGAATGTTTAACCTCACAGGATGGCCTTTACTTGAGATGTAATCCCTGTGATTTGGAAGGTTGAGGCCAGATAATAGCAAGTTCCAGGTCAGACTAGGCAACTTAGCAAGACTGTACCAAAATAAAAATTTTTAAAAAGGACTAGGGATGTACTTAGTGGTGAAGCATGCCAGGGTTCAATCCCCATTACAAACAAAACAACAATGGTTCATTAGGAAAAATACACATGCAAACATTTTATTTCAATTAATGTAAGAATGCCAGAACTAAAAGGTGCCCTGGATGCCTGTGGTTATTTTGTATTCATGTCAATCTCCCAAAGCAGTTCAGGGTTATTTCAAAGTTCTGTGTCTCTATACCCCATAAAAACAATTATAACATGAATTTCCCTGTAATTAGACTGTAGTCTACACAGAGCACTGACCCCAAGACCTTGGAACCCCTTTATTTCCCTTTCTAGTCACGAAGGAGAAGTCCAGTTTAAAAAAAAAAAAAAACAAAAGCTACTGAGGGTGAAGGAGATGTAGAAGGGCTTAGGCAGGTAAAGCAAGATAGCAAGTGAGGAGGTTGGGGTCAGGGCCAGAACAAAGGGGAATAAAGAGGGTCTTTTGATGAGGCCAAATTCCTGCTTGACAAAAGTGCTCATGGACACAAGTGGGGGACCCAATCAGACATTTCCATACTCATGCTCCTAAGCTGGGGATCCAATAGAAAAGCTAAAACAGATGCATGGACAGAGGGGGCACTAATCAATAAATAGTGAGGAGCACATTGACAGGGGAGGAGATATGGAAAGGAGGAAATTCCAGAGACCATAAAAAGAACAGGCCAAAACTCCCCTCCAGATTCCCTTTCTTTTAGAAGTCTATCTGTGTATCTCTGTCACCTTTGCAATAAACCTACTTCTTGCTTGCCATCTTTGCCCTGTTCAATTTTTTTGCTGAACGGAGACTACAGCTCACAAATTTGGACCCAAGATAGTACATATCCCTTTTACGTTAACTGAATTAAAGGACCTAAAGACCTAGGGAACTACATTGAAAACCCAGAGCAATCTTCAAACCTAATAGCAGTTATCAAATATTTATGACTTAGGTTGGAAGGATGTTAGGTTGCTTTGAGTCAAACTTTAACTTTGGAAAAACAAAGTGTCTTAGAAAAAGCTATTGAAACAGGAGACAACTACTATACAGCAGGGGTATGGAAAGTAACCATGGCTGGCAAGAGTTGGAACATCCCCAAGGGGAGTCAGGCGGTTCCCCTCACTGAACCAAACTGGAATGGTGACAGAGACGGAAATGAATGAGACAGACAACACTTTACATACTCTGTGTTAGAAGGATTGAGGAGGGCCCAAGTTAAGATTTTCAGTTATGCCCAGCGGCCACTGTAATTCAAGGGGAAAAGGAGCTACTGGTAACCTTTCTATGGGGGTTCTAGGAGGCCACTGCCAAACACACTAATATTGAGCCAGGGTCACAGATGGAGGAAATCATTCTTAAAAATAAATTATTGACCCAATTTGCTTCATATATACAGAGGAAGCTCCTATACTGGGTGTCCCAAAGGGCCCCAATAATTGGGGATTAGTTCAGGACCTTCATATTATAAATGAAGTAATAGTCCTTTTGCATCCAGTTGTTCCAAACCCAAATACTCTCCTTACCCAAATTCCCAAGGGAACTACTTATTATACTGTCCTAGATTTGAAGGATACCTTTTTCTGCATTCCTTTGCATCTAAAAAGCCAACCTCTATTTGCCTTTGAGGGTCCTACTTGTAAGGCAGGACAAGGTACGTGGACAGCCCTTCCACAGGAATTTAAATACAGTCCCCATCTGTTTGGATAAGCAATGGCACAAGACCTCATGGAATGGTCATAACCTGATATGTTACTTCAGTATGTAGATGACATTGTTTTGTCTGGAACTTCAGAAAAAAATTTCTGAGGGCACTGGCTCTTTCCTTAATTTCTTGGCCACTAGGGGATATAGAGAGAAGACTCAGTTATGCCTACCCCAGGTTACTTACATGGGCATGATACTGGAAGGTAAGATTTGAAAACTTGACCCAGAAAGAATTCAACCCATACTCTCATATCCCCCTCCTCAGATAGTTAAACAACTCAAGGCCTTTCTGGGAATAACTGGATATTGTAGAATTTGGATCCCTGGATATGCTAAAAAGGCAAGATCCCTCTATGAATGCCTTAAGGAAGCACAGGAACATTCACAGGCAATTATTAATTGGACTCCAGAGGTGAGGAAAACCTTCAACACATTAAAAATAGCTCTTACCAAGACCCTAATCTAGGCCTACCCACTCAGTCAACTTTTCAATTATATGTTCCAGAAAGGAATGGAGTGGCAATGGGAATGATTATTCAATCACTAGGGGCCATTCCCTAGCCAGTGGGATACTTAAGAATTAGACAAGGTGGCCAAGGGGGGATCTGGATGTCTTAAGAGCTGTGACTGCAGTGGGATTATTAGTCCCTGAGTCACATAAACTTATTCTGGGAAGGCTCCTAACTGTACTTACCTCCCATGACATAGGAAGAATCCTAAATTCTAAAGGGAATCTATGCATACTCAAATATCAGGCCCTATTGTTGGAAGGACCTGAAATTGCCTCAAAGACTTGTCATAACCTCAAATCAACTTCTTTCTTACCTGAAATAGAGGAAAAACCTCTCCACTCCTGTTAGGAAGTTTTAATGGAAACCTATGTTTCCAGACCAGATTTATTTGCTCATCCTATTGATAATCCCAACCTCTCACATTTCTGAGAGATGTTTGATGGCTTTGACTTGACACTATGTACAAAAAGCAGCACATCATTTTTGCTAGGCAGCTCATTTAGTCCTTCTTTCTGCTAAACCCATATCTTCATCTACAAATTATCCCAGAAGTCTAATTTCATCTTCTGCTTATGTTTCAGACCTCAGAGAACATGGTCACAGCCCTCTTAGGGCTCTGAATCAAGGTATTCTATCTTCCATGTCACTTTGTCTCAGGGAAAACAGCTACTTCAAGTATTTCAAGCTTTTATCTCTCTAGTATACCACACTCATGAGGTGGTTGGTCATGCAGACTTCTTGAATATTGATGGTGTCCAACTCACAGGAAGCCAGATGACTATTTTCAAATGTGTTGATGTGCCAGAGTAGAGACTCTGAAAATCAGGAATGTCAGTTTGAGCCAGTGGCCTACCTGTTCATTGTCAGAGACCTTATGCAAAGTTGGTTAGCCATCAAAAAATAACCTGTTGTAATGTTAAGGATGACAGAATAAAATATTAGTCTTGAAAAAAGAATTTGCGAGATTTTAATGTAAGTTTTTTTGAGATAATTATAGATGCAAGTGATCCCATGCATGCTTTACCACTCTTACAAGAGTGGTACGATATCACAAGTATGACTCTGGCTTTGATATAATTCACAGATTTTATTCAGATTTTTTATTCATATTGCCTTTTAATAGCCACATCTACTTCCTTCCTACTACTCCCACCTTGGTCCCTAACCCCTAGAAATGTCTAATTTATTCTCCATTTCTATTATTTAAAAATATATAAATGAAAAACTTATAAATAAATTTCAAAGATTTTTATAATTAGTTTTTTTAAAAAAATTAGAGCATTATAACTATACACATTATTTGGATTCCTTCTGACAAAATTATACATACAAGGAATTCTATTTCAATTTCCATTCCCCCTTTTCCTCCCCTTCTCCCTCCCCCTTTTCTCCCTCCTCTATTCTTCTGATCTTACTCTCCCTTCTTTCTTTTTGATTGGTACTTTCCACATATATATACAGGTGAAACATCCTTTGGTACATTTATATATGTATATAAGAGAATTTGTTAAATCATTCCATGTTTCTTTCTCTTTACCTTCCTTCCTCCCTCCTGCCCTCTTGCTCTCCCTCTTCCATTCCAATGAACTTCCCTATATCTTTATATCTCATCCTTTCCCCCACTGCCTTCTTGCCCTATTTTGCTCTAGATTAAATGTATGAGAAAAATATTTGGCTTTTTGAGTCTGGCTTATTTCACTTAGCATGATTTTCTCCATTTCTATCTGTTCTTGTGGAAATGACATAATTTTGTCCTTCTTTATGACTGAGTAAAGCTCCATTGTGTGTATGTACCACATTTTCTTGATCCATTCATCTATTGACAGGCATCTGGGGCTATTTTGAGTTTTACTGCTATAAACATTGAAGTGGCTGTATCAGTACAGTATGCTGATTTTAGTTCTCTTGGATAAATATCAAGGAGTGGATAGCCGTTAAGTATCTTTTTCACTCAAAACCCTTGAGATTTATACAAGTTGTTGTGTGTAACAAGTTTGGGTTTACTTTTTATTGCTGAGTGGGATTCATGGTATTCGATCCATTGAAGGACACCTGGGTTGCATCTAATATTTGGCTGTTATGAATAAAGTTTCTAGAAATATGTATTTATATTTATATATAAATTTATATATGTATTATATATTTATTGTAAATATAATACATTTATATAAATATATATTTATATATGTATTGTACATTTATAAATATATAACATATAATATATAACATATAAGTATATATTAATATGTAAATGTATTATATATTTATATAAATATATACATATTTATACATAAATGTATAGTATAAATGTAAATTATAAAATTCATATGTATATACAATATAAAATCATATGAATATATAAAATTATATATAAATTTATAATCATGTATATATTTTATTTATATATAAATATATCTCATACATTATATTTATTATGTTCATATATATTATGTCAACTCTATTATATATTGCATGTATGTTTATGTGTAAATACATATATAAATATATAATACACATAAATATGATTTACATATATTTGGATTATTATATTTAATATAAATATTTATAATAATATTTATATATTAACATAAATATTAACACTCATATAAGTATATGTTTATATTTATATAAGTATGTAAATAAAATATAAATTATATATATTTATACCTGTAATATTTATATGTATATATAAACATAATTATATATATCATAGGTTTATATTTAATATATAATATATAATATTACATATTTATATGTAATTTTATTATTATTTATAAACATAATACATATTCCATAATTTAGCTATTGTGAATTATGCTTCTATGAACATTGAGGTGGCTATATTGATGTAGTATGCCAATTATCGATATTTGGGGAAAATAGCAATGAGTGGGATATCTAATGACATAATCCTATGGTTTTTTCATCTTTAGTCTGTGATGAATTTCAATAATATCCCACTTGCTCATGGTATATAATTCATTTTATACATTATTGGATTTCATTTGCTAATATTATATTGGGGATTTCTGCATATGTGCACATGAAAGATAGGTGTGTATTGTTTTTCTTATAGTGTTACAGTCTACTTTGGTTTTTAGAGATATGCTGGCCCCATAGACTGATTTAGGAGGAATTTCTTCTGTTTCAATATTCTGAAAGAGGTAATAAGAGTACTGTTATAATTTTCTTATATATTTGGTAGAGTTCACCAATGAAATCATCTGAGACTGATGATTTATATTTTCAAAAATTAGTTATTGATTAAGTTTCTTTAATATACTTAGTGATATTAAGATTATCCTCTGTGCAAATTTCGATACATTGGGTCTTTCTAGTAAATTAAACATTTCATTAAATTT
This sequence comes from Sciurus vulgaris, assembly GCF_902686455.1. Lineage (NCBI taxonomy): Eukaryota > Metazoa > Chordata > Mammalia > Rodentia > Sciuridae > Sciurus > Sciurus vulgaris. Next base: position 85,694,308 of record NC_136471.1, on the reverse strand, counting down.
ATCAAATTTAAAAGTACATAGCCTTTTCATAATATCCCTTATTATCCTTTCAGTGTCCATGGGATTGGAAGTTATGGATGTTCTTTAATTTCTGGTAATAGCAATTTGTAGTGCTTTTTTCCCTTCTTAACCTTTTTGCTGGTTTGTCAATTTTAGTGATATTTTCAAAGATCAAATTTTTTGATATTTTTTTCTATAGATTTTGTTTTTTATTTCATTGCTTTGTGCTCTAATTTATGTCTTTTCTTCTGATTAACTTGGATTCAATTACTTTTTCTAGTTTCATAAGATGAAAAATTAGATTATTGATTTTACATATTTTTTTCCTTTGCAAAATTTTAAGGCTATCAATTTCTCTCTGCATTACTTTCACTGCATTCACTATTTTTGATAATTGTTATTTATCTCAAAATATGTATAAGTTCCTCTCAAGATTTTTTGATTCGTGTTATTAACAAGTATATTGCTTAATCTCCAAATACTTTATGAATTTTCCCCAGAAATCTTTCCATTATCATTTTCTAGTTAATTCCATCATGGTTTGAAAGTATACTTTGTCTGATCTCTATGCTTTCACAGTTGTCAAAGTGTGTTTTATGCTCAGAACATGGTTTTTCTTAGTGAATATTCTGTGTGAACTCAAGAGAATGTGCACACTGCTATTGTGGGATGACACAGTCTATAGTTAGTCAGATGTATTTGGTAGATAGTGATATTCAACACAAATATGTCCTTAACTGATTTTCTGCCTGTGGGTTCTGACCAGTAGTGATAGAGGGGTGCTTAACTCTGTAACTATGATAGTGATTTCATCTATTTCTTTTTAAAAACTTCAACTATAATAGTGAATTCATGTATTTTCCTTTTGGTTATATTTATCTTTTTTTCTAATACATTTTGCTCTAGTTTTAGGCATATTAGTATTGAGTATTTTTTGTCTTTTTGATGATTTACTATTTTGTTATTATATAATGCCCCTTTTTATCTTTGGCAAATTTTCTTCATGTGAAGTCTGCTTTGTCTTATACTAATATAAATATTCAAACTTTCTTTTGATTAGAGTTAACATGGCACATATTTTCTATCCCTTATTATTACTCAATGTGATAGTACTATATATTATAATAGTAATATTACTATTAGTTATATTTAGTAGGGAGATCACTGGAGTAGAGGAAGATGATAAACAGGGAGGGAAGAAGAATGGGTAAAGGGAGGAATTGTAGAATGAAATTAACCAAATTATTCTATGTACATATGTGAATATACCACAGTGAATCCCACCTTTATGTATATCTATAAAGCACCATTTAAAAATAAATAGGATGACACATGTATGATTCTGTCAAAATGAACCCCAGTATTATGTATAAATATGTCAATAAAACATTACAAATAAGTAAATAAACACTAACATACTTGACCATAAAAAGGTTTTCTTATAGAGAAATTTTGTATATCTTTTTATTTTCATTATTCAATCTAAATGTCTCTGTCTTTAAATTGGTATATTTAGACTACTGAAGTTTAAAGTTATTTATTGATATAGTTAGAATAATATCTATCATATTTGTTACTATTTTATATTCATTGTCCTAGCTCTTTCTTTCTTGTTTTCTTCCATTCTAGTTCTTCCTTCTCTGGTGTTAACTGAATATTTTAAATGATTCCTCTTTCTCTCTCAGCATGTCATATTCTTTTTTATATTTTAGTGGTACCCTTGATCAGAATACATATGCAACCAATACAAGTCCTCTTTCAAACACCACTGTGCCACTTCAAAGGTAGTATAAGTACATTATATCAGATTATGACTAGTTGTTCCCTCATCTCCATTGTATTACTTATCCATAAATTCTATTACGGCTTATTTAAATGTTTTTAAATACATATTTAATTTCCTTGGTTAAGTTTATTCCCAAGTGTTTTATTCATTTATATAGGATCATAAATGGAAACATTTTCTTAATTTCCTTTTTCAATTGTTCATTTTAGTGTATAGAAACAAATAAAAAAAGATTTAAAAAAAAGAAAAAAATACATTCTACTATCATGTATAACTAATAAGAACAAACAAAAATAGATTTAAAATAAAAAAAAGAAACAAATGATTTTGTGTTGATAATATATCCTGCATCTTGCTAAATTTATTACTTTTAACACTATTTTTGTTGAATCGTTATGTTGTCTGCAAATAGATTATTTTAATCCTTCCTTTACAATTTGAATGGCCTTTATTTCTTCTCCTTGCCTAAGTGCTCTGGCTAGGACTTCCAGTTCTGTGTTGAATGAAAATAGTATAAATGGCCATCTTTGTCTTGTTTCTGAACTTAGAGGAAATGTTTTCAACATGAAGGGTGGTGTTGCCTGTTTTTCTTATATGGCCCTTGTTGTGTTGAGGTAGTTTTCCTACTCTTCTTACTTTTGTTGTTATAAATTATGGAACAGTATTAAATTTTATCAAATGCAATTTGTTCATGAATTGGGATATATCATGTGATTTTTCTTCCTTTATTCTGATAATATGGTGTATTGCATTGATTGATTTTAGCATAACATTGTTGCACTCCAGAAATAAACCCCACTTAGCATTATGTATAATCCTTTCAATGAGCTATTCAAATGTTTTCTATGCTTTGTTGAAGATATTTGCATCAATATTCATAAGGGAACTGGGCATGGTAGTGCCTGCCTGTAATACCAGTGACTTGGGAGGTCGAGGCAGGAGTTTCGAGAGTTCAAAGCCAGCCTCAACAACTTAGCAAGGACCTAAGCAACTCAGTGAGACACTGTCTCTAAATAAAATATACAAAAAAAAGAGCTGGGTATATGGCTCACTGGTTAAGCGCCCCTGGATTCAATCATCAGTACCAAAAATATATACGTATATTCATAAGGTATATTGATCTGTATTTTTATTTTCTCGCCATGCATTTGTCTGACCTCAGTATCATAGTAATGCTTGCCTCATAGAATGGTGAAGGAATTGTTCTCTTCAATTTTTCAGAATAGCTTGAGAATTGTTGGTCTTAATTCCTCTTACTGTATTTCTTAGAATTCAGCAATGATGCCATGTATTACTGGACTTTTATTTGTTGGGAGATTTTTCCTTACTAGTTCATTAGTTATATGTCTATTTCAATTTTTATTTTTCATGAATCAGTCATAGTTGTGTTTCCAGGAATTTATTAATTTCATCTAAATCACTCAAGTTCTTGGAATACTATCATTTCTAGTACTCTCATAATCATTTTTAAATTTATAAAATAGAAAATTCCACTCTCATTCTAATTTCTGTTGAGTTTTTTCTCTTAAATTAGTAAATTTAATAACAGGTATGTGAATTTTATCGATTATTTTGAAGAACTAATACTTCATTTCATTGATTTCTTCTATTTTTCTATTTTATTTATTACTAGTCTAATCTTTTATTTTTAGTTCTTTAAATTATAAAGGTAGGCTATCGATTTAAATTTTTTTTCTCACATAAGCATTTACACTTATACCTTTATGTCTTAGCATTTCATTTGCTGCAGTCTGTAAGTTTTGGCATGTTGAAGTTTTGTTATCATTTGTATCCAGAAAATTTTCTAATTTCCCTTGTGATTTCTTCTTTGTACCATTGGTTGTTTAAGCCCATGTTATTCAATTTCTATGTTTTTGTGGATTTTTTCCTTCTGCTATTGATTTTTAATTTTACTCTATTTTAATTGGAAAAATACTTATCATTTAATTCATTTGATATTTAATGAGACTTATTTTTTAGCTTATTATGTGTTTTATTCTAAAGAATGTTCCATGTGCACTGTAAAATAATATGCATTCCACTATTTTGGGGTCAAGTGATTTATACATGTCTGTTAGATCCAATTTTTTTAAAATTTGTTTAAATCTTCCATTTTCATGTTGATCATGTGTCATCATTTTATCCAGACAGATGATCTGGATCCACACAGAATGCAGTATTGAAAATTACACCATTTTTAGAGCCATCTCTCCCTTCAATTATGTCAGTGTTTAATTCATATATTTAGGAGCTCTGATGTATGACGCATATTTACAGTTGTATCTCCTTGGTGAATCGACTCTTATAAGTATACAATGCCCTTATTTGCGCTTGAAATAGTTATTGACTTGAAATCAATGCCATCAGATATTAGTTTAAACAATCCTCTCTTTTGACTATACTGACATGGGGTATATTTGCCATCCCTTTACTTTCAGCATATTCATGTCTTTAGATCTAAAATTAATCTCTCATTGACAGGATATAATTGGATTCTGTTTTATGTTTAAATTAATTTTGCAAATATAAAACTTTTAATTGGAGAGTTAAATCTATTTACATTTAAAGTAATTATTATTTTTTTTTATTGTAAACAAATGGGATACATGTTGTTTCTCTGTTTGTACATGGCGTGAAGGCATACCATTTGTGTAATCACAAATTTACATAGAGTAATGTTGTTTGATTCATTCTGTTATTTTTTCCCTTCCCCCCACCTCTCCCACCCCTCTTTACCCTCTATACAGTACTTCCTTCCTCCATACTTGCCCCCCTCCCTAACCCTAACTATAACCCTAACACTAACCCTTCCCTCCCCCCCATTATGTGTCATCCTCCACTTATCAGCGATATCATTCGTCCTTTGGCTTTTTGAGATTGGCTTATCTCACTTAGCATGATATTCTCCAATTTCATCCATTTGCCTGCAAATGCCATAATTTTATCATTCTTTATGGCTGAGTAATATTCCATTGTATATATATACCACAGTTTCTTTATCCACTCATCAATTGAAGGGCATCTAGGTTGGTTCCACAGTCTGGCTATTGTGAATTGAGCAGCTATGAACATTGATGTGGCTGTATCTCTGTAGTATGCAGATTTTAAGTCCTTTGGGTATAGGCCAAGGAGTGGGATAGCTGGGTCAAATGGAGGGTCCATTCCAAGTTTTCTAAGGAATCTCCACACTGCTTTCCAGAGTGGCTGCACTAATTTGCAGCCCCACCAGCAGTGTATAAGTGTACCTTTCTCCCCACATCCTCGCCAACACCTGTTGTTGCTTGTATTCTTGATAATCGCCATTCTAATTGTGGTGAGATGGAATCTTAGGGTGGTTTTGATTTGCATTTCTCTTATTACTAGAGATGTTGAACATTTTTCCATATGTTTGTTGATTGCTTGTAGATCTTCTTCTGTGAAGTGTCTATTCATTTCCTTAGCCCATTTGTTGACTGGATTATTTGAATTCTTGGAGTAGAGTTTTTTGAGTTCTTTATAGATTCTGGAGATTAGTGCTCTATCTGAAGTATGATTGGCAAAGATATTCTCCCACTCTGTAGGCTCTTTCTTTGCATTGCTGATAGTTTCCTTTGCTGAGAGAAAACTTTTTAGTTTGAATCTATCCCAGTGGTTGATTCTAGCTTTTATTTCTTGTGCTATGGGAGTCCTGTTAAGGAAGTCTGGTCCTAGACCAACAAGGTGAAGATTTGGACCTACTTTTTCTTCTATAATCTGCAGGGTCTCTGGTCTGATTCCGAGGTCCTTAATCCATTTTGAGTTTAGTTTCGTGCATGGTGAGAGATATGGGTTTAGTTTCATTCTGTTGCATATGGATTTCCAATTCTCCCAGCACCATTTGTTGAAGAGGCTATCTTTTCTCCATTGCATATTTTTGGCCCCTTTGTCTAGTATGAGAAAATTGTATTTATTTGGGTTTGTGTCCATGTCCTCTATTCTGTACCATTGATCTACCTTTCTATTTTGGTACCAATACCATGCCGTTTTTGTTACTATTGCTTTGTAGTAGAGTTGAAGATCTGGTATTGCAATACCCCCTGTTTCGCTCTTCCTGCTAAAGATTGCTTTAGCTATTCTGGGTTTCTTATTCTTCCAGATGAATTTCATAATTGCTTGCTCTATTTCTGTAAGGTACGTCATTGGGATTTTAATTGAATTGCATTGAATTTGTATAGCACTTTAGGTAGTATGGCCATTTTGACAATATTAATTCTTCCTATCCAAGAACATGGAAGATCTTTCCATCTTCTAAGGTGTTCTTTAATTTCTTTCTTTAGTGTTGTATAGTTCTCATTGTAGAGGTCTTTCACCTCTTTTGTGAGATTGATTCCCAAGTATTTTATTTTTTTCGAGGCTATTGTGAATGGGGTAGTTTTCCTAATTTCTCTTTCTGAAGATTCATCACTTATGTATAAAAATGCGTTGGATTTATGGGCATTGATCTTGTAACCTGCTACTTTACTGAATTCACTTATGAGTTCTAAGAGTTTTCTGGTGGAATTTCCAGGTTCCTCTAAATATATAATCATGTCATCAGTGAACAGGGATAGTTTGAGTTCTTCTTTTCCAATTTGTATCCCTTTAATTTCTTTGGTTTGTCTAATTGCTCTGGCCAGAGTCTCAAGAACGATGTTGAATAGAAGTGGTGAAAGAGGGCATCCCTGCCTTGTTCCAGTTTTTAGGGGGAATGCTTTCAGTTTTTCACCATTTAGAATGATATTAGCCATGGGCTTAGCATAAATGGCCTTTACAATGTTAAGGAATGTTCCCACTATCCCTATTTTTTCTAGTGTTTTGAGCATGAAGGGGTGCTGTATTTTATCAAATGCTTTTTCCGCATCTATTGAAATAATCATGTGATTCTTGACTTTAAGTCTATTAATGTGGTGAATTACGTTTATTGATTTCCTGATGTTAATGTGGTGAATTACGTTTATTGATTTCCTGATGTTGAACCAACCTTGCATCCCTGGGATGAAACCCACTTGATCATGGTGCACTATCTTTTTAATATGTTTTTGTATGCGATTTGCTAAAATTTTGTTGAGAATTTTTGCGTCGATGTTCATTAAGGATATTGGTCTGAAATTTTCTTTCCTTGATGAGTCTCTGTCTGATTTAGGTATCAGTGTGATATTGGCTTCATAGAATGAGTTTGGGAGGGTTCCCTCCTCTTCTATTTTATGGAATACTTTGAGAAGTATTGGAATGAGCTCTTCTTTAAAGGTTTTGTAGAACTCGGCCGAGAACCCATCTGGTCCCACACTTTTCTTTGTTGGTAGGCTTTTGATGACTTCTTCTATTTCAGTACTTGAAATTGGTCTATTTAAATTGTTTATGTCCTCCTCGTTCAGTTTAGGCAATTCATATGTCTCTAGAAACCTGTTGATGTCTTCGAAATTTTCTATTTTGTTGGAGTATAGATTTTCAAAATAGCTTCTAATTATGTTTTGTATTTCAATCCTGTCTGTTGTGATATTTCCTTGTTCATTCCGAATTTTAGTGATTTGGGTTTTCTCTCGTCTTCTCTTTGTTAGTGTGGCTAAAGGTTTATCAATTTTGTTTATTTTTTCGAAGAACCAACTATTTATTTTGTCAATTTTTTGTATTGTTTCTTTTGTTTCAATTTCATTGATTTCAGCTCTGAGTTTAACTATTTCCTGTCTTCTACTACTTTTGGTGCTGTTCTGTTCTTCTTTTTCTAGGACTTTGAGCTGTAGTGTTAGGTTGTTTATTTGTTGAGTTTTCCTTCTTTTATTAAATGCGCTCCATGAAATAAATTTCCCTCTAAGTACTGCTTTCATAGTGTCCCAGAGGTTTTGATATGATATTTCTTTGTTCTCATTTACCTCTAAGAATTTTTTAATTTCCTTCCTAATATCTTCTGTTATCCATTCATCATATAATAGCATATTGTTTAATCTCCAGATGTTGGAATAGTTTCTGTGTTTTACTCTTTCATTTATTTCTAACTTCAATCCATTATGATCTGATAGAAGACATGCTAGTGACTATCTTCTTGTATTTGCTAACATTAGCTTTGTGGCATAATGTATGGTCTATTTTAGAGAAGGATCCATGTGCTGCTGAGAAGAAAGTGTATTCACTCTTGGTTGGATGGTATATTCTATAAATGTCCGTTAAGTCTAAATTATTGATTGTGTTATTGAGATCTATGGTTTCTTTGTTCAATTTTTGTCTGGAAGATCTGTCCAGTGGTGAGAGCGGCGTGTTAAAATCACCTAGTATTATTGTGTTGTGGTCTATTTGGTTTCTGAAATTGAGAAGGATTTGTTTGACATACATAGATGAGCCACTGTTTGGGGCATAGATGTTTATGATTGTTATATCTTGCTGATTTATGCTTCCCTTAAGCAGTATGAAATGACCTTCTTTATCCCTTCTGACTAACTTTGGCTTGAAGTCCACATTATCTGAAATGAGGATGGATACTCCAGCTTTTTTGCTGAGTCCATGTGCATGGTATGTTTTTCCCCATCCTTTCACCTTTAGTCTATGGGTATCTTTTTCTATGAGGTGAGTCTCTTGTAGGCAACATATTGTTGGATCTTTCTTTTTAATCCAATCTGCCAGTCTATGTCTTTTGATTGATGAATTCAGGCCATTAACATTCAGGGTTATTATAGAGAAATGATTTGGTTTCCCGGTCATTTGGTTCATTTTTAAAATTTTGTTTATTTATTTGTTTGACACAACTTGTTTCCTCCTTTATTTGACAATTTCTTTAGGATAATTCCTCCCTTTGCTGATTTGCTTCTTTGTTTTTCATCTCTTCCTCATGGAATATTTTGTTGAGAATGTTCTGTAATGCTAGCTTTCTTTTTGTAAATTCTTTTAGCTTTTGTTTATCATGGAAGGATTTTATTTCATCATCAAATTTGAAGGTAAGTTTTGCTGGGTATAAGATTCTTGGTTGGCATCCATTTTCTTTCAGGGCTTGAAAAATGTTGTTCCAGGCCCTTCTAGCTTTTAGGGTCTGGATTGAAAAATCTGCTGATATGCGTATTGGTTTCCCCCTGAATGTAATTTGGTTCTTTTCTCTCACAGCCTTTAAAATTCTGTCTTTTTTTTGTATGTTCGGTATTTTCATTATAATGTGCCTTGGTGTGGGTCTGTTGTAATTTTGTGTATTTGGCGTCCTATAAGCCTCTTGAACTTGATTTTCCATTTCATTCTTCAGATTTGGGAAATTTTCTGATATTATTTCATTGAATAAATTGTTCATTCCTTTGGCTTGTTTCTCTAGACCTTCCTCAATCCCAATAATTCTTAAATTTGGTCTTTTCATGATATCCCATAGTTCTTGTAGATTCTGTTCATGATTTATTACCATCTTCTCTGTTTGTTTAACTTTGTTTTCAAGGTTAAATATTTTGTCTTCAATGTCTGAGGTTCTGTCTTCCAGGTGTTCTATCCTATTGGATATGCTTTCTATGGAGTTCTTAATTTGGTTTATTGTTTCCTTCATGTCAAGGATTTCTGTTTGGTTTTTTTTCAATATCTCTAACTCTTTATTGAAATGATCTTTTGCTTCCTGTATTTGCTCTTTTAACTGTCGATTGGTGCGGTCATTCAATGCTTGCATTTGCTCTTTCATCTCATCGTTTGCTTCTCTGATCATTTTAATTATGTACATTCTGAACTCCTTTTCTATCATTTCTTCTGCCATGCTGTCATTGGGTTTTATTGATGTAACATCTAGATTTGTTTGCAGCATTTTCTTTCCTTGTTTTCTCATATTGTTCAGGTATCAGTGGACCGCTGAGATATTGCAGATTTCCTCTATTGACTTACAATGTCCCTGAAGATTTCTATATATATCCCCCCTTAGCCTTCAGTAGGCTGAAGTCATGGAGGAATTTGATAATGCGGTGCTCCACAAGGAAGCTGCCTCTCTAGGAGTGGTGGCCTTCAGGTGGGGTATAATCCCTGCTAGTGGGCAGAGGTGCCTCCACTTGTTAACCAATGGTCATCCAAAGGGGACCTAGGCTGCGGGCTGAGGCAAGGCCTGTTTGGGCCTGAGTCTCTGGTTTTACCGTCCTTGTGGGGAAACCTCACCCAGCAGGGAAGACTCACCTGGTGGGGAGGTCTCGCTGGTCAGTTCCCTCCTAGAGGTTCCCCTCAATTTACAGCTACCGCCTGGGCTGGGCTGCCTTCCTCTGCAAAGTTCCCAGGGGCCCGGCCCTACCTCCTGGGCCTGGGAGCCTCACCCTTCGCAGATGAATCTCCTTAGGCTGCCCCTCCTCAGAGAATTTGCCCACAGGCCTGGAACCTTCGCTCTGCCCTAAGCCTGTCTCTGTGCGGCTCTTCCACCCAGAAGCCTCCTAGATCCTGGGACCCTACTCTGCACCTAATCGCCTGGCTGTGTGGCCCCTCCTCTGAGCAGCCACCTGTGGCCCCGAACAATCGCTCTGAGTCCCAGAGACCCGCCACACGCCTCTTCCTCCAGACAGCCGCCCAGTATTCTGGTGCGGTCACTAGGAGTCCAAGAAACTCACTTCGTGCCTCCTCCTCCCACCAACCACCCGTAGCCCGGGGCAATCAATCACTCCGAGTCGAAGTGACCCTCCCCGTTCCTCCTCCTTCTCCAGATAACCACCCGGGTGTTCAGGAGCAGTCCCTCTGAGTGGCTCTGAATCCACGTGACCCGCTGCACGGGTCCTCTGGGCAACTGCCCGGAGCTCTGGTGCGGCCACTCAAGACCAAGCGTCCCACCACGCTTCTCTTCCAGGCAGCCCCCCTGTGTTCAGGAGCTGTCACTTTAAGACCAAACAACTCACCACTCGCCTTCTCCTCTGAGCAGCCGCCTGGAGCGCTAATGCAGTCACTGCGAGTCCAAACGACCCGCCGCGCTCCTCCTCCTCCTCCTCCTACTCCTCCGGGCAGGCCCCGGGGTTCAGAAGTGGTCAGAGTCCAAACAGCTCGCCACGCAGCCCCTCCTCTGGCAACCGCCTGTAGCTCTGGTGTAGTCACCCGAATCCAAGCGGCCGCGCTCCTCTTCCTCCTCCTCGTCCTCAGGGCAGGCCCCGGGGTTCAGAAGCATCGTTCTGAGTCCGAACAGCTCGCCGCGCGGCTTCTCCTCTGGCAACCGCCTGTAGCTCTGGTGCAGTCACTCCGAATCCAAGTGGCCACACTCCTCCTCCTCCTCCTCAGGGCAGGCCCCGGTGTCCTGAGTCCACACAGCTCTCCTCGCCACTCCTCCCCTGGGCAGCCGCCAGAGCCCCCTAAAGTAATTATTATTAATGAAAGATTTACTATTGCTATTTTGTTATGTGTGTTTTGTGTGACTTGTAGCTTTTTTGTGCTTCATGCCTTAATTGTATTCTGTTGATTTTTGTAGAGTTTTAAAATTTCTTCTACAGATGCATTCCTTGTAGTTAACTGAGAATTATATATAACATCCTCAATGTTATCACAACTATTTTAATTTTTACCACCTTAACTTCAGTTGCATCAAAGCTAACTTTTATACCTCTATTTCCCTACTTTGTTAATTGATGTTACAAATTGCAACTTTATATATTATGTATCCAAAAATGCAGATTTGTAGTTATTTTAAGATATTTGTATTTTAAATTCTGTAGAAAATAAATTGTTGAGTTACAGACCAAAATTACAATAGTACTTGGTTTTGTACTTGCCAAAATATTTGCCTTTCACGGATAACGTTATATTTTTGTATGATTTGGGGTTTCTCTCTAGACTCCTTGCATTTCAACTTGAAGGTCTTCCTTTAGCATTATTTTGTAGGATGGGTTATGTAATACTAACCTCCCCCAGCTTTTGTTTATCTGGGCATGTCTTAATTTATCCCTCAATTTTGAAGAACAGTTTTGCCAAAAATAGAATTCTCTGTTTTCATTTTGTACTAATTTAAATATACTAACTTATCACCTTCTAGTCTTAAAAGATTTTGGCTGATATTTCCACTGATAATTTTATGAAAGATTCATAAATATGATGAGTGGCATTTCTCTTACTTCCTTCAAGACTTTGTCTTTGTCTTTTCCCTTTAAGAGTTCATTATAGGCGATCCAAGATGGTGGACTAGAGGGTAACTGCATCTCCAGTCACTCCAGAGCCCAGGATTCAAGAAGGGGAGGCATTGAGAGACTCGGACTAAAATAGAACCACAGGGTGAGTCTCGCCCACCTGGTGAAGCTCGGCCCGGGCAGCAGGCCCGGATTTGGGCAGCTTATTAGAGTAGGGCAGGACAGCTAGAGTCTCCCAAAGGCAATGTGCACTCCGGCAGTGGGTTCCTCCCATAGGGCCAGATTCTCCAGCACCTTGGAGCAGGACCCCCAGTGAGAACCTTTCTACACAGAACCAGCTCCAAATCCCTGAGCCAGCGTGGCGAGCTCCAGCCCACAGGTTGCTACAGGGATCAGGACAGGGCAGCCAGGAACTTCCCCAAGCAGCCCGGCTCCCTCTGGCAGGAAGCGCCTTTCTAGGCTAGCTTCTCGGAGCAGACCGCCCAGTGAGAGCCTTTCTACACAGAGCCAGCCACAAGTCCCCAAACCAGCAGAGACCTCCAACCCACAAGCAGCCTCTGGGACCAGGGCAGGGCAGCCAGAGACCTCTCCAGGTGGACCTGCCCCCTCCGGCCGCAGGCTTTTTCCACAGGGCAATCCAAGATGGCGGACTAGAGGGTGACTGCATCTCCAGTCGCTCCAGAGCCCAAGATTCAAGAAGGGGAGGCATTGAGAGACTCAGAATAAAATAGAACCACGGGGTGAGTCTCCCCCACCCGGTGAAACCCAGCCCGGGCGGCAGGCCCAGATTCGGGTGGCTTATTAGAGTAGGGCAGGGCAGCTAGAGCATTTTCCAGGCACGCCTGTGCACTCCAGCAGTGGGCTCCTCCCACATGGCCAGCTTCTCGGAGCAGGCCCCCCAGTGAGAGCCTTTCCACACAGCGCCAGCTCCAAGCCCTGGAACCAGTAGCGGACTAGGGACAACTTTCTTTGGAAGTACTGCATTATCAACTTACTCCAAGAATTCAGGCTAATGAAGGCTGGGAGGTGATACACTGGAAATCTACAGGGACACTATAAGCAAATAGAGGAAATCTGCAATATCACAGAGTCCCACTGACATCTGACCAATATGAGAAAACAAGGGAAGAAAATGTCCCAAACAAACCTAGATACTATATCAATAAAACTCAATGACAGCACAGCAGAAGAAATGTCAGAAAGGTAGTTCAGAATGTACATAATTAAAACAATCAGGGAAGCAAACGAGGAGATGAAAGAGCAAATGCAGGCACAGAAGGAGTAGATGAAAGAGCAAATGCAGGCATTAAATGATTGCACCAATCAACAGTTAAAAGAGCAAATACGGGAAGCAAGAGATTATTTCAATAAACAGAGATACTGAAAAAAAAACCAAACAGAAATACTTGAAATGAAGGAAACAATAAACCAAGTTAAAAGCTCCATAGAAAGCATAACCAATAGGATAGAACACCTGGAAGAAAGAACCTCAGATATTGAAGAAAAAATATTCAATCATGGAAACAAAGTTGACCAAACAGAAAAGATGGTAAGAAATCATGAACAGAATCTACAAGAGTTATGGGATATCATGAAAAGGCCAAAGTTAAGAATTATTGGGATTGAGGAAGGCTTAGAGAAACAAACCAAAGGAATGAACAATCTATTCAATGAAATAATATCAGAAAATTTCCCAAATCTGAAGAATGAAATGGAAAACCACGTACAGGAGGCTTATAGGACTCCAAATATACAAAATGACAACAGACCGACCCAAGGCACTTTATTATGAAAATACCTAACATACAAAATAAAGACAGAATTTTAAAGGCCACAAGAGAAAAGAATCAAATTACATTCAGGGGGAAACCAATAAGAATATCAGCAGATTTTCAAATCCAGACCCTAAAAGCTAGAAGGGCCTGGAACAACATTTACCAAACCCTGAAAGAAAACGGATGCCAACCAAGAATCTTATATGCAGCAAAACTTACTTTCAGATTTAACGATGAAATAAGATACTTCCATGATAAACAAAAGCTAAAGGAATTTACAAAAAGAAAGCCGGCATTACAGAACATTCTCAGGAAAATATTCCATGAGGAAGAGATGAAAAACAATGATCCAAATCAGCAACGGGAGGAACTAGCCTAAAGGAATAGCCAAATAAAAGGGAAACCAAATCATGTCAAAAAACAATAGTGAGTCAAATGACTGGGAATACAAATCATATCACAATAATTACCCTGAATGTTAATGGCCTGAATTCATCAATCAAAAGACATAGACTGGCAGATTGGATTAAAAAGAAAAATCCAACAATATGCTGTCTGCAAGAGATTTATCTCATAGAAAGAGATACCCACAGACTAAAGGTGAAAGGATGGGAAAAATCATACCATGCACACGGACACAGCAAAAAAGCTGAAGTATCCATCCTCATTTCAGATAATGTGGACTTCAAGCCAAAACTAGTCAGAAGGGATAAAGAAGGACATTACATACTGCTTAAGGGAAGCATAAATCAGCAAGACATAACAATCATAAATATCTATGCCCCAAACATTGGCTCATCCATGTATGTCAAACAAATCCTTCTCAATTCCAGAAATCAAATAGACCACAACACAATAATACTAGGTGATTTTAACACACCTCTCTCACTGCTGGATAGATCGTCCAAAAAAAAAATTGAATAAAGAAACCATAGATCTCAATAACACAATCAACAATTTAGACTTAACTGACTTATATAGAATATACCATCCAACAAAGAACGAATACACTTTCTTCTCAGCAGCACATGGATCCTTCTTTAAAGTAGACCATATTTTATGCCGCAAAGCTACTATTAGCAAATACAAGAAGATAGAGATACTACCTTGTATTCTATCAGATCATAATGGATTGAAATTAGAAATAAATGACACAATAAAAAACAGAAACTTCTCCAATACTTGGAGATTAAATAATACACTATTATATGATGAATGGATAACAGAAGACATCAGGAGGGAAATAAAAAAATTCTTAGAAGTAAACAAGAACACAGACACATCATATCAAAACCTCTATGACACTATGAAAGCAGTACTTAGAGGAAGATTTATTTAGTGGGGCCCATTCAACAAAAGAAGTAGAAATCAACAAATAAATGACTTAACACTACAGCTCAAAGTCCTAGAAAAAGAAGAGCAGACCAGCACCAAAAGTACTAGAAGACAGGAAACAGTTAAAATCAGAGCCGAAATCAACAAAATTGAAACAAAAGAAACAATACAAAAAACTGACAAAAAAAATAATTGGTTCTTTGTAAAAATAAACAAAATTGATAAACCCTTAGCTACACAAACAAAGAGAAAGAGGGAGAAAACTCAAATTACTGATATTCGGAATGAACAAGGAAATATCACAACAGACACGAGTGAAATACAAAACATAATTAGAAGCTGTTTTGAAAATCTGTACTCCAACAAAACAGAAAACCTCAAAGACATCAAAAAGTTTCTGGAGACATATGAATTGCCTAAACTGAACCAGGAGGACATACACAACATAAATAAATCAATTTCAAGCAATGAAATGGAAGAGGTCATGAAAAGCCTACCAACAAAAAAAGTCCAGGACCAGATGGGTTCTCAGCTGAGTTCTACAAAACCTTTAAAGAAGAGCTCATTCCAATACTTCTCATAGTATTCCATAAAATAGAAGAGGAGGGAACCCTGCCAAACTCATTCTATGAAGCCAATATCACCCTGATACCTAAACCACACAGAGACACATCGAGGAAAGAAAATTTCAGACCAATATCCTTAATGAACATCGACACAAAAATTCTCAACAAAGTTTTAGCCAATCGCATACAAAAATATATTAAAAAGATAGTGCACCATGATCAAGTGGGTTTTATCCCAGGGATGCAAGGTTGGTTCAACATCTGGAAATCAATAAATGTCATTCACCATATCAACAGACTAAGAGTTGAGAATCACATGATTATTTCAATAGATGCAGAAAAAGCATTCGATAAAATACAACATCCCTTCATGCTCAAAACACTAGAAAAAATCGGGGTAGTGGGAACATTCCTTAACATTGTAAAGGTCATCTACACTAAGCCCATGGCCAATATCATTCTAAATGGTGAAAAACTGAAAGCATTCCCCCTAAAAACTGGAACAAGGCAGGGATGCCCTCTTTCACCACTTCTATTCAACATCGTTCTTGAGACTCTGGCCAGAGCAATTAGACAAACCAAAGAAATTAAAGGGATACGAATTGGAAAAGAAGAACTCAAACTATCCCTGTTCGCTGATGACATGATTATATATTTAGAGGAACCTGGAAATTCCACCAGAAAACTGTTAGAACTCATAAGTGAATTCAGTAAAGTAGCAGGTTACAAGATCAATGCCCATAAATCCAACGCATTTTTATACATAAGTGATGAATCTTCAGAAAGAGAAATTAGGAAAACTACCCCATTCAAAATAGCCTCGAAAAAAATAAAATACTTGGGAATCAATCTCACAAAAGAGGTGAAAGACCTCTACAATGAGAACTATACAACACTAAAGAAAGAAATTAAAGAACACCTTAGAAGATGGAAAGATCTTCCATGTTCTTGGATTGACAGAATTAATATTGTCAAAATGGCCATACTACCAAAAGTTCTATACAGATTCAATGCAATTCCAATTAAAATCCCAATGACGTACCTTACAGAAATAGAGCAAGCAATTAAGAAATTCATCTGGAAGAATAAGAAACCCAGAATAGCTAAAGCCATCCTCAGTAGAAAGAACGAAGCAGGGGGTATCACAATACCAGATCTTCAACTCTATTACAAAGCAATAGTAACAAAAACAGCATGGTATTGGTACCAAAATAGACAGGTAGATCAATGGTACAGAATAGAGGACATGGACACAAACCCAAATAAATACAATTTTCTCATACTAGAAAAGGTGCCAAAAATATGCAATGGAGAAAAGATAGCCTCTTCAAAAATGGCGCTGGGAAAACTGGAAAATCATATGCAACAGAATGAAATTAAACCCCTATCTCTCACTGTGCACAAATCTCGACTCAAAATGGATCAAGGACCTTGGAAGCAGACGAGAGACCCTGCATCTTATAGAAGAAAAAGTAGGTCCAAACCTTCAACTTATTGGCTTATGATCGACTTCCTTAACAGGACTCCCATAGCACAAGAAATAAAAGCAAGAATCAACAACTGGGATAGATTCCAACT
This sequence comes from Sciurus vulgaris, assembly GCF_902686455.1. Classification (NCBI taxonomy): domain Eukaryota; kingdom Metazoa; phylum Chordata; class Mammalia; order Rodentia; family Sciuridae; genus Sciurus; species Sciurus vulgaris. Next base: position 85,677,237 of record NC_136471.1, on the reverse strand, counting down.
AAAGAGCTTTCTCTCAGCAAAGGAAACTATCAGTAATGTGAAAAGAGAGCCTAGAGAGTGGGAGAATATCTTTGCCACTCATACTTCAGATAGAGCGCTAATTTCCTGAATCTATAAAGAACTCAAAAAACTCTACACAAAGAATACAAGTAATCCAATCAACAAATGGCCTAAGGAAATGAACATACACTTCACAGAAGATCTACAAGCAATCAGCAGATATATGAAAAAATGTTCAACATCTCTAGTAATAAGAGAAATGCAAATCAAAACTACACTAAGATTCCATCTCACCGCAATTAGAATGGCGATTATCAAGAACACAAGCAACAATAGGTGTTGGAGAGGATGTGGGGAAAAAGGTACACTCATACATTGCTGGTTGGGTTGCAAATTAGTGCAGCCACTCTGGAAAGCAGTATGGAGATTCCTAAGAAAGCTTGGAATGGAACCACCATTTGACCCAACTATCCCACTCCTTGGCCTATACCCAAATGACTTAAAATCAGCATACTACAGAGATACAGCCACATCAATGTTCATAGCTGCTCAATTCACCATAGTCAGATTGTGGAACCAACCTAGATGCCCTTCAGTTGATGAATGGATAAAGAAACTGTGGTATGTATATATATATACATATATATATATATATATATATATAATGGAATATTACTCTGCCATGAAGAATGATAAAATTATGGCATTTGCAGGCAAATGGATGAAATTGGAGGATATCATGCTAAGTGAGATAAGCCAATCTCAAAAAACTAAAGGATGAATGATCTCACTGATAAGTAGATGAGGACATATAATGGGGGGTAGGAGGGGTTAGCATTAGGTTTAGGGTTAGGGATAAGGAGGGTGGTACGAATGGAGGAAGGAAGGACTGTATAGAGGGAAAAGAAGGGTGGGAGGTGTGGCAGGGAGAGGGAAAAAAATAACAGAATGAATGAAACAACATTGCCCTATGTAAATTTATGATTTTTAATAAAAAAAAAGAGTTCATTATAATGTGTCACAGTGTAGGCTGTTCTGGGAATATCCTACTTGGAACTCCTTAAGTGTCTTATGTTTATATACCAATTTCTTTTTCATTTTTGAGAGGTTTTAGGCATATTTTCATATAATCTCCCTGCCTGTGTTTCCTTTGCATTGAAGGCAGAGAAATGTAATAATACCCATTTTTGTTTGCTTAATGGCATTTTCTTAATCCCTTAGGCTCTGTTCACTTTTCTTCATTCTCATTTTTTTCCTTCTTTCCCCTCAGATTCAATAATTTCAAATGATCTCTTTTTTTGTCCACATTTTGTATTGGTGCATTACAGTTGTACTTACTGATGTCATTTATTATTAAATATTCACACATTCACACAATACACAATATAGCAATATAATTTGTCCAAGATCACTCCCCAGCACTTTCACCCTTCCTCCCTGCCTCCTACCCACCGGTCCCTTTATTGATCTTCCTTTCATTTTTATGAGACCTGCGTCCATCTTTTTTTCCTTTTCCTCTCTAGCTTCTGCATATGAGAGAAAACATATGACACATAACCTTCTGTGTTTGACTTATTTAGCTTAACATAATGATCTGTAGTTCCACCCATTTTTCTACAAATGACATAATTTCATTTTTTATGACTTAATAAAGCTCCATTGTGTATGTATGCCGGAACCATTCATTTTTTGATGGATACCTAGGCTGGTTCCATAGGTTGTCTATTGTGAATAGTGCTGCTACAAACATGGGTATGCATGTATCACTAGAATATGTTGACTTCAATTCATCAGGATAAATACCGAGGAATGGTATAGCTGAGTCATATCTCCATAATGCTTTCCAAAGTAGTTGTAATAATTTAAAATCCTACCAACAGTAGAAAAGTGTTCCTTTTTCTACACATGCTCCCCCAGCATTTATTATTATTTGCATTATTGATGACTGCCATTCTGACTGGTCTGAGATAAAAGCTCAGTGTAGTTTTGATTTGCTTTTCCCTAATTGTGAATGATGTTGAGTATTTTTTCTTATATTTGTTAACCATTTATATTTCTTCTTTTGAGAACTGTCTGTTTAATTCATTTGGCCATTTATTAATTGGGATTTTTTGGTGTAAAGTTTTTTGAGTTCTTTATTCTAGATATTAATAATCTGTTGGAAGAATAGCTAGTAATAATTTTCTCCCAATTTGCAGGTTCTTTCTTCCCATTCCTAATTTTTTCCATTGCTTTGCAGTAGCTTTTTCTTTGGGGGGGGGGGGGTTGCTGGGGATCGAACCCAGGGCCTTGTGATTATAAGGCAAGCACTCTACCGACTGAGCTATCTCCCCAGCCCCTGTGCAGTTGCTTTTTAATTTGCTGTCACCCCATTTATTAACTCTTGGCATTATTTTCTCAGCTTTAGGGGTCATATTTAGAAAGTTGTTGCCTGTGCCCATATGCTGAAGTCAATATTGACTTTGTTTTCTTCAAGGAGATGCCTAGTATGTGATATAGTTCATAGGTATTTGTGTTGATTTTTGTGCAGGGTGACAGATAAGGGTCTAGTTTCATTCTTCTACATATGGATAACCAGTTTTCTAGCACCATTTGTTTAAAAGGTATTTTTTTTCTCCAATATATGTTTTGGCACCTTTTTCAAGGATGAGATAACTGTATATGTATGGTTTGTCTCTGGATTTTATATTCTGTACCATTTGTTTATGTGGATGTTTCACCATAACTGCTATACTGAAAGTTATTCATTTATCAAAAATTTAACCTTTTAAAACATAGCACAATTTTTTTTTGGTATGTATAGAGTTGACATCCATCACCATGTCTAACTGCAATATCTTTTCATCAAAAGAAACCCCATATCCATTAGCAATCACTTCTCATTCCTCCTTTTCACTGCTCCTCACAACTTCTAACTTATTTTCTATCTTTACGGAATTGCCTGTTATGTACATTTCATGCGAACTGAATCATATACTATGTGGTCTTTTGTGTCTGGCTCCTTCCACAAAGTAAAATATTTTTAAGGTTCATTCATGCCGTATCATGTATAAGTTCGTTCATTCTTTCTTTTTTATTTTCAGTACAGGCATTTGAACCCTTGGCCTCATGCATGCCAGTCAAGCACTACACCAGTGAACTACATCCACAGCCACTTCATTCTTTTTATGGTTAAAAAACACTGCCTTTACTGAACAAATGATATTTTGTTTATCCATTCATCCGTTGATGGATGCTTGAAATTTTTTCCAGTTTTTGGTCATTAGAAATAATGTTACTAGAAATATTTGAAATAAGCATTTGAATAGATATGCTTCTATGTTTTCTGACTACATAACCGTTAGTGGAATTCTTGTGATAGCCCTATATAGTTAACTTTTTGAAGAACTGTCAAATATATAATTTCTTTTTTTAAATTTGTTCAAAATTGTTATACGTGACAGTAGAATGCATTTTGACACATGATACATAAATGGAGTATAACTTCTCATTCTTCTGGTTGTACATGATATAGAATTACACTGGTTGTGTAATCATATATGCATATAGGGTAATAATGTCTTATTCATTCTATTATCCTTCTAATCCCATACCCCCTCTGAACCCCTCACTCCCACTCCCCTGTGGCTAACCCAAACTACCTCTATTCTTGCTTAGCCCCCCATTATTGTGAATCAGCATCTAGATATGAGAGAAAATATTCAGCATTTGGTTCTTTGGGATTGGCTTATTTCACTTAGCATGATATTCTCCAACTCTATTCATTTACCAGCAAATGCCATAATTTCATACTTCAAGGCTAATAATATTCCATTGTGTATATGTGTCACATTTTCTTTACCCATTCATCTGTTGAAGGGTACCTAGGTTGGTTCCATAGTTCAGCTATTGTGAACTGAGCTGCTAAAAACCTCAACCTGGCTGTGTCACTGTAGTATATTGACTTTAAGTCCTTTGGGTATAGACCAAGGAGTGGGATAGCTGGGTCAAATGCTGGTTCCATTTCAAGTTTTCTTAGGAACCTCTATACTGCTTTCCATAGTGGTTGCAACAATTTGCAGTCCCACAAGCAATGTACAAGTGTACCTTTTTCCCCACATGCTCACCAACATTTACTACTGCATTATTCTTGATAATTGTCTTTGTTCCAAGAATGAGATGAAATCTTAGTTTTGATTTGCATTTCTCTGATTGCTAGATATGTTGAACATTTTTTTCAAATATTTGATTGATTCTATTTCTTCATCTGTGAAGTGTCTGTTCAGTTCCTTAGCCCATTTGTGGATTGGGTTATTTGGATTTTTAGTGTTAAGTTTTTAAAAATCTGTATACATCATGGAGTTTAATGCTCTATCTGAGGTGCATGTGATAAAGAGTTTCTCATTCTGTAGGCTCTCTCTTCATATTATTGATTTTTTTCCTTTGCTGAGAAGAAGCTTTTTAGTTTGAATACATCATATTTTCTTGATTCTTTATTTTACTTCTTGCATTTTAGGAGTCTTGTTAAGGAAGTCAGTTCTTAAGCTGACATGATGATTTGGGCTTACTTTTTCTTCTATTAGGTGCAGGGTCTCTTTTCTACTGCCTAAGTCTTTAATCCACTTTGAGTTGAGTTTTGTGCAGGGTGAGAGATGGGAGTTTCATTTTGCTACACATGGATTTCCACTTTTCCCAGCAACATTTGTTGAAGAGGAAATCTTTTCTCCAAACTGAATCAGAAGGACATACATAATTTAAACAAATTGATTTCAAGCAATGAAATATAAGATACCATCAAAAGCCTCCCAATCAAGAAAAGCCCAGGTCTTGGGTTGTAGCTCAGTAGTAGACTGCTTGCCTAGCACCTGTGAGGCATTGGGTTCAATCCTCAGTGCCACATAAAAATAAATAAATAAAATAAAGGTATTGTGTCCATCTACAACTTAAAAAATTATTAAAATAAAAAAAAGAAAAAGAGAAGCCAGACGGGTTCTCAGCCAAGTTGCACAAGACCTTCAAAGAGGAATTAACACCAATACACCTCAAGTTTTCCCATGAAAAAGAACACTTCTATTAAACATCATTTTTGAAATTCTAGTGCGAGAAATTAGAAGAAAGAAATTAAAGGGATATGAATATGAAAGAACTTGAACTATCCCTATTTGCCGATGACATGATTCTATATTTAGAAGACCCCAAAAATTCCACCAAAAACTTTTAGAAATAAGTGAATTCAGCCAAGTAGCAGGATATAAAATCAACACCCATAAATTAAAATTGTTCCTATACATCCAATGAAAGAGAAATTGGGAAAACTACCCCATTTACAATAGCCTCAAAAAATAAAATACTTGGGAATCAATCTAACAAAAGAGGTGATAGACCTCTATAATAAAAACCACAGAACACTAAAGAAAGAAATTGTAGATCTTAGAAGATGCAAAGATCTCCCATGCTCTTGAGTAGGCAGAATTAATATTGTCAAAATGGCCATATTATGAAAAGGGTTATACAGATTTAATGCAATTCCTGTTAAAATCCCAGTGACATTCTTATAGAATTAGAAAAGATAATCATGAAATTCATTTGGAAAATAAGAGACCCAGAATAGCCACAGCAATCCTTAGCAAGAAGAGTGAAGCAGAAGACATCATAATACCAGACCTTAAATTATACTACAGAGCAATAGTAACAAAAACAGCACGGTATTGGTGCCAAAAATGACATGAAGAACAATGGTACAGAAGACACAGAGAAAAACCCACATAAATACAGTTATGTTTCTGTTTTTATGCCAGTACTATGCAGTTTTTATTACTATAGGTGTATTGTTTAATTTGAGGTCAAGTATTTTGATGCCTCTAGCATTGCTTTTGTGGCTTATAATTGCTTTGGCAATTTTGGATATTTTATTCTTTCAAATGAACTTTAGAATTTTTTTTTTCTAGCTCTATTGAGAATGTCATTGGTATTTTGATGGAAATTGCATTGAATCTGTGTATTGATTTTGGAAGTATGACCATTTTAACAATATTAATTCTGCTTATCTGTAAACATGGGAGGTCTTTCCATCTTCTGAGGTGTTCTTCAATTTATTTCTTCAATGTTTTGTAGTTTTCATTGTAGAGATCTTTCACCTCCTTGGTTAGCTTTATTCCTAAGTTTTTTTTTTTTTTTTTGAGGCTATTATGAATGCAATTGTTTTCCTGATTTCTTTCTCAGCAGATTTGTTGTTGGTATATAGAAAAGCTGTTGATTTTTGCATGTTGCTTTTGTAACCTTCTACTTTTTGAAATTTGTTTATTAGCTCTAACAGTCTTTTGGTAGATTTTTTTGATCTTCTAGGTATAGCATCACATCATCTGCAAACAGTGATATTTTCACTTTTTCCTTTCTTATTTTTACCCATTTTATCTTCCTTCTTTTGCCTAATTGCTCTGCTGGAATTTCTAGCACTATATTAAATAGAGTGGTGAGAGTTGACATTTTTGCCTTGTCTCAGATTTTAAAGGAAATGCTTTCAGTTTTCCCCATTTACTATGATGCTTGCTTTGGAATTTTCATATATAGTCTTTATGATGTTGAGAAAGGGTCTATCTATCCTTAGTTTCTTCAGTGTTTTTATCATGAACAGATGCTATATTTTGTCAAAGTACTTCTTTAAATTCATTGATAGTAGTAAGTGATTTTTGTGCTTAATTGTATTTATATGATGAATTACATTTATTGATTTATGTATATTAAAACAAGTTTGCATCTCTGGAATGAAACCAACTGGATTGTGGTGTAAAATCCTCTTAATATGCTGTTTAACATGTTTTGTTAATATTTTATTAAACATTTTTACATCAATTTCATCAGTAATATTGGTCTGTATTCTGTAGAGTTTGTCTTTTTTCCAACTTATGCCAGTACCATGCAGTGTTTGGTACTATGGTTCTGTAGTACAATTAGAAGTCAGGTATTGTGATGCCTCCAGCAGTGTTTTTCTTTGTTTGTTTGTTTGTTTTAGCTTAGAGTTACTTTGGCTACTCTGGGTATTTTATTATTCCAAATGAATTTTAAGAATTTTTTCTAGTTCTGTGAAAAATGTCATCAGTATTTTGATGGTGACTGAATTAAATTAGTATACTACTTTTATCACTATTACCATTTTAACATATTAATTCCACTTATCCATGAACATGGGATGTCTTTCCCTCTTATAAGATCTTCAATTTATTTCCTCAAGTTTCTGAAGTTTCCATCTTACAGATCTTTCACTTCCTTGTTTACATTTATTTCTAGGTATTTTAATTTTTAGGCTATTGTGATTGGGATTGTTTCCCTGATTTATTTCTCAGCAGATTCATTGTTTGTGTATAGGAGAGTTATTGATTTTTGTATGTTGATTTTGTAACCTGCTACTTTGCTGAATATATTCATTACTTCTGTGAGTTTTTTGTGGAGTTTTTTTTATCATCTAGGTATTGGATCATACTGACATCTGAAAATGGTGATAATTCTTCCTTTCCTATTTTTATCTCTTTTATATCCTCTTTCCTAATTTCTCTGGCTAGAAATTCTAGCACTATATTAAATAAGAGTGATGAGAGTAGACACCTTTGACTTGTTCCATATTTTAAAGGAAATGCTTTAAATTTACCCCTATTTACTATGAGGTAGGTTTTGGGTTTTTCATATATAACCTTTATGATGTTGAGGTAGGTTCCTTCCATCCCTAGTTTCTTCAATTTTTTTGTCATGAATTGGTGCTGAAATTTATCAAAGACTTTCTCTGCATTAAATAAGATAATGTAGTGATTTTTGTTCTAGTTTCTATTTATGTGATCAATAGCATTTATTTATTTGCATATATTAAAACATTCTTGCATCTCTCAGATATAATCAGTTTGGTCATGATGTACAGTCTTCTTAATATGTTGTTGAATGCTACTTTTCCATCTAAGTTCATCAGTCTGTAAATTTTTTTTTATATATCCTTATCCTTAAATGGTTGGTATGAATGTGATATTGGCTTCATAGTATGAACTTGAAAGTGTTATATCCATTTCTATTTTATGGAATATTTGAGGAGTATTTGCATTTGTTCTTCTTTAAAGATTTGGTAGAATTTAGCAGGATGTCCATCTTGTCCTGAACTTTTCTTTGTTATTACTGCTTCTATCTCATTAATAGTTATTGGTCTGTTTAGGTTTTCTATGTCCTCTTGATTCAATTTTATTAGATTGTACTCATCTACAAATGTATCAATTTCTTCTAGGTTTTCCAATTAATTGGAGTATAAGTTTTCAAAATAATCCTAAAGAGCCCATTGTATTCCTGTGATGTCTATAGTGATTTTTCCTTTTTTAATCTCTAAATTTATTAATTTGTGGTTTTTTTTTTCTTTTTAATTTTGGTTATTTTGGCTAAGGGTTTGCTATCTTGTTTCTCTTTTCAAAGAACCAACTCTTTGTTTTATTGATCATTTGTATTGTTCTTAATTGTCAAGTTCATTGATTCCAGTTCTGATCTTAAATATTTCCTTACTTCTATTGGTTTACAAATTGGTTTGTTCTTCCTTTCCAAGTGCTTTGAAATGCATCATTAGGTTATTTATTTGGAATATTTCTGATTTTCTTATGAAGGCACTCATAGGTATAAACTTTCCTCTTAGAACTCCTTTCATAGTGTCCCAGATCTTCTGATATATTGTATCACTATTCTCATATGAATCTAAGAATTTTTAAATTTATTCCTTGATTTCTTCTATCACCCATTCATCATTCAAAAGTGTATTGTTCAATAGCTATGTATCTATACAGTGTCTATATGGTTTCATCATATTAATTTCCATTATATGATAAGATACAAGGAATTATATTATTTTTTGTATTCAATAAGAGTTGTTTTGTGGCCTAAAACGTGGTCTATTTTGGAGAAAGTTCCATGAACTGCTTAGAAGAAAATGTATCCAGCTGTTTTTGTATGAAAAATTCTAGATGTCTATTAAGTTCATTTGACTTAAAATATTTTTCAGATACAAAGAATCATTACTGAGTTTATGTCTAAATGACCTATGTAAAGGCAAAAGAGGCGTTGAGATCACCCAGTATTATTGTACTTGGGTCTATCTGAGAATTCAATTTTAGTAATGTCTATTTGATATAACTCATTGCACCCACATTTGGGGCACAAACATGTATTTTTGTTATAACTTCTTGCTGTATTTTTCCCTTTACCAGTATGAAGAGACCTTCTTTTTTTTTTTTTTTATTCTGATTCATTGTGGTTTGAATTATGCTTTGTCAGATATCACAGTAGATACTCCTGCTAGTTTCCAGGTTCCATTCACATTGTATATCAATTTCCATCCTTTCACTTTCAGCCTGTGACTGTCTTTGTAAGGTGTCTGTTATAAACAACATATACTTGGGTCTTCTTTTTAATGCATTTTGCCAGCCTATGTCTTTTAACTGGAGGGTTAAGACCAATTATATTCAATGTTATTACATTGAGATATAATAACATGAGAGATGTTTATTAATTCCTGCCATTTTGATTTATTTATAATGTTTAATTTAGTCCTGTTTCTCATTTTTTTAGCTACTCTTCAAATGAGATTTTTTGATTTCTGAGTTCTGGTGTTTGTTTTGATTTGATTTTGATTTTGCATCAAGTATTACATTAAGTAAGTTCTATAGTGCTGGTTCAGTTGTCATGAATTCTTTAGTTTCTGATTATCTTGGAAAGTTTCTATTCCCCTCCAATTTTGAATGATAGCTTTGCTGGATATAGCAGTCTTGATTATTTTCTTTCAGGACTTGGAACACATTATTTAAAGCCCTTCTAGCTTTTAGAGTATATGTTGAGAAATTGGAAGTGATCCTGATAAGCTTGCCTCTAAATGTGACCTGATGATCTTCTCTTGAGGCTTTTAAAATTCTATCCTTGTTCTGTATTTTAGTCATTTTAATTATACTTTGTCATGGAGAGGTTCTTTATTGATCATGTCTATTTGAGTTTCTGATTCCTGTACCTACATGTCCATCTCATTTCCAAGGTTTCAGAAATGTCATTTCCCTGAAAGTTTATCAATTCCCTTAGTATGCATCTCACAACCCTCCTCAATTCCAATGATTCTTAAATTTGTTCTCATCATCTTGTCCCAGAATTCTTGTAGTATATTCTGATCATGGTTACTTATTTTCTTTAATGTTGTTTGAATGTTCAAGGCTGGTCATTTTGTCTTCTTGTTATGAGATTCTTTCGTCAGCATGTGTCTGGCTCTTTGTGGTACAAAATCCGTGGATATTTGTCACCGCTTGCAGCAACAATTTGCACGGGTCTTATGGGTGGTGGACTGGAAACTGAGCTACTTCTATCTTTCTCTTTAGTGCGCTGCTTACTTGTTTGTTTATAGAGGATAGAGGAAATGAGGCTTACTTGCTTTGAGAGGAGAGAGAGAGAGAGAGAGAGAGAGAGACTTTGCTTTCAGAGATATCTATGTCTTCTTAGTTTTCTGCTGCTTCTTACTGGTGCGTCCTGCATCCTGTGAACTAAGGGTGCATCTACCTAAGGTGCTTTAGTGATACGTCTCAGTTCTCCGCTCTGTGATCTGCCTTCCGCCGCTTTCTGCTAGCTGCTGTTTCTTTCTACTAGTTGCTGTGCCTTCTGCTAGCTGCTGCTGTGTGTCCCTACTAGCTGCTGTGTGTTTCTTTTCTTTCTTCTTGCCCTATTCCTGCTAGCTGCTGTGCTCTTCTTTCTACTAGCTGCTGTGCCACCTCTTTCTGCTAGTTGCTGCTGTGTGTTGTGTCTGTCTCGCTCTGTCTACGCTTATATCACCTCCAGGAGGCGGAGAGCAGGGCCACGCCTCTTACACAAAGATTAGCAAGACACTAGATGTCCGAGCAGGCACAATTAGGAGTGCTTGAGAACACATGCGCATACACTGTGTGCGTGGACGATAAATCACCTGAGTGTGCTTATGTCAATTAACCTCCTTGCTGCCGATGTGATTTGGCGCTGCACTGTCAACATGGCACAGCCCCCAACAAGCATGGTCTACTCATTATATAAACTTTTTTTGTTCTTTTTAGATATATGTGACAATAGAGTATATTTTGACATATTATACATACATGAAGTATAATATTCTAATTATGATCCTATTCTATTAAAGAAACTTTAAACTGAATAGTTTATTTGCTTTATTGTGTCTTTCATTTCCAATATTACTGTTTGATTCTTTTTCAATATTTCTATCTCCTTATTGAATCTCATATTCATAATCCTATACTGACTTCCTTATTCAGTTTTTCTGTATTCTCTTGGAATTTGTTGAAAATTTTGATGATTCTTTTGAATTCTTTTTTGGGTGGCTTGGTACTGGGGATTGAACTCAGGGGCACTCGACCACTGAGCCACATCCTCAGCACTATTTTATATTTTTATTTAGAGACAGGGTCTCACTGAATTGCTTCACTTTTGCTGAGGCTGCCTTTGACCTTGCAATCTCCTCCTGCCTCAGTCTCCTGAACTCCTGGGATTACAGGCATGTGACACCACACCCAGCAATTCCTTTGAGTTCTTTATCTGATATTTCATCCACTTTAATAGCTTTGAATTTAGTTTCTGGTGAGTTATGAACTTTATGAGGTATTGTGTTGCCTAGTTTTTTCATATTTCTTGTATTTCTATTTTGGGTTTTATGCAACTATTTTGAGGTATTTCTCTTCTGCTCTTACATGTGGGCTTCCTTTGGGCACAGTCTTCACTTGCCAATGTGTGTTATAATGATCTGTATTGAGACCTCCTTTTAGGTGTGGTATCCATAACCATTGTATTAATTTTGTTTTTGCTGTAGCAGTGGATGTCTATAGATAGGACCTTGGGGCCCACCCCTTTCTTTTTCTAGTTGGGGCCTGGTCATTAGTTTGGGATTTTGGCTCTTTCATTCTTTGCATTAAAGTATGGCTAGTGATTGTCATTAATTTGTGTGGAGAATAAGGTGTACTCTGTTTTGGTTGAGTTTAGTTCAACCGAAGAACATTTACTCTGTGAACTTTTAGTATTCCTATTAGTTCCCAACACTTCACAATATAGGGTAAAACAAATAATAGCAACAACAGAGGCAAACAATTAATAGCATTAAAATAATACCCACTTCCTAGTATGTCCTCCAAAACATTAAGTACTGCAAAACATGGGAATGGGGGGATCAGCAATTGTCAACAGTAAAAACAATAACCATAGACTAGACCTGATTTTAAAGCCAACAACAGTTGTCAACTATGTCATTCACAGCAGTAATACTTTCATCAACATTAATAGTAGGGACAGGAGTTTTATAAACCAGTTCTAAAAGATGGTAAAAGTACAGTAAATTAAGAGAAAAGAAAATGTGCTTGGCAGGTAGAAAAGAGTTTAAAATTTCAAAAAGTGAACAGAGAATGCAGAGAACAGAGAGATGTAGTAGGTGATGATTTAAGGAAAGAGAGAAAAAGTAGATGAAACAAAGTAAGAGAAGTAGAGAACAATGGAGTTTGGCTGTTCACATGAGAAGAAAAGAAAGAAAAAAAGTGAAACAAATAAATGAAACAATACAAAACACAAAATATAAAAAAAACCCCAAATCCTAACCCTCAAAAGACAAGGCAAGGAAAAATAACTATATTTAAAAATACTAAAAATGAGAAAAAATAAACCAATGTGCATATGTATACATGTCCCTGAACCAATTAGCACATCAAGAATTCATACCATGCACATGTGCATGCATGCATACACACACACACACATACACACACAAGAAAAAAAAACAAAAATATTCTTCATGAATAATGATGGAATTGTCTCCACCAAGGTAGTCAAAATAGTTGAGGAGGGATAGTCATTGTTTATGCCTAATTGTCTTTTGTTTCATTACTTCTTGAGCTATGTACTAAGAGTAAGGGATGGGGCTGGGGTTGTGGCTCAGTGGTAGAGTGCTTGCCTAGGTGTATGAGGCATTCAGTTCAATTCTCAGCACCACATATAAGTAAACAAAGTTTGATTGACAACTAAAAAAAGTAGAGTAAAGGATGGGGGTGGTTAACTCCTTCCTCTTTTTGTTGCTCTCTGAGCTTCCAGCAGCCAGTTGAAGTGGCCTAAGCCTAAAGCTGGTTGAAATAAATTTCAACTTCCCTTCTTAATAGTATGAGGTAGTATGGAGTAAAATGTACTGTCAGTTGGAGTTTTGTCTGCAAAGAGCAGGTCAGTGCACCCCCAGGTGAAGCTGTAGTAGAGTTCTATGACTACAGGTCTGGTGGGTGGGAATCTAGTCTAATCAGGCCTCAGGGACTTTTGTGAGTGATATATGCTCTGGAGAGATTAGGTCAACACAACCCTTGGGCCTGGGAGTTTCTGATCTCAGTTAGGGTTCTGAAATTCAGGCGTCTCCCAAGAATTCTACTTGTTGGGCAGGAAACCCAATTCTCCACACACTCTGCTGCCAGGAACACGACCTTCCCAGACATAGTCCCTGAGTGTATTCACACCCACCTGTACAAATTCCCAACCTGCTTCAGGTGGTCACACGAACTATCAGACACAAAGGAAAAGTTAAGCACCCCTTTGCTTTTCTGACTTGAATTCCCTTGGGTACAGTCTTCTCATTTCCTATTTTGCTCTCATTCTGTTAAGTACATCATAGGCCAAAGGCAGGCACTTGCTGGGACAGTGTGGAAGTACTCTGATTTCCTGGCTTCACAGCAGCAGCTACAGAATGACCACTTTAAGACAGCTCCTACCTCAGCTCTCCACAGTCAGTTGGGCCACATAAAGCACTTTTCAAACACTAGTGCACGGTGTGGCATCTGGATTGGCTAAGTTCAAGCCTTCTTTCTGGTATCAGGTTTTTCCACACCGAATCTTTTCCTGTGCTCTCCCCTCTGCAGTGAACCAGCACTGCTACAGCTGCTGCTGCTGCAATAGTCTTAGCTCCAAAATACTTCTTTGTTTAGTACACCCAATTTCAGAGTCTGTAAGACACTCTGACTGTTCAGTATTGAATTTAATGAAATCTTATTCATCCACCTCACTGAGGAGCAGTACTTCTTTTGCTCTAATCCTGAACAACAAGGAATGCAGCCTTTCTCAAGCCCTCTATCTTGAATCTCCAAATGACCTATCTTAAAAATATCTGATTCTTTCCTCTTTTTATTCGATTCTGATAGTATAAGTATGTAGTAGTTTTCAATGCAGTTATTTCATTTTTTAGCCCACAAGGTTTTATAGAATTCTTTCTCTTTATTAATTTTCTTATTTTGATGACATATTATTGTCTTGATATTCTTTTTTTTAAATTTATCCAAAGTATGTATTTATTTATTTATTTATTTTTTGGGCGAGATTGTCTTTATTAAGCATTGGAGCGTCACACTTTCCAGAAAAGAAATAGCCCCTGGTCAGAGTCCGGGTCCGAGTTTTGCAGGTTCACTGAAACCTGAACCCAAGCACCAGCCAGGCAGGCAAGGGGCGGTGGGTGGGCGACTCAGGGAGCTCGATGTTGCTTTTCCCAGACTGGGGAGTCTGAACGCGGGGAAAAGGCCAAGGCAAGCGCAGAGAGTGAGTTCTTTCCAGAATGGTAACCCAGACTTCCCCCCAGACAGGAGGCCCAGAGCTGGCACCCAGGGAGGTGGAGCATCCTGCCCCTTTACACCTCTGGATGTCCTGTGACCTCCTGCGCTCTTCCCCCTGATCTCTCCACGTGGTGCACAGTGACCAGTGACCAGGATGGGCCACAGGATGAGGGCCAAAGGATCCAGGGAGCGAGGTAACCGCTAGGAGACCTTAAGGAGCCGCTATCAGCTCCCTGCAGGGAGGAACACTTTCTGGGGCAGGTGACCTTAGCAACAGGTTGAGGCAGGAGCAGAGGGCAGGGCCTGGGAGGTAAGGGGGAAAGGGCAGCATTTGATTTTCTGTGCCAGCAGCCCCCACGTCCTCCACTGGACCCAGTATTCGCTATCTATATTGACTGTCTCTTTGTCCCCCAGCTTCAAAAGCTAGGGAAATGGTGACAGTCCAGAGCCCATGGTTTTCCTCCATTTCCCACTGGGGGTTGCTTTTTCACCTCTGTCCATTTGGATCACTGACCTGTGCTGGGGACAGTAAGTGTCCAGTCACCCTGAGGATGCCTGCAGGCCACAGCCCCTCAACCAAGGCACCCTGGGAAGAGGTACACTTCTAGGCCGGGATCCTCTTCTTCAGGTAAATGATACAGTGTTATCATTTGGTCTATGTCATAGGGAAGTTTGGCCCAAGGAGGATCCCATGCCCCCAGGAATGTCTGCTTGATGTCACAAGGTGGAGACCCCCTGGAGGAATTCAGCACAGGGACACCAGCCCCTCCAGGCTGCCCATCACTGGAAGGCTCAAATGGCCCGTAGTCCTGGTTACATAAGCTTTCAGACCTCTGTGAGTCAGCATTGGCCGGGGTCACTGGTAAGCGGGACTCCTCCTCCTTCGCTCAGGTGCTGGGGTTGGAGGGTCCTGGGGAGGGAGGGACTTGTCTGCCTTTGTTGCTGCTGCTTCTTCCATCTCACATGCTGGTTTTTAAACCACGTCTTCACTATGATATCCTCCAGGTTCAGCAGGGAGTGGAGCTCCTCTATGGTCTCCCAATTTGGTGACCTGTTCTTCTGGAATGCGTCTCTCAAGACTACCAGTTGCTCTGGTGTGAAGTTTGTGCATTGCCGGCAATTTTGGGGGAACCTCGCTGCCATCCAGCCTTTACAAGCCGATGCTGCCTTGTGTGCGCGCTAGGGACCTCTGGAGCTGGGGTCAGTATTTATTATTTGTTTTCTTTTTTTTTTTCATTTTTTATATTGTAAACAAATGGGATACCTGTTGTTTCTCTGTACATGGAGTAAAGGCGTACCATTTCTGTAATCATAAATTTACATAGGGTAATGTTGTTTGATTCATTCTGTTATTTTTTCCCTCCCCCCCCACCCCACCCACCCCCCCCTCTTTTCCCTCTATACAGCCCTTCCTTCCTCCATTCTTGCCACCCTTCCTAACCCTAACCCTAACCCTAACTCTAACCCTAACGCTAACCCCTCCTACCCCCCATTATATGTCCTCATCTGCTTATCAGCAAGATCATTCGTCCTTTAGTTTTTTGAGATTGGCTTATCTCACTTAGCATGATATTCTCCAATTTCATCCATTTGCCTGCAATTGCCATAATCTTATCAATCTTTATGTTGGAGTAATATTCCATTCTGTATATATACCACAGTTTCTTTATCCATTCATCAACTGAAGGGCATCTAGGTTGGTTCCACAATCTGGCTATGGTGAATTGAGCAGCTATGAACATTGATGTGGCTGTATCTCTGTAGTATGCTGATTTTAAGTCCTTTGGGTATAGGCCAAGGAGTGGGATAGCTGGGTCAAATGGTGGTTCCATTCCAAGCTTTCTGAGGAATCTCCACACTGCTTTCCAGAGTGGCTGCACTAATTTGCAACCCAACCAGCAATGTATGAGTGTACCTTTGTCCCCACATCCTCTCCAACACCTATTGTTGCTTGTGTTCTTGATAATCGCCATTCGAATTGGGGTGAGATGGAATCTTAGGGTAGTTTTGATTTGCATTTCTCTTATTACTAGAGATGTTGAACATTTTTTCATATATCTGCAGATTGCTTGTAGATCTTCTGTGCAGAGTTTTCATTTCCTTAGCCCATTTGTTGACAGGATTATTTGTCTTCTTGGTGTAGAGTTTTTTGAGTTCTTTATATATTCTGGAAATTAGTGCTCTATCTGAAGTATGAGTGACAAAGATTTTCTCCCACTCTGTAGGCTCTCTCTTCACATTACTGATAGTTTCCTTTGCTGAGACAAAGCTTTTTAGTTTGAATCTATCCCAGTTGTTGATTCTTGCTTTTATTTTTTGTGCTATGGGAGTCTTGTTAAGGAAGTCTGATCCTAAGCCGACATGTTGAAGATTTGAACCTACTTTTTCTTCTATAAGATGAAGGGTCTCGGGAGGTGGTGGCGGCGCCACGTCCGCTGTGGCGGCGGGAGAAGAGTCGGTTGGGCCTCGTGAAGGCTCCGGGAGACCATGGCCTTCACCCTGTATTCACTACTGCAGGCAGCCCTGCTGTGCGTCAACGCCATCGCCGTGCTGCACGAGGAGCATAGATGAGGGCTCTGAGATTCATAGATACGAGTTGAGTTGGACAAGGCCACAGAGCTGGTAAATGGCAAAACCAGGACTAGATCTCAAGTTTCTCTGTGTTCCATACAGGAGGAATTAGACATGTGATTCCTAGAAAGAAAAGCACTACTGGGGTAATTGGGGGTTGGGAGGGGACTCTTTGGAGGCCTGGAGGAAATAACTTCTGAGTCTGTGAGGCCTCATGTGTGAGAATTCTTGCTGGGGTCTCTAGAGAGAGATGAAGAGCCTGGTCCCTCAACATGTCTGTCTCCAATGTGAACAAAACAGCTAGTGTTCCATCAGCATGCTTTTGAGAATTAAGTTAGTGTTGGTCTTGTCCTCACAGCTGGTCAGTGACAGAACCTACACTCCCCAGTGCTATTCAGAACCAGGTTCCCTCTCTGATACCTGTCTAGTCTTAATATAACATCAATTGAGCATATTTGAACCTACTTGCAGGTTCTCTTTGTCAGATGGTTCATCTGTTGAAGCTAGGCCACAGTACCACCTGGGGGATTTTTGCCATCATTTCTTTTATCTGTGACTAATATACATCAATTTCTCACACACAAAAGATTGATGGTTTTTAATTTTGAATGAAAATATCAACAAATCAAACATTTTGAAACTGGAACACAACTGCAGAAGGGGGCCAATTAACTCTGGCACTGGACAAAAAAATTAGCAGTGAACCTTCTGACTAGTTCACACATCCATATTCCAGCTGTATGACAACTCAGGGTAACACACAACATATACACTACTATATCTTGGAATATTCAAATTAGAGCTGATGTGACTCATTTATAAATTTGAAGCTAATGAAAAGTCAACTCCTCAAAGAACCTACACAGATTTCTGAATTATACTTCAGTTGTATGATGTCCACACAGGTATGCAGCTGACATTAACATGCTATGGATTAAACTGGTCATGTATATGAATCCTACTCCTAAAGCTGCCTGATATATACATCCCAGAGGGAAGTCCAGTTGCTTCACTTTGGTTTGTATCTCTGGCTTGACATATATAAGAGTCCTCGTGACATTTTGCTGGACAATATAAAAGTTAGAAGTTTAGCACTAAGTTTTTTTCTTAATTCTTGTACAAATTTTCTTCATCTGAACGTCCAAATGACCTATGAGACCAGATGCTACTAAAGTTACAGTAAACACATACATATACAAATAGTCATACTGTGAGTTACATTCCAAAAGGACTGAACTTGTTAGTTGTTTGTAAGCCTGAGGCACCGTTAAACTAGAATACAGAACATTCTATATTTCAGAACTAGGATATGTTCTCTGCATTCCCATTAGTATACACAAAAATGCAAATCACTGTGTTTGCAAGTATGAGTGAGGTGGACACTTGCAGATACTTTATGTATGAACTGGCATGGCCAATTACCTGTGAGATGTGACTAGAGATATGGGTCTTTGAACAGTGATCATCTAGTGAATTTGGTGTACATATTCTTACCTGACCTGTAATGGGTCCAAAGATACATTTAGCTACAGAAGCAAAGAAGAGGCTTAGAAATAATCTGCTTTGTGGACATTTTAAGGAAGAAAATGCCACCCACCATCCTTGACTCTCTAAAAGAAAAGAAAACCCAGGGCCACATCCTGCAATATAGAAAACTACTGACAAAAACACACTATTCATAGCATTCTTGAATTTCTACTGGTGTAAAAGAGAGTCTTAAAAGAAAATATATCAGTCACAGTACTTCCTGGAAAAGACCATTTTGGGAACTGATTGCAAATAATATTATTTTAAGGAGCACACAAAATTTTAACTGGCCAATTGTATTTCTGTAGGATCCTCTCTTCTCGCCCAACAAGTTTCCCCATAACGGATTCTGTGATGACTGGTGTAGGGTCCTCTAAAAAGAGTACACAGTCATAAAAATGGTTGAAATACAACACTGGAAGATAAATAGCTTCTAGTTCATTCTCAAAGCTTCAGAAAACATTGAGGGCCAGGGCAGGGCCTGGAGATATAGCTCAGTGGGTACAATGCTTGCCTTGCATGCACAAGGTCCTGGGTTCAATCCCTGGCACCACCCAAAAAAAAAAAAAAGAAAGAAAAGAAGAGGGACAGGGCAATGGACTTAACATGGAAGCTACTGGTTTTACACAGGCCAATATCTGAATATGATTTGTTCAGCCCCTGTAAGACATGTATACCTAAATTACACAGCTTCCTTCAAAGCACATTTGTGTTTTGTGAATTCATGTCACAAATCACAGATCATGTAACACATTTTACTTGCATTGACATCTAAAGGAGATGTGGCTACCATGAGTGGTGACAATACCAATACTTCCTATTTAAGGGGAAGGCCCAAACTGTCAGTTCCACAGCTGGAGAATCTGAGAAGACATCTTTTATAGGGCTAGAAAAGTAGTTTTTCTCCCTTGGAAAGGCTTCTATGTTGCCATCAAATACTTCAAAAACTGAATTACCTTTAATAGGATAACAGAAAACTCCTTTATGATCCCAAATCCTTCCCCTTGTCCTTTGTATGTTGGTGTCTTCTGTCAGGCCATTCATTTCTTCATATCATATAAAAAGATAATTCCACAGGAAAAAAAACTTAAGGCTTAAGCCATGTCTATTTTGTTTTAAAATGTTTATACAAAAGTCAGTTCTAGGTTTGGCAATTAGAAGAAGGCAACCAGATTTGGGTTGAAATCATATCAGCTCATATCATCCATAGAATTCTGGGAAGAAGAGGTCTGAGGTTGGGGGAAAGATTTGGTGTGGATATTAAATCACTGGAAGAAAGAAAGACCAATCTTTCTAAGTATAAACTAATGTAGAACATGGTAATATGCCCCTTTTGAGGGAAGTAATTTTTTTAAAGGTTAAAGGTAATTTACATTTTCCTACATAACTGAAAAAAAGGCCACTTTATAAAATACTCTCATAGAAAGATTCTCAAATGGCATATGAAAACCTAAGAATATTAAGAAACGTGTGTTTAATAAAATTCAGTATGTAACAAAGATCTGACATGAGTATCCTTGGCTATTAAACATCTCTTTCAGCTAAATCCAGGCCAAGCTCAAATATTTATGAAAAGTACCTTTAAAAAACCCTTGTACCCTTTTAGATGGAAATGTTTGGGAAAGGACTCACTTCATGTGACATGTGAGGTATGTCCCAGAAAAAGGTGGTCCATGCATGTTGGCAGGTAATGGCAACTGACTTGGTGATAAATGAACACAATTTCTAAGGTGACATTCCAAAGATACATGTGCCATACACATGCACGATAAGTTCTACATTCTTGCTGTTAGTTCTAGTCAGTTTCGGGTTTTCCTTCATATAGTGGACCCTATTCCTGAATTTCTTCTTTAATACAGCTGTTAGCTGCTACTTAGAATTACTGTATTTATTCTGTGATAAAGATATCATGTCATTAACTAAGTAAAAAATTAATGATTTTTAAAAAAAATGGTGTTCATGCAGAACCTGAGCATGGCTAGCAGCACAGGAACTGAGACTGACTCATAATTAGAAAAGATAAGCAGTGACCTTAGGCCTATATAAAGCTTGTATGGGAAAGAGGCAGAGGTCAGATTAGTGGATGAGACAGTGGCAGGTGGTTAAATGCCTTCCTATTTAAGTAGGGAAGTCATATGGGAATGGAATTTCTGCTTGGGGAATTGGAAGGGGAAGATAGTGGGGGAAGGGGTCACGTTTCTTTTTCAGTATAGGTGCTATATGAGAATATGAAATGAAAGCCATTAATAAATCATCTTTTCTAGTAGCCTTGACAGTTTCCTTCAGGAATTTCTACTTTATTCCTGGGCTCCTGAGTAGTGATAGCTACTGGGATTTTACCAGCAAATCAGTGTTTGGATTCCACTGAACATTTTTCTCTCAGATTTTCAAATCCAATTGTAAAACAAGGGAAATGTTTGGTGATGAGAAAAAAATACAGAATTTTCACAAGGTTCTGATTATATACAAGCAATAATGGGATATGTTAGGAAACACAAACAACCAAAAGATAAAACAAGTTAACTTCACAGATCTTGAGGCTGAAATTGCTTCAATGGACTTAGATAGTAAAAGAAAAAAAAAAAAAAGAAAAAGAAAAACAAAACAAAACAAAAACACAGTCTTTGTAAAATCCTTGTTTTTGCTTTTGGAAATATCAGACCTGCTATTTATCAATTCTGAGTTTAAAGCTGTATTGAAAAAAAACCTTTTCACTATTGAATAATTTTATTTTGGATCCAATAAATTAGGTTGGGTAATACCTTTCACAGGTCTTTGAAAATAAGGCTGAGATCATAAAATAGCCTTTGAAAGGATTTGTAAAAACTACATATTGCCATTTTCCTTTTTCTTTGACCCCTCAAAACCCTCAACGAGCTGTAGCTGGTGTGTCATTCTAGTTAATGCACTAAAAATTCAGGTTGAGATAAGGGAGAAAGCCCTGGGTGTAAAGCAAGACCTGGAATAGCCTCACTTGTGACAGACTGGTACTGTCATCCTTTTTGACAACTTCCTTCACAAAACCAGGGTTAGAGGTAGCTTCCACATCAAACTAATATACATAAATATAATTTTTCCCAGAAGTAAAAAGTCAAATGACAGCCGGCAACATCTGATAATTAAGGTTGTATAAGCCAAAGATCAAATTATAGAAAGGATCAGAGACTATACAATAGGAGATCATCTTGATGCTTTAAAATTATAGGATCAAGGCAACCATCAAGAAGAGGTAAATAGAAAAATGGTCCCTATTTATGAGTGGAAAAGACACAAAGTAGCGTTCTTTAAAAACACAGAATTAAAACAGCTACCAAGAGGAGGTAAATAGAAAAATGACTCCCATTTAAAATATGAAAAAGACAACCAAAATGATTTAGAATTTTTTCCTCTATAAAGAAAGGTTATTTTGGGTTCATCAAATAGCTGTGGGTAAGAAATCAAGGAGCTACCCTGAAGGCTCTCTTCTGCTGTTAAATCACATACCTAAATTGAAAGGCACCTCTTTCTTTCAGAGAAAAGCACCTAATAATGTGACCCTTTAGATACTTTATGTATTCACAAATGGATGTGAGAATCAACAGGTTCAATTTTTGAGCTGAAACCACATATGGAGTATTTGGAATAAACATTGTGGTTAAAGACCTGGATTCTGTTGGCCTTGGTAGTTCTGGAAATACTGACAATATGTACAGCATGGTCAAAATTGTCTGAAGCCCAGTGGTAGAGTGCTTGCACATGTGAGGCACTGGGTTCCATTCTCAGCACCAAATGTAAATAAATAAAATAAAGGCTCAATGACAACTAAAATTTAAAAAAATTACTGCCTAAGGCCTACCCTATCTACTCCTAGCACGTGGGAGTGACTGAATATTCAACAGGAAAGATGAAAACCCAGTAAATGTAATAACTCCAAGTGGATGATCTTGTGTTTAGACAATAAGAAATATACCCTTTCGCCTGGGAGTATGTGGACCAGCTCTAAAAATAGACTTAAAAAATGTACATTAGCACAAGGCGAGAAACCTATGAGATTTTAAAAGTAGTGCTGATTGTATCCAAAAGTCTATAAATGTCATGTAATGTCTACATAAGCAAAACCACTGGTCTTTATTAAAAAAAAAAAACTAAGAAGGGGACTGTTTAACAAAAATCCAAAATAAGCATACAGATCGTGTCTCAGTCAGGGATAGAACACTCAGATTATCAGTTGCTTCCTGAGCTGATGCTGAGAATGCTATTAAACAATATTAATTCAAATCCTGTTAATTTGTAATTGATCATTTTACCCTGTAATAGATTCAAATTAACCTACAGGATATCTACAAAATAACAAGACCAAGTGGGGTGTGGGCTGGGGAGAGCAACAATTGCAACTTATGAAAACTGTCTTTATATATTTTAAACCTCCAAGCACCCATGCACTCATGCTAACAATTAAGGATCATTTTGATCTATGTATCACGCAAATGTTGGGGTCTCTATTGGCAATGTTAGCTAACATTGCTTGACTAGGCATATCTGAGAGTACATTTTCTTTTACAGCATTCTGTAATTCACAGTTACCTATTGCATACCATCTCTCTATCCCTTCAACTGGATTGTAATTTTCCACTGTGACAATATTTCCACTTTGCTCAGGTTAGCACAGTAAGGATGGAAAAAAAAGGGAGGCTGATTATTAAGGAAAATAGTGGAACCAGCCTAATAAACAGCTAAAGGGAAATGTTTCTACAGTCAAATCCCATTTTAGAACAATAACATAATTTTCTCTTGCCTACATTCTGGACTGCTTAACATATGTATAGTGATCATTTAATTAGTAAAGACCCTAAGTCCTTTTCCAGACTCCTAAGTAGGAAGAGGGGTGCCCTGGTCTGTCACCCATTTAAACCAACCAGAATAGCAGCATAGCCCTGTATGGAACAAAGATCATTGTGGCTGTTACTGGTGCCCCTAGCAGAGAAGCATATAAGTAGTTAGATCACTGTTTCTTAGAGCAGCCTGATTCCTTGGTGCTGGCCTTCAAGATACCTGTGTCTTCAGAGATGTCCAAGTCTTCCATGATGCCCATGTCATCAGAGAAACCCATGCCTCCAGAGAATCCCATGGCCTCAGAAATATCCATTTTTCCAGGGATGCCAGTGACCTCAGAGATGCCCATGTCTCCAGAGAAGCCCACAGCCCCAAAGATGCCCATGTCACCAGAGATGCCTGAGGCTGCAGAGATGCCTATATCTCCAGAGATGTGCACATTTCCAGAGATATTTATGGCCCTAAGGCTGCCTATGATCCCACAACAGTCATGGCGGAGGTCTGCACATTGGCTTTTTGCTTGATCCATCTGAGCTCGGAGGCCTCCTTCCCTGGACAGGGTGCCATTCTCCATCAGTGTATTTAGGTCTCCATCAATACCCATAAAGCCCAGAGGATTGGCCAAAGGACTTCCTAGATGCTGGCACAATAAATTCCCTAATTGAGAGCAGGTACAGACTTCTTCGGGTGTCTCATCACGGGTTTTCAGTTTCTGTTTCAGGAGCAAGGAATGGTTGAAAAAGAATTAGAAACAGGAAACAAAAATCTGGACAAATATCACATCAACCTGCAAAGATCCTGCTGCTGTCACTTTTATGGTAGAAAATTACTGTTTGCCCCTGCCCTCTCAAGCATCTTTTCTTCATAACTTGCCATTGTGCTTTATAAAAGTTCTATCAGAAAAGAACCTTAAAAGTTGTATATTTATAAAAGTTCCCATTTATGATAAATATTATAAATGCAATTTATTTCTGGGATTGAGGAGGGCAAGGGAGACTATCACTAACGTTTACTGTATGCCTCTATGTAAAATGCCTTTATGTAAAATATTTTCTTTCCATATAAGAAACTATTAGTTAAATATTCCCTGTATTTACAGATGAGGAAACTGAGGCTAAAAGAAGTGAAGTATGTCACTCAAATTCACACATTTAGAAAGTAGAAAGTTGGGGTCTGACCCTGCATCTGCATCTGCATCTTGGGGGAATAATTAGATAGAACAAAAGGGAATTAAGTAACAGGGAAATCACATTGTCATTTTTCATCCATCAAGAGAATAACTATAAAACCTTGAGTATACTGATAAGAACAGTGAAAATGGTATATTTCCAATTAGAAAAACTCCTTTCAAAGATTTTTCTTTCTTTCCCATTTAGACTGCAAACTCTGAGAACTGAATAGCTGTATTATGTTTGTTGATTTGGCTTTACTACCAGCAGAACCAAAGCTGGACACTTGTTTTTATATTAAACAAGTTGACAAGGATGTCTTTTCAAAATATTGAAAATACTGAGCTGCTTCGAAATCTAGGGTCCCTATGGGTTTATTTGAAGGACAGAGGAGGGACACCATTTAGAAAAGAATTCTTAGAAAGGGTGTGCTGTTTAGGCCAGATAAGTTGGTTTTGTTTGTGCCCTATAAGTAAGTGAACATATTTTTATTGTGAAAATACATGTGTTGTGATTGTATCAGATTGCAAACTTTTGAAAGTATTCTTGAGAGGCAACAGCCAGCTACTTGGTTCTGTTAAAAATAAACAAAAACAAAGTGAAATCTGAAGCATGACTTATAATCATAGGAAACAAGCAGCCCTAAGCAGAATTGAGAAGTAGGGAAATTTCTTAGGATTTCTTCCTCCCTTTTTAGTTTTCATAGACTTTTCCAAAAGGCCCCAGAACAGGTATCCTTTTCTCAACCTAGCCCTCTCACTTATCCCTGACTGATTTCTTGGATTCCTGAGAGAGACTCAGTTTCATTTCAAATAGGCTCAGATCACTCCCTTGAGTTCTCCTTTAAAGATTTCTTACACACACAGACAGAGACACACACACACACACACATACACATGTTATATATGGATGTATATATTATTAACTTTCTTTTTTCAATACAGAGAATAAAAACTAAAATTGCCCATAATATTATCACTCGAACAACTTTTTAAAAAAGGCAATACAACTGTAAAGATAGAAAATACAGAATACATGAAGCTCTCAACCAGGTGGGCCTCGGTCCTCATAAAGAACTTAAAAAACTCTACACCAAGAATACAAAGAACCCAATCAATAAATGGGCTAAGGAACGGGGCAGACACTTCACAGAAGATCTACAAGCAATCAACAAATACATAAAAAAGTATTTAACATCTCTAGTAATTAGAGAAATACAAATAAAAAACACACTAAGATTTCATCTCACTCCAATTAGAATGGCTATTTTCAAGAACACAAGCAACAGCAGGTGTTGGTGAGGATGTGGGGAAAAAGGAACATTCATACGTTGCTGGTGGGGTTGCAAATTGGTGCAGCCACTCTGGAAAGCAGTGTGGACACTCCTTAGAAAACTTGGAATGGAACCACCATTTGACCCAGCTATCCCACTCCTTGGTTTATACCCAAAAGACTTAAAATCAGCATATTACAGTAATGCAGCCACATCATCAGTGTTTATAGCAGTTCAATTCACAATAGCTAGGATTGTGGAACGAACCTAGATGTCCTTTCATAGATGAATGGATAAATAAACTCTGGTATACACACACACACACACACACATACACACACACACACAGTGGAATATTACTCGGCCATAAAGAATAAAATTATGGCATTTTCAGGTAAATGGATGGAACTGGACAATATCATGCTAAGTGAACTAAGCCAATCCCATAAAAACCAAAAGTCAAATGTTTTCTCTGATAAGTGGATGATGATACATAACAGGGGGAGGAGATAAGGGAAGAATGGAGAAACACTGGATTGTGTAGAGGGAATTGAGGGGTGGGGAAGGGGGGAGGGGGAGGAAAGATAATGGAATGAGACGAACATCTTTACCCTATGTAAATGTATGATCACAAAAACAGTGTGACTCTACATTGTGTAGAACCAGATAAATGAAAAGTTATACCCCATTTGTGTACAATGAATCAAAACAATAAAAGAGAAAAAGAAACTACAGAATACAATAAAATACAAAATGAGAAGTTGAAATGAAACTATCCAATACCTCTCTCCAAAGATTATCACCATTTTATTTCATATCATTGTGATTTTATGATTTCCAATAAATTAAAAATGATATTCCTGTACAATAAGGAGGAAGCTCTTATTGGTGTTCATGAACTCATAGATGGGCTTTCAAAGTCTGTTGATTCCTTTTAATTATGCTTAAAATTGTATGTACTAGTATAAAGCATGTACATACCTAATAGTTCCTGAGGAAAATATTTGTCATTTTCTTCATATTTTAAAGGGGTGTAAATCCCAAAGAATCACTATTGTAAAGTATATCAATGTTCTAACCTTGAAAGTGAAAATATCCTTTAGACATAGCATGAGGTAGTACAAGGTAAGATTTGCTAGTAAGAAGATGCAGGGTATACCCCAGTTTTCAACTTTATTATATGTGAATTTGAGTGACTTGAGTTCTCTGAATTTCTATTTCTTCTTCTATAAACAGAGGTAATACCTAACAAGTTTCTTTTTTTATGTTTTTTAGTTGTCAATGGACATTTTTAAATTTTATTTATATGTGGTGCCAAGAATTGAACCCAGTGCCTCACACATGCTAGGCAAGTGCCCTACCACTAAGCTATAGCCCCAGCCCCTAATAAGTTTCCTTAAAGGATATAAGGAAATATGGTACATAAAGTGTCCAACACAGATTTATTGTCATTCCTTCTTTTTTAAAAAAAATTCTTTTTGGTTGTAGATGGACACAATACCTTTATTTTATTTATTTTTATGTGGTGCTAAGGATTGAACCCAGTGGCTCACACGTGTGAGGCAAGTGCTCTACCACTGAGCTACAGCCCCAGTCCTTGTCATTTCTTCTTGTTCCACCTAATCATTCAGTCCAAATCCAAAGAGGAAACCAATCCACTTGTTTAACTAGATATTTACCATGCTATGGAAAGGAAAAGCGTTATATTCTGAGCTTTTTAGACATAGGACCCTTAGAAGTCAGAAGACTATAATAAGTCATCCAGGTGGCATTCTACAAGTACCAATTCTACTCCAAACAGGATAGGCCTACTAAGAAGGGACAAGAGAATCTCTTTTTTGGGACCATTCTCCTCACCTTTTCTAGTTCATACACATCTGCTTCAAGCATTGCTCTCCTTTTCTTAATTTCCAGGAGGCTTTCTAGCATACTCTGTTTGGGCTGCAGGCCTTTGTCAAAGCGGTTATACATCCCACACCAGAACCTTGAATAGACAAAAAGAAAGAGGAAAAGTGGGTTAGTGGGTTAGTTTAGCTGGAGGAACTAATTATTGACATTTTTATTTTGTCAAGAAAATATTAGCCTAGTACATGGGAAAATCTCTAAAGTAATAATTTTAATGACCTAAAAGAGAAGACATACTAATCCCCACTCCTAGCATAGTACTATAAAATCCAGACAGAACTCCAAGTAACAGCTTCTACCTGAGGACAGAAGGAATTTGAGTACATATCTAATACTCCACTTCATCAGGAGCTACCTGAAAGACTGGTTTCTTTCTCACCTGTTTCAGAGAGCTGACTGTGTCCGGAATATGATATCCCACAGACTATAGAGAACAAAGTGGCAGCTTGAACTCTCATGCATGAACAAAGTGAGCATTTCAACAAAGAAAAAATCCAAGAAAGGGAAAAAAAGAAGTCTTAAAGCTGAATTAAACAAGTCAATACATAGGTTCAAAAACAGAATGGAAGAAGCAAAAGGAAAAAAATCAGCAAACTCAACAATATATTATTTGAAATTATCCAGTCAGGAGGAAAAAAAAAAAAGTGAACAAAAAGAGGGAAAACAGCTTGATGGACCTATGGGATATCATTAAATGAAACAATATACATTATGGAAGTCTTGGGAGAAGACAGAACACATATTCAAAGAAATAATGGCTTCAAACTCCTTAAATTGGAGATCCTGGAAGTCCACTGAACCCAAATAAGATGAACCCAAAGAAATTCATTAAATTATGTTATATGCATTTGTCAATATGACAAAATGAACCAAAAAATTATATATAACAATAATACACTAATATAAACATTATAAGAGAAAAATCCACACTAGACACATGGTAATCAAATTGTCAAAAGTCAAAGACAAAGAGAGATTTTGAAAGCAGGAAGAGAAAAAAATGATATGTTGCATGAAAGAGAAACATCCGTAAGATGTTTTCAGCAAAACCTAGCAGGTCAGAAGGGAGTGGGATGATATATTGGAAGTGATAAAAGGAAAAAAAATGTCAACCAAGAATGATATTGGGGGCTGCAGCAGCAACTGTGCGGGTCGCTGTGCTGTGAGGTCAGTGGGCACTGGCAAATCAGGCCCAGAATGTGCCTGATGGCTTTTATGACATGAAGTTGGGTGGGGTAGAGAGGAGGGGCAGTATTTGGGGGTGGTGACAGAAGGAGGAGGCAGCGAATCACTTATAAATGGTGTCCAAGCAGGACTCAAAGCAAGAATTCCAGGAGGGTAAGCGAGTGCTGTGCTTTCATGGGCCTCTACTTTATGAAGCAAAGTGTGTTAAGGTTGCCATAAAGGACAAACACGTGAAATAATACTTTATACATTATAGTGGTTGGAATAAAAATTGGGATGAATGGGTTCCAGAGAGCAGAGTACTCAAGTACGTGAACACCAATCTGCAGAAGCAGGGAGAACTCCAAAAAGCCAATCAGGAGCAGTATGCAGAGGGGAAGATAAGAGGGGCTGCTCCAGGAAAGAAGACATCTGGTCTGCAACAGAAAACTGTTTAAGTGAAAACAACAAAAACAAACAGAAAACACCTGGAAACAGAGATGGTGGCAGTACCAGTGAGACACCTTGGCCTCCTCTGAAGGAAAGGGCTCAGGTAGATCCTACTGTTGAAAATGAAGAAACATTTATGAACAGAGTTGAAGTTAAAGATTCCTGAAGAACTGAAACCATGGCTTGTTGATGACTGGGACTTAATTACCAGACAAAAACAGCGCTTTTATCTTCCTGCCAAGAAAAAAGTGGATTCTATTCTAGAGGATTATGCAAATTACAAAAACTCTCAAGGAAACACAGATAATAAGGAGTATGCTGTTAATGAAGTTGTGGCAAGACTAAAAGAATACTTCAATGTAATGTTGGGCACTCAACTGCTCTACAAATTTGAGAGACCACAGTATGCTGAAATCCTTGCAGATCATCCTGATGCACTCACGTCCCAGGTGTATGGAGCATCACATCTACTAAGATTATTTGTACGAACTGGAGCAATGTTGGCTGTACACCTCTGGATGAGAAGAGCCTTGCTTTATTATTGAATTATCTTCACGATTTCCTCAAGTACCTGGCAAAGAAATCTGCAACTTTGTTTAGTGCCAGTGATTATGAAGTGGCTCCTCCTGAATATCATCCAAAAGTAGTGTAAGGAGGCGCTCTTTGCTCACTTGTTTGGATCTCTGTAAATACATTTTTGTTCTTAGTCCTTCTCTTGTACAAATGATGTACTTTGAAGATGTTAGTATGTAACAGAATTGATGTTTGTTTTCTGTTTGAATTTAAAAGAGAAAATAAAAGGGGTCACTGCTCTTTTGTCCTTTCTTTTTTTAAATTTCATTTCAAAGTTGCTACCAGTGTATTCAATAATGGACAACAGAGAGACATGCTGTACAGTGTTTGCCTAGTTGACACAGCTGCTTTTGAATGCTGGAGGTTCTATTCCTTTGACATTACGTACTTTTATAATATGTGTTAATGCTATATGACAAAATGCTCTGATTCCTAGTGCCAAAGGTTCAATTCAGTGTATATAACTGAACACACTCATCTATTTGTGCTCCTTTTTTTTTTTTTAAATGGTGCTTAAAGTAAAGAGCCCATCCTTTGCAAGTCATCCATGTTGTTCCTTAGGCATTATATCTTTGCTCAGTTGTTGAAGAATGGTGGCTTGTTTCATGGTTTTTGTATTTGTGCCTTATGCACATTTTAACATGATGGACGCAATGCATTGTATAGCTACAGTTTTCTGGAAAAGTCAATCTTTTAGGAATTGTTTTTCAAATCTTCAATAATTTTTTCCTTAAATTTCAACAAAAAAAGAATGATATTGGAACAAAACTCTCTTCCAAAACTGAAAAAGAGAAAATGGGCTGGGTGAGATGGCACATGCCTGTAATCCCAGTGACTCAGGAGGCCAAGGCAGGAAAATTACAAGGTTGAGGCCAGCCTGTTCAACTTAGAAAGGCCCTCTTGCAAAATAAAAAATAAAAATAAAAAGGGATGGGAATGTAGCTCAGTGGTAGAGTGCCCCTGGGTTCAATCCCCAGAACCAGGAAAAAGCAAAACAAAACAAAACAAAAAAAACTATTGAAATAAAAAGAGAGAGTGGAAATATCTTTCACAGGCAAATAAAAGCTGAGGGAGTTATTACCACAGACTACTTCTATAAGCTGAAGTGAAAAAGCATAAGAAGGCATAAAACTTGGTAAAGATAAATATTTAGACAAATATAGAATACTATATTACCTTAATGTTGGTGAGTAAATTGCATTTAATTCTAGTATGAAGTTAAAACAATGTCTTAAAAATAAGTGTAAAATATTAATAGACACAATTTATATAAAATTTGGACATCAATAAAATAAGGGTGGAAGAAAACTATAGAATGTGAAGTTAAGTTGTGATCTGCTTAAAATAGATACACAAGATATTTTATGTAAGCTCTATGGTTACCATAAAGAAAAGACCTAAGAGACAATTGCATTTCTGTGAGTTTGTCTTTGTGTCTTCTATTCTATTCCATTGGTATTTATGCTTGTTTTGGTGCCAACACCATGCTGTTTTTGTTACTATATAACTCTGTAGTATAATTTAAGGTCTGGTACTGCGATGCCTCCTACTTTGCTTTTCTCCCTAAGGATTGCCTTGGCTATTCTGGGCCTCTTATTTTTCCAAATGAATTTAATGATCGCCTTTTGTATTTCTATGAAGAATGTCATTGGAATTTTGGTGGGAACTGCACTGAATCTATAAAGCATTTAGGTAGTATACTTGACAAGGGTGACAAAAACATACAGTGGAGAAAAGATAGCCTCTTCAACAAATGATGCTGGGAAAACTGGAAATCCATATGCAGCAAAATGAAATTAAACCCCTATCTCTCACCCTGCGCAAAGCTCAACTCAAAGCAGATCAAAGACCTAGAAATTAGACCAGAAACACTACCCCTGTTAGAAGAAAATGTGGGCCTAACACTGCAACGTACCAGCTCAGCTCAGGGACTGACTTCCTTAACAAGACTCCTAAAGTGCCAAAAAAAAAAAAAAAAAAAAAATGGAGGTCATCAGGTCATCAAATTAAAAGCTTCTTGGGGCTAGGGTTGTGGCTCAGTGGTACAGTGCTTGCCTGGTATTTCTGAGGCACTGGGTTCAATTCTCAACACCACATATAAATAAATGAATAAAATAAAGGTCTATAAACATCTAAAAATTTTTTTTAAAAAGCTTCTTCACAGTGGAGGAAACAATTCAAGAGCATGAAGAGAGAGCATGCAGAATAGGAGAAAATCTTTGCCATCTGCTTCTCAGAGCATAAAAATCCAGGATATATAAAGAACTCAAAATATTTAACCAAAGAAACAAATAAACCAATCATAAATGGACAAAGGAACTAAACAGACACTTCTCAAAAGAAGAAATACAGTCAAAAATATAGAAAAAATGTTCTACAATTCTAGCAATTAGAGAAATGTGAATTAAAACTACAGTGAGAGTTCATCTCATTCCAGGCTGAATGGCAATTGTCAAGAATACAAGTAACAACAAATATTGGCAAAGATGTGGGAAAAGGATACATTCATAAATTGGTGGGACTACAAATTGGTACAACCACTCTGGAGGACAGTATGGATATTCTGCAAAAAACTAAGAATACAACTATCATTTGACCCAGTTATCCCAGTCCTAGGTATATATCCACAAGGACTTAAAATCAGCATACTACAGTGATGAAGACACATCAATGTTTACAGAAGCACAATTCACAATAGTTAAGCTATGAAGCCAACCTAGGTGTCCTTCAATAGAAGAATATAT
Source organism: Sciurus vulgaris (assembly GCF_902686455.1). Classification (NCBI taxonomy): domain Eukaryota; kingdom Metazoa; phylum Chordata; class Mammalia; order Rodentia; family Sciuridae; genus Sciurus; species Sciurus vulgaris. The sequence continues at coordinate 85,644,467 of NC_136471.1, read as the reverse complement.
AAAGAAAATGTGGAATATATACATAATGGAATATTACTCAGCCATAAAGAAGAATGACTTTATGGCATTTGCCAGCAAATGAATAGATCTGGGGACTACCATGCTAAGTGAAATAAGCCAATCCCAAAAAACAAAGGTAAAATGTTTCCTCTGATATGTAGAAGCTAATACTCAATAAATGTGGAAAGAATAGAAGTTCAGTGGAGTAGACAAAGGGGAGTGAAGGGAATGGAGGGGGAATAGGAAAAGGAAAGACAGTGAAATGAATCTAGCACCAAACTCAAAGTTTCTGACTGCTTTAAATAGCCTAAATAAGCATTTTATTAGCCATTTCAAGTCTGATTGCCTTGCATACTCTGCAAAACTGTACCAAACATCATCTAATCATAGATGAGATAAACTCTGTGGTAATAAAGACCCCATGTTGTGATAGACCTTTAGAATTCAGACCCACAAACTCTTTTTTTAACTTTTATTTTTTCATTAAATTTTTGACAGTGATAAGTGTTTTTTAAAAGAATCTTTTCATATATGCATTTACGATAATAATGTCTGTCTCAGTCTACTATCCTTCCCATCCCCACCCACCCCATCCCTCCCCTCACTCCCGTCTGTACAATCCAAAGCTCCTTCTTACTTCTGTACCCACTCCCCACTATGGATTGGCAACTGGTTATCAGAGAAAACAGCATTTGGTTTTTTGGGATTGGCTTATTTCACGTAGCATGATATTCTCCAGTTCCATTCATTTACCTGCCATAATTTCATTCTTCTTTAAGGCTAAGTAATATTCCACTGTGTATATGTACCACTTTTTCTTTATCCCCTTATCTGTTGAAGGGCATTGAAGTTGGTTCCATAGTTTCACTATTGTGAACTGAGCTGCTATAAACATTGATGTGGCTGTGTCACTATAGTATGCTGATTTTAAGTATTTTGGGTATAAACCAAGGAGTGTGATAGCTGGGTCAAATGGTGGGTCCATTCCAAGTTTTCTGAGGAAACTCCATACTGCTTTCCAAAGTGGTTGCACCAATCTATAGTCCCACCAATGATGTATGAGTGTACCTTTTCCCCCACATCCTCACCAACACTTATTATTGCTTGTATTCTTAATAATTGCCATTCTGACTGGAGTCATGTGAAATTTTAGAGCAGTTTTGCATGATTTGCATTTCTCTAATTGCAAGAGATGATGATCATTTTTTCATATGTTGATCAATTATATTTCTACTTCTGTGAAGTGTCTGCCCAGTTCCTCAGTCCATTTATTGATTGGGTTATTTTTTTTTTTTTGGTGTTTATTTTTTGAGTTCTTTATATATCTTGGAGATTAGTGCTCTCTCTGAGGTGCATGTGGTAAAGAGTTTCTCCCACTCTGTAGGCTCTCTCTTCACATTATTGATTTATTTTCTTTGCTGAGAAGAAGCTTTTTAGTTTAAATCCATCCATCCATTATTGATTCTTAATTTTACTTCTTGTGCTTTAGGAGTCTTGTTAAGGAAGTTAGGTCCTAGGCCGACATGATGAAGATTTGGGCCTACTTTACCATGCTGCCTAGGAAGCTAGACAAGTAAGACCCTGTTCTTTGAAGGAGTTTCCTTGTCCTCTTTTTCTGAGTGTTGGTCTCTGCACCCATATAAACCTGTCACAATGTTGCCTCTGCCCCAGACACACACATAAAAAGCTAATTGTAAGTGTTACTGCAGTCTTGAGGTGGTATCTTTTCCTTGATCAGCCCTGAGATCCCTTGAACTCATTGTAATTGCTATTAAGGTGGGAGTTTTGGTGATGAACAGGAGATCAAATGGGGTCCATCAAGTTAGTAGAATGATCAATTGGCAAAACAGTTCCAGAAAGCCTTAAGTGTTTGTTACTCACATTCAGAACACCCCTACATTAAGTTTGGCATAATATCATGCTGTGCTGAATTGTACTCTATAACACTTTGTGGCTTCCCCACTGTTCCTCATGAGCATAGATAAGTGGTAATGCCAGTATTTGAGTGAACTCATGCTATTGGAGCTGATTTTTGGGTTTTGAGGCACCCAGTTGCTTAGTTGCTTAGGGAAGATCGACTAACGCACCTGGATCCCCCACTAGTCAGTATTGGATACTTTAAAGTCTGGGGGCCTGAATAGGGAAAGTGGAACAGTGTATACCTCTGAATCATGAGTGTACTACCCCATGTCCCATAACAGGTTATAGTAGGAGAGTTCCCTGTGGCCAGGCTGATAATTTGGGGTCCTCAGCAAACAAGTCAATAATGTAGAGATGTCAGGCTAAGGCTATTCTCCCAAGCACAGCTGGGAGAAATGCTTTTGCAAGCAGCTAGCAAGCCTCTGCTATCAAGACACCAAATGATGCTGTTGAAGATATTGTCATTCTAGTCCTTCAATGAAAGAATGCTGAGATCCTCACTCTTTGGCTCAGTAGGCTAAAGCATTACTTGAAATGATTAAAGGCTAGTTTATATCTCTGGCCCTTCCTAGGATCCAAAGGAAGTGGCTATCCTACATAAAAGGCACTCCAAGGGATGGAGTTGTAGCTCAGTGGTAGAATACTTGCCTAGTATGCGTGAGGCACTGGGGTCAATTCTCAGCACCACATATAATTAAAAAAAAAATAAAGGTTCATTGACAACTAAAAAAATATTAAGCAAAAAGAGGCACTCCAAACCATGAAGAACATGTTGGGCCTTACAGGTGGTTGCTTTCCACCAGGACATGCTCATAGAAGAGATAGGAACTCAAATTTCTGTGGGAGATGAGTAAAAGGGGAAGACCCTGGTGAAGAGGACTGGTGTCTGCTAAAGAAATAAGCAGCGTAGTTCCAGGAATGGTAGTTCATGTCTGTAATTTCAGTTACTGGGTAGGTTGAGGCAGGAGGATCACAAGTTCAAGGCCAACCTTGGCAACTTACAGAGACCCTGTCTCAAAATAAAAAGGCCTGGCATGAAGCTCAGTGGTAAAGCACCCCTGGGTTCAATGTCCACTACAAAAAAAAAAAAAAAAAAAAAAAAAAAAAGTAGATGGGCTAGGGATATAGCTCAGTTTGCAGAGTGCTTGCCTCACATGCACAAGGCCCTGGGTTCAATCCCCAGCAACAACAACAACAACAAAAAAGTAGAAGAATAAAAAAAAGCAGCATGGTATTACCATGATGACTAGGATAATTTACCCTCTGTTTTGCCAGTAACCATTAGGGGAAACCATCAGAAGAGAAAACATATCTTTGTTGTTCTGCTAAAGTCCAGTTTGAATTCATACTTCAATGTTCATGTGTAGAAAACTTAATTCCCAATGTAACTGTTTGGGAGGTGGGTCTAGTAAGAGGTACAGAGTCCTCGTGTATGGATTAATGTCATTATCTTGAGAATGGGTTAGTTAGCAAGTGAGTTTATTATAAAACTGAATTTCATCCCATCTTGCTGTCACTCTCATCTTTTCTTACTCTTCTGACATGGGATGGATGTAGCATAAAAGCCATCATCAGATGCTAGCACCATACTCTTGGATTTCCTGGTCTCTAGAACTGAGCCAAATAAATTTGTTTATTTATAAATTACCAAGTGTGTGGTATATTGCTATAGCAGTGCAAGATGGACTAAGAGAGGAGCCAGCCAGGAACCAAATAAAAAAGGGGATGCCCAACTACATAGAATGAATCTGGCAGAGAGTAAACTCCACCTCACAGTGAAATTACACAATTGATTGTTACTGTACAAAGATGGAAAAAGTGGTGTCACTGCTAAAGGATCCTATATAGTAAGTGTGGGAAGCAGAGATGACCCTCAAAGGAGGATCTGGACCTTGATTCACATATACCTTGCTGATGTGGATTTTTATGGCATGGAGTGCTGCCCTTCCTATATTAGGTCTCTTAAAGGCCTGGGCAATGCAAAATGTTAGCTGAAACCAAAGATCTCCTTCATCAGCTAGAGATGCTGAAAGTGGGTTTATTAGGCAACAGATGGCATGAAGCATGATAACTTGGCAAGACCAGAGGATACTGAACTCAGGCAGGTTCCTGTTAAGTATAAATCCTCTTCTTAGGCAATAATGGTTAGTGCTAAAACGATTTAAGAGGTCAGAGCTGCCCTGGATCTGAAAGGGACTCATGAAAGCCAAACTCAAGTATTGTCTTTTAATTCTACAACTACCACTCTATTTGGCCTAAAATGAACTTACTATTAATAGTGATGGCACCCTCTGTAGGTCAAGCAAACCTTTGGATCCTTAGAGACAAGGAGTGCCCAAATTGGATGACGTGGTAAATTGTTGAAGCAATGACAATACTTACTAGGACTAGATTACAATCTGAAGCAGGGATTAGACAGTCCTGCCTTTGAAGTTTGTCTTTGGTCTCTTCTAGTGGCAGGGAGCTGATCCCATGTAGGGATCTGGCAGTTGCAGAAACTGGCCACTTGTAGCAATCACCCTTAACTGTGGTTTGATTCCAAAACCTGAATGCTTGCTGACTCTGTTGGACATGGGTGCCCAAATTTCCCTAATCCCAGAAATCACTCCTGTTCTAAAGGATCCCTCTCACTTCATCTTTTACCTTGTCTAAGAGATGATTAGCTTTGGATTAAAGAAACAATTACTTAGTTAACTATTAACATTGCCTGAGTTCTATATAAAGAAGGTATGATCCTGGTTGTACTCCCTAAAACTATATGCTTTCCCATTATTTGTAGGGACTTCTTGGAAAAAATCTAAGGTTTTTATACTGTTGGTGGTTGTTGCCTATTGGGAACCAGTTAACCTTCCCCTATTGCTGCTGCAGGTGGTAAATACAATACAATACAAGGCAAGGCACTGATTATTCTAACTGACATTTTGATATTATTCTAATTGACCTTCTGATACACTGGGCACTTATTCCTCTATCTCACCTTTCAATCCCCTTGAATGGCCTGGTGCTTAAAGTCACTAAGTGAAGATTACCTATTACATCATGGAGAGCCAAATAAAGAGGTGCCCTTTATTAGAGCACCTCTGCCAGATATCAGCACTTTAATGAATGTTATTTTAAACAACAGAGGCACATGGTTTGGAGTTGTAGATTTGTCTTACATGTTCTATACAGTAAAAATTTTGTAGGAGAGTCAACCATGATTTTCCTTTCCCTTTGAGGTTCAACAGTATACTTTTTTACAGATGACTATGGGAAACTTCAATAGACATCTATTTAAAAATTGAAATCATTTTAAAATGCTTTCTCTATTCATAACAGAATCAACTAGAAATCAGTAACAAATATAACAGGAAAATAAAAGCACATAGAAACTAGAGTATACTTCCATAAATTCTTGCAGATATGACTTAGATGCCTGCCACACATTCCCACCAGAAATTCATCATTGACATTATACTGATGAGATCCTCCTTACTGTCTGTACTTGTTTGTAGTATTCCTTTGTTATTATTTTGATGTCTGCAGGGTACATAATGCTAATCCCTGGTTCATTCCACACATAGAGAGAAACCTGTGTTTTCTCTTTTCTGTCACTCTTTTTGCTCTTCATTATTTATATCCTCCTTATTTATAATTTTTCTCTTCTTTTTCTGGGGCATTGATGTGCTATCTTAAGAATAGTTGACATTTCAAATGTAAGCATTTAGTACAATACATTTCCCTTTCAGCACTGATTTAACTGTGTCTTACAAACTTTGGTATGTTGTATTTTCATTTATTTCAATTAATTTCCCCTTAAGACTTTATTATATACATGGATTATTTAGAAGTATGCTATTTAGTTTCTATGTGTTTATAGATTTTCCCATTATACTTCTATTATTGACTTCTAGTTTGATTCTATAGTGATTAGAGAAAGCATTTCATATCTTTCATTGTTTTTAAAAGTTCATTGAGCATTTATTAAGGACATCGTCTATCTTGGTATTATGTTCCATGACTACTTGAAAAAAATATGTATTCTTGTTGTTGAGTTGACTGGTATACACATGAGGAATAGATCCTACTGAATTTGTTGTTAATTTCTTCACTATCATTGCTGATTTTCTTTGTAAATATTCTATTGATTGTTGAGAGAGGAATGTTGGTATCTCTGACTCTGTAGCTCTCTTTGTAACTTCTTTAAGTACTGTCATTGTATGCTTCACATATTTTATATCTCTGCTGCTTGGATCATAAACATTTAAGATTGATATTTATTCTTCTTGACCTTTTTATCACTATGTAATGTCTCTATGTCTATGTAATTTTTTTGAAGTCTGATATTAATATGGCCATTCCCGATTTCATTTACATTTTCATGATATATCTCTACATCTTCTTACTTTCAACCTACCTTCATTATATTTGAAGCAAGTTTCTTACAGACATCATATTGTGGTAATTTTATCCACTCTTCTAATCTTTATCTTTTAATTCATATATATAGATAATTTTAATTTAATATAATTGATATTAGAACTTAATTATTCCATATTATTATTTTCTCTATTCATTCTCTTTTCTGTTTTCTTTCCCTGCCTTCATATAGGTTGCCGGAATATATATTTTTAAATTTTGTTTTCATTAAAATGTTTTTTAATTTAATTCAGATTTTTTAGTGGTTTCTCTAGGCAATATACTGTATGTAAAAATACACTGTGTGTGTGTATATGAGTGGATTATAGAGTATACTGGCATTGACATTTTACAAGTTTGAGTGAAGTATATAAACCATTCTCTTTGCATCCCTTTCTTCTACTCCGTTTAAAATTGTTTTAAATATTTTATCCATATACATGTATAGCCATATCAATTGATGTTTTATTTTTTATTCTAATATGAAATAATTTAGACAACTCAAGAGAAGAAAGTCTATTGTACTTAAACATTTTTATTCTTTCCATTGTTCCTTCTTCCTTTCTGATGTTTCAAAATTCCTTGTTTTATCTTTTCCTTTCTCAATAGAGAAATTCCTTCGGCCTTTCTTTTAGGGTAGGTCTGCTAACAATACATTCTTAGTTAAATTCATCTGAATAGGTATTCATCTTTCTTTTAATCCTGAAGGACATTTTCACCAGTTAAAAAATCTCCATTGATAATTCTTTTTGTTCAGTGTTTAAAAATGAGAACTTCCTTGTGGCTTCCCTGATTTCTGGTGAGAAATCTGTTGTCATTTGAACAGTTTTTCCCTTTAAGGTATCATTTCTCTGTTGTCGTTTTCAAGAATGTTTTTGTTGTTTTTATAAGTTTAACTATGATATTTCTTGGTTTGAATTTGTTTGGGGTTTATCTTATTTGGTGTTCACTCGGCTTCTTGAATCTAAAGGTTTATGTCTTTTACCATATTTGGAATATTTTTAGCCATTATACTTGACCTCCATATCCATAGGTTCTGCATCTGTAGATCCAACCATTTGCTGAACAAAAATGTAGTTAGGCCAGGAGTAGTAGTACATACCTGTAATCCCAGCAGCTTGAAAGGTTGAGGCAGGAGGATTACAAGTCTAAAGTCAGTCTTAGCAAATTAGTGAGACCCTGTCTCAAAATAAAAAGGGCTGGGGATGTGTGGTTCAGTGGTTGAGGGTCCCTGGGTTCACTCCCCACTACCAAAAACAAAAGTAGTTAGGCCTGTGATGGCTGTATCCGTACTAAACACGTACAGACTTTTTGTTATTCTAAAAACTACTGTGTAACAACTACTTACATAGCATTTACATTGCATTGGGTATAATAAGATAATTTAAATTATTCAGGAGACTGTGCACAGGTTATATGCAAATTCTATCCCATCTTGAGCATTCATGGATTTTGGTTTCCACGGGTATTCCTGGAATCAATTCCCATTGGATTATAAGAGAAAACTGTATTTCTTTGAGTACGCCCTCAGCACCTCCATCTTTGACCACTCCTTCCAAGTTTCCAATGATACGAGGGTTAGTTTGTTTCTTATTGTCCCACAGGTTCCTGAGGTTCTGGGTTTTTTATTTTTTTCAGTTAGCTTTCTCTTATACTTTTTATTTCTCTTACTCCTATTTTTTCTTAAGTTCAAATTCTTTCATTTCTCCCTTCCATTCTGCTGTTGAGCCTATTCATGCAGTGTTTTCATTGCCATTACTGTATTACTCCATTGTACAGTTTCCATTTGGTTCTTTCATATTTTAGTTTTTTCTTTCTTTTTTTGGTAGTATTGGGGATTAAGCTGTGGGCCTCACACATGCAGGTCAGTACTCTACCACTGATCTATACATCCAGTCCTTTAAAAAAATTTTTTTGGAGCAAGAGTCTCACACCAAGTTGCCCAGGCTGGCCTCAAACTTAAAATACTCCTGCCTTAATCCCCTAAGTAGCTGGGATGATAGTCATGTGCTACCATGCCAGGTTGTCTTCAGTTTCTTTGCTGAGACTTTTAAAAATTTATTTCAAGAAAATTTTAAATTGTTTCTCAAGGAATCTTGATGATAGCCATTTAAAATCTTTGTCAGATAATTCTAACATCGCTGTCATCTTGTATTGGTATGTACTTACTATCTATTCTTCATTCAAGTTAATATTTTCCCACTTTTGTTCTGATGACTGAGTTTCATATCAAATAGACATTTTGGGAATGTTGTTAAGAATCTGGATTTTATTTAGATTTTCTGTTTTATCAGGTTTGCTTACTATGGCCCTCTTCTGACTTGGGGCAATAAAGTAGAAAGTGCCTCCTCATTATAGGTCAGGAGGGAGTATAAGTTGAGGCTCTTCACTTAGCCTATATTGACACTTGAGTTGGGAAGGGTGTCCATAGTCCTACTGAGTAGAATCAAGATGGCAGGCTTCCCACTAGACATATGCTGGTAAAAATCATAGGATGGACAGATATGCCTCATTACTTTTCACCATGATACCTCCAATGATACCACAGGGCATTGACTCATTAATGCTGGGTGGTGGTGGAACTTCTGATGCTCCATAGGCTTCTTCTGATACTATCCACTCCTGCTGAGTGGAGGTGGAAGTCCAGGCTCTCTACATGGTCTCACTAACACCACAGGGAGGGAAGTATATGCTGGGGATGAAAATCCCAGATCCCCATTTGGCCTTCTCTAACACCACCAGTGGGGAGGCACAGGGATATTTAGGTGTTTATTCCAGCTTGATGAGGGCAGAAATCTGGATTTCTGACTTGACCTTTGTGAATTGGTTGGGGTGTCAGTTTTTTTGTTTGTTTGTTTTGTTTTTGTTTTTGTTTTCTGTAGGATATGACAAGAAGAGAGCTATTATTGTCTAAGAATTTCTGTTTTGCTAGGCTGTCTCTTTCCTGGTTCTTTGGCTAGACAGAACAGGATTCTTTGTGGTTTCTTTATGCCCTTGGCATTTCTGTCCTGCCACCTTCTTTAGTTTCAAATCTGGGATATATGAGGCAAAAAACAAAAAACAAAAAACAAAAAAAACCACAGACCTTGCCATCATATTGTTTCTTCACTCCTGGGAACCCTACTCAATTTACCTCCTTCTCTGCATCTTTTATTGTGGCTTAATGTTGATTTTATGATATACAGGGGTAGTTTGCTTAGTGGGAGGAGAACGGGAAATATGTCTACTCCACTTTTGGCTCAATTTAGTTTTAATTTCTTAAAGAAATGAAGGAAAATTTCTGGCATTGCATTTGTCAACAAATGTAAACAAATCAATTTACTAAGAAATCCCTACTTGGAACACCCAAACCTAGTAATAATAATGGTGATGACAAAAATATCTATCATTGATAACATCGATGAAAGTTGTGAAGAACTTTAAAACTCTATCCTTCCATTAAAACAATGATTAAGCAAGCAACAAATATAAGAATCAAATTTTAAAACTCTGAAATCTAATAAAAATTTAAAATAATCAGGGGAATGCATAATGAAAGCAGAAACAACAAAATTATGGTAGGAGATTATTATAACATTTTGATTTATCCCCCCCACCATTCCCTACCCAAGCTTAGTTGTAAACTTGGGGATAGTGGGCCACTTTGCTTAGGTAAATTGCTGCTTCCAGATGGGCAGTATCAACCTTAATCTCAAAAAATGTGATTATATATTTTCAATGGTCTGGTGGCCTCAAGGATGGGCTTAGGGCTTTGATTTATTTTGCCCACCCTGGAACTGTCTTAGAATTAGCATAGTACCCTGTATGATATTTATTGAAAGTATACTAGCCATAGCCACCTGATGGAAGGGATGATAGATGGGACAATAAACAGAGAATATAAAGCCTGAAAAGGAAGTGACTGGGGAAAGAGATAGATAGGAGAATAAGGGCATTGAAAAGCTCCAGCATATATCAGAGAACATAAGAACCCAGGCACTTGCCCAGGGTTGGACACATTCTCAATAATATTTGAGAAGGCACTAATCTTTCACCTGTGACTGATTTTTAGACTCTATACAAGCAGAACATGAGGCCCGAGGCAGAATTATGAATGGTGTGGCTAAGCACTGAAGGTGGGTCTATGAGTTTTAGCCAATCTGCAAAAACTGCAAAATATTTTTGGGAGACATAAATGGAAATAGCTGTCAAATTACTAGCTGACCAGTAATCTAGTGCAAAAGAGAATTCAGTAAACACATAGGATAAAGGATACGTTCATTACAAAATGATTTATAAAAACTACTGAACCAAAAATCACACCCACAACACTCCATAAAAACTCTCCATAAAGAATATCATGCTAAGTGAGATAAGCCAATCTCAAAAAACCAAAGGACGAATGATCTCACTGATAAGCGGACGATGACACATAATGGGGGGTGGGAGGGGGGCAAGAATGGAGGAAGGAGGGACTGTATAGAGGGAAAAGAGGGGTGGGAGAGGTGGGGGGGAAAAAAGAATAACAGAATGAATCAAACATCATTACTCTATGTAAATGTATGCTTACACAAATGGTATGCTGTCACTCCATGTACAAATAGAAACAACATGTATCCCATTTGTTTACAATAAAATAAATTAAAAAAAAAAACTCTCCATAAAACAAACACTATGAAGAGGTGAGAATCTGATTTCCAGGATTACAACATTATAATATTCAATTGACCTAGTGTTTGATAAAGGTGTAAGAGTCACTAGAAAGAAACAAAAGTATGGCCCAGTCATAGGAAAACAACAAATTAGTATAAACTGTTCATGATAATGGTTTCACTAGACAAACAATTTAAATTAACTATTTAAATATACTCAAACAACTGAAGAAAACCATGGAAAAATAACTAAAGGAAGCCAGGAAAATTACATCTTACCACATTGGTAGTATGATTAAAGAGACAGAAATTATAAAAAGGAACCAAATATAAATTCTGGAGAGGGGAAAGTACATGATTAAAATAAATTCACTACAGAATTTCTTTTTTTTTAATTGTAAACAAATGGGATACATGTTGTTTGTCTGTTTGTACATGGGTTAAAGGCATACCATTTGTATAATCATAAATTTACATATGGTAATGTTGTTTGATTCATTCTATTATTTTTTCCCTTCCCCCCCACCCCTCCCACCCTTCTTTTCCCTCTAAACAGTCCTTTCTTCCTCCATTCTTGTGCCCCTCCCTAACCCTAACCCTAGCCCTAACCCTAACACTAACTCCTCCCACCCTCCCCCTTATGTGTCATCATCCACTTATCAGCAAGATCATTCGTCCTTTAGTTTTTTGAGATTGGCTTATCTCACTTAGCATGATGGTCTCCAATTTCATCCATTTGCCTGCAAATGCCATAATTTTATCGTTCTTTATGGCAGAGTAATATTCCATTGTATATATATATACCACAGTTTCTTTATGCACTCATCAATTGAAGGACATCTAGGTTGGTTCCACAATCTGGCTATTGTGAATTGAGCAGCTATGAACATTGATGTGGCTCTATCTCTATAGTATGCTGATTTTAAGTCCTTTGGGTATAGACAGAATTTCAATAACAGATTTGAGCAGGTAGAAGAAAACAATAATGAACTTGAGATGACCCAGTCTGTGGGGCAGAAAGAAAAAGAGGGATGAAAAGACCCCCAAGGGACCTCTAGGAAATGAACAAGCATACCAACAGATACATAATAGGAAACCTAGAAGTGTAGGAGAGATAGAAAAGGACAGAAAGAATATCTTAAGTCATACTGACTGAAAATATTCCCAACTTGATGGAAGATAAATTTGCACTTCTAAAATGTTTGTTTACCTCCAAGTAGGATAAATTCACAGATCCGCAGCAATTAATATAGTCAAACAGCTGAAAAAGCCTGAAGCTGGGCACGGTGGTGCACACCTGTAATCCCAGCAGCTCAGGAGGCTGAGGAGGGAGAATCTTGAGTTCAAAGCCAGTCTCAGCAAAAGCGAGGCACTAAACAACTCAGTGAAACCCTGTTTCTAAATAAAATACAAAATAGGGCTGGGGATGTGGTTCAGTAGTTAAGTACCCCTGAGTTCAATCCCTGGTACCAAAAATTTTAAAAAGCCAGATAATCTTGAAAGCACAAGAAAGAAGTGATTCATCATCAATAAGATAATAGCCAATTTCTCATTAGAAACTACAGAGGTCAGAAGGCAGTGGAATGACATATTTAAAGTGCTAAAAGAAAAAAAATCAACCATGAATTATATATTTGGGAGAGCTATACTTCAAAATTATAGGAGAAGTTAAGACATTTCCAGACAAACAAGAATTGAGGTCATTCATCACTAGAAGGTTTGCCCTATTAGAAAAACTAAAAGGTATCCTTCAGGCTGAATGAAAGGATAATGAGACAGTAACTGAAGTCACACAAAGAAATAATGAATGTCTATAGCTAACTAATTAGGTAATATCAAAAGTCAACATTATTGCATTTTGGGTTTCTCTCTTTTCCTTAAAAAAATCTGAAAAACAATACTTCTATGTCTGTGTAAATGGACATACAGTGTATAAGATGCTTAATGTATGTACAATAACAAAGGGGTAACAGAGGTGTATAGGAAATGTATTTTTTATACTACTGAATCAAAGTTAGTATTATTTCAAAATATATTATAAATTTAAGATGTTAATTGCAACCCCCAGTGTAACTACTAAGAAAATTTATTCAAACAGAAAGGAGAAGGGAATCAAAATGATACAATAGGAAAAATCAATTTAATAAAAAGAAAATACTAATGAAGACATAAAGGAATAAGATATATTAAAAATTAATTGCAAAGGTCAGAAGTCTTTATTAGTATTTCCTTTAATATAAATTAATTAAATCATCCAATTAAAAGACAGAGACTGGTAAAATGGACTTTAAAAATACATGATCCACCTTGCATAATCAATAAGCTTATCCATTTCCTGAAAAGCCAGGCTAAGTCTGTGCAGCTCATGGTGGTCCAGCAGCATTATACCACCCTTCATAATGATGATTGGGAGCCCTATAGGATCATGGATCACTCGTATCAGGACACTGGGGTCTAAGTGTCTCTCCCTTAAGCCCTGCTCCTCCTGAGGGGCCCACCTGAAGTGCTAAGGTGGTAGTCAATGACGGGTAAGATCCTCAGAGGAGGACAACCTAAGACAGGCACACCTTCAAGTAAGGCGGACCCCCAAACTGCTAGGGTGATGTTCCATGACGGGTAAGATCCTCCCAGGGGCAACCTAAGACAGACACACCCTTAATATAAAACAAAAAAGGGGGCTATGTTGGGACTAATGACATGTTAACTAACTCAGGCTGACCCCTTACTCGTGGCGAGTGAACAAGATCAAGGCCTCAAAGGTGGTTTCAAAGGTTAATGACGATAAATCCGACCACCATCAGGGATTGGTTAACAACAGTTCCGCGAACGTGATCAGCTCGTGCTTGCCAAATAGTACTATGGGACTCTCACCTGCATGAACACCCCATGCCTTGCTGACCTTTAAGCTGATTGGTTCCTGCCTAGCCCCCACCCTACATAAAAGCTGTGTGACTTCCTTAATAAACGAGTTCTTGCTGTGAAAAAAAAAAATACATGATCCAACTAAATGTTGTCATTATTAGACTTTAGATCCCTTTAGATTCAAAGTGAGAAAAATAAATGGATAGAAAAAGATATGCCATGAAAAGAGTAACCAAAACAGAGCTGGCATAGTTGTACTAAGGACAAATGAGACTTTTAAGTCAAAATTTGTTACAAGATGGAGACTTCAATATCCCATTTTCTATTTTTTTTTTTTTTGTTACTGTGTATTGAACCCAGAGGCACTTTACCACTGAGCTACATCCCAACGCCTTTTTTATTTTTTATTTTTGAGACAGGGTCTAAGCTGCTTAAGGCTTTGCTAAGTTGCTGAGGTTGGCCTCAAATTTGTGATCCTCCTGCCTCAGGCTCCTTGCCACTGAGATTTCAGGTATGCATCAAAACACCTGGCTTCCATTTTCTATAATGAATAGAAAAACTATACAGAACAATAAGAAACAGAGATGTGAACAGCACTATAAATGAAGCATACCTAAAGATAATATGTAGAACACAAATATCTAACAATAAGAGAATAATCATTTTTCTCAAATGATACACATTATTCTTGGAAGACACATCCATTCTCCAGGTAAGAACATATGTTAGGCCACAGAACATGACTGAATAAATTCAAAAGCACTGAAATCATAAAAATATATTCTGTGACCACAGTAGAATGAATTAGAAATCAGTAACAGAAAGAAAACTGGAAAATTCAAATGTGTGAAAATATTAATAAAAAAGAAAAAGATGAGCAAATGAAAACTGAAGCTAGAAAATGAAAGAAATAATAAAGATTATAACAAAGATAAATGAAATAATGATTAGAAAAACAGCAGATCAACAAAACCAAAGTTGGTTCTTTGAAAAGTTTACATAAGCTACGAATCTTTAAGCTAGAAACATTTTTAAAAAGAAGTCTCAAATAGTAAAACCAAAAATTAGACTGGATATTATTCCTCACCATACAGAAATAAAAATAAATGAATATTATGAATAATTTTATGCCAAAAAAATTAGACAGATGAAATAAATTTCTAGAAAAATGTAACTAACCAAAAGTGATCTAAGAAATAGGAAATCTGAACAGACCTAGAAGTAGAGGCATTAATTAGCAAACAAAAATGTCCCAAGAAACAAATTCACTGGTGAATTCTATCAAACATTTAAAGAATAATTAACATGAATCCTTCTCAAACTCTTCCATAAAACCAAAATCCTAGAGAGGGAAGACTGTCCTAAAACTCATTCTATGAGGCTAGCATTACTCCGACACTAAAGACATCACAAGAAAATAAAACTTAAGATCAATATTCATTATGAATATACATGCAAAAATTCTCAACAATATACTTGCCAACCAAATGGAGTACCATATTATGAGTATTATACACCATAAGTCATATTAAACCCAGTAAAGCAAGGGCACTTCAGCACAATGAATATCAAACAATGTAACAGATCACATTAATAGCAATGAGGGGAAAAACATAATCATCTTGATTGGTACAGGAAAAGTATTTAACAAACTAACACCCTTTCGTCATAAAAGGGAATGTGCTAAACATGGAAAGAATATTTGTGGAAAAACCTACAGCTAACTTCACTAAATGATCAGGAATAGGACAAGGATGCCTCTTACACTACCTTTATGCAACAGTACATTGAAAGTTCTAGCCAGAATAATTAGTTAAGAAAAGGAAATACATCCAAATTGCAAAGAAAGTCAATTTATCTCCATTCAGAAACAATAAAAATCTTATATACTATAAAATACTAAATAATCTCCAAAATAGGTTATTATAGCTAATAAATGTATTCACCTCCTCACTCAGTTGTCAGTTAGCACTTTCAGCCTGTGGTAACTTAGGAAAAATATAGCATACAATACCAGCACTATTTCTTTCATATTATTTTCTTCTTGTGGAAAAGGATGGGAAAGGAAAAATGGAAGATACAGGGAAAGACTAAAGGAATAAAACAATTTGCATCCCCGTCTGGTTGCATTCCTATACATCAATTATTATTTCTCTTTTATTTTCCCTAAGCAAATGCTATGGTTTGGATAAGTGTTCCTACAAAGGTCCACATCTTGAAAGCATCATTGATGCCCAGAGTGGTATTACTGTGAGGCTGTGGAACTTTTAGGAGGTGGGTCTAGTGAGAGATCTAGGTCATTGGATGTGTACCCTAGAAGGGAATTTTGGGACCCTGGTTACTTCTTCCTCTTTAATTGCTCTGCTTCCTGGTGGATGTGGTGAGCAGTTTGCTCTGCCTTAATGAACTGCCCTCACCAAAGGACCAAAGCAATGGGGCACTTGATTTTGGACTGGAACTTCCAGAACCAGGAGCCAATATAAACCTTTTCTGAGTTAAATGATTTGGGTATGTCATTATACAAATAGGAAGGTAACTAATACAGTAACTAATAGCAGACTTGAAAACTAAAAATAACTGAACTCTTAAAGAGGTGGCAAGAAATAGCTGATATTGGGCAGTTCATATCCAGGCTCATGCAAATGGTGCAGCTATCCAAGGACAGGCAAGGCAGCTGAGATGCTGGGGCCTGCTAAAAGAATGGAGGGAACTTAAAAACTTACTGAATGTTGTAGGGCACGGTACTAGGATTGAGCACCCCATATACAGTGAAACCTTTATAGAGAGGGTTCCTGAAGTCTGGTTTCCTCTGAACCAAGAAAGGCCACACGGAATGTGTTTTCTCATAAACTCTGTTGGAAAAGAAAAACAAGTCAAAAAATTAAAAACAGCAAGCAGTTAATCTCAACAGTACTGTTCAACTTTATATTTAGTCAAATTTTACTAATAAGTAACAACTCAAGGGAGAAGGAAAATTAAAATAACTGGCTAGTGTTGATAGAGTAACAAATTATCAATCTTTAAAATGAATAAAGTGTTAGTAAGAGTTCCATTTTAAACAGTAAGAGTGCTAAGTTTAGTCTTTGTTGTAGAAAAAGCTGTGTGATCTTAGAAAATTTCCTAGCTCTTTCTGGATCTGTTTCCTTATCTGTACAATGTGACATCTAAGGTCTCTTCCAAATTAGGATTCTATGAAATGATGACCTTGCCAGTTTTAAAAATATTGGAATTTTTTAAAAAGTCTGTTAGGTTAAGAAATGGAAATCTTCGACAGAATATTTATGGTTCTTCCATGTTTCCATCTTCTCCTCCCTTCAGAAGATTAAAGACAGTAAAAGACAATTGGCAGTTTATACTAGCAAATATACATGAGTTATCCCAGGTGGGTAACCAAAGATTGTGGTATTTATATGGCACATTTATATTTATTCTTCTTTAGGGCTCCAAGTAACCTGATCAACCAGTAAAAATGTTCCTTAGTTAACACCTCAAAATGCATGGGATCCACTGGTCCCAATGAGATCTGTATGTAATTACACATGGAAAGATCACTTGTACACACTGTGTCAAAGGAAGCTAGAGGAGGAGAAAGAAGAGGAGCAGAATGGGTTGAAGTATCTAAAATTGTGGATCCTGTAACTTTTACAATCCACAGACCATTTCAGTCAGGATAAAGGCCTTTATATCCATCTTTCTCATCTGTTGTTCATTAAAAACAGAAAAAAAAATCTTCCAGAGATAAGGTAATATTAAGTATTTACTATGTCTCAAACACCGTTCCAGACTCTTTATCCAAAATAACTCCTTAAATTTTTATAATAAAACCCTGTGAGATGTTTTAGCTCCAAATTACTAATATGAGAAAAAAATTAATTAGCCTAAGGTCACATAGCTGATAGGTGACAGATTCAAAGTTTGTATCTTGGACTACCTTTTTCCTTTCTTGAGTGAATGTCAGTTGTACTTATTCTAAGTAATCAGTTTTTTAACATATATTAAAGTGTTCAACTTTTGTACTTTAACATTGAGATTCAGAATTGTGTGGGAAATGGGTCCAGATACATTAATCTCATTTTAAGAGAGGAAAACATTATGGAAAAGATCTTGAGTTTTAGTGTATAGTCAATGGCAGAATGAACATGTATAAAATAATTTGGGGAGGGAGTGACAAAGGTCTTGTTGCAAAACAGAAAGAGAGAGAGGGGGGGGGAGGAGGTTTGTGTGTGCATGCAAGCATCAAAGTGAATACACATGTTAAAGCAGAAAGTTGCATCACTGTTCTCTATGTTGATTAAAAAAAAGTAATGGAATCACAGAGAGCAATGCCATCTATGTTACATCATGAAAGGGCCTGAGAACCTAAGCTGTTAATGCCTTCAATAGTTGTGAAATAGAACTTTCTTATTTCTTTTTCTCTGCCTCTAAAATAAGGAGAATGATGCTCAGAGGTGTTCTACCTTGTAAATCTCACAAAGTATTTATATTTTCTATATTATGGGGATACTGGTTTAAGCCGGGGGGGGCAAACATAATTGACTACAGAAACTGGACAGATAACATTACAAGTAGACTAGGAATGAATAATAGGGAGTGGCAAGAACTGTAGACAATAAGACTGTCTCATCTAAATGGAGGAGCTGCTGTTTAGCTCTACCTAATTATTGAAATGAAGAGAATATGGGATCAGTATTGACATAATTCCTGGTTTTTCAGAATATTTTGGTAAAATAGCTTATCTACTTTAAAAAAATCATAAACTAACTGGATTTGATGTTAAATCCTCTAATATTTAAATTTGGCAACTGAATTCACAATTTAAACAAATACTCCACAGACTAAACAAACCATGACTATTGGGCCAGGATGGGTCTATGAGTTTGTGATCTCTGATACAAGTGAAAAGGACTATGTTTAATGATCATTCATACCACAATGACTGATTCTTTGTTTGCTTTTAATTTTCTATTGGTGCATTATAATTATACATAATAGCAGGATTCATTATGTCATGTTCATATATGCACATCAATCTCATTTCCTAGTACCTTCAATTCACCCTCCCCTGATCCCATAGCAGTTGATTTTCTACAGAGCCCTTGTACATCCACTGTTTTATTGACTCCTCATGATTGCCCTGGAAAGTACACATTATGGGTCTCTACTTTACAGATGAGGAATCTGAGGTTCCAAGAGATCCTTGCTTTATGATTCAAAAGTTTTCTTCATTATTGTTATCTCCTCCCCTTTCCCAATTTCTGTGCAAAATTCAGAGTGGTGGGTGCATTCTTCTCCCTATTCAGTGTTTTCTCACAAAATGAATTCACCTTAGATCTTCCCGATCCTTTTGGCAGTTTCCAAGAAAGTTTCCAAATTGGCAGGAGAAAACATGGTCATGGATCTCCAGGAGAAAGTTTTCATTAAACTCAAAGGCACAGGGAAACTGTTCCATTAATTGCCAAATACAGTCTAGGAACTGGGTGAAGATAGGGGACACTTCTTTAGAGTCCCCATCCAGGTGGCCACACCTGAGAAATGCAAATAAAGGTAAAGAAAGACACTGGTTAGCATCAGGGATTAAACTGTCCGGAGAAGGCTATAAAAAGTTCACTCAACTGCTCCCAAATAATCTTTGTCCTTAAAACAATTTTCTCATCACCCTTACAGTTCTTGCAAATTTTAAGCTATCTTCTCAAAACTTTAACCCACTTCACATCATCCTTTACCTTACCATCTAGAGTATACTACAAAAGATCAAGTTCATTAAGTTCAAAATGTCTAATGTGTTTCTGACACATTCATTCTCCTCCTGTCATTCCATCCAGTCTCCATGGAAGAGGTCCTTAGTTATAGTTTCAGTTGATCTTTGCATTTGGACTGGAGCTTTCACCTCTTCCCATATCCTCAGAATCTTTACCAAAAATGCATCATCTCTTTCCAATCTTCAACCTTATCTTCTTCAATGTTTATTTCTTCTCTGCATAGAAAACTGCTCAAAACTCTCCTGCCTTTAAATGCCCAAATACACCACCTCATAACCTATCTAGACACAATCCCTTCTTGTCTATCTACTTCAGAAACTTGATTCTTAGAAATTTATACACTCACATTCTACTTCCCTATTGCTTATTTATGCCTCTATTCACTGCCATTTGACTTCTGCTTCCACCACTTTACTCAACTGGTTATCACTAAGGATCATGCACACCTTCATATTGCAAAATTGTCATATTGCTCTATTGGGTTATTCTGAGGTATATGACATTGCTGATTACCCATGTGAGAGTCTCCTCTTATTTTTTTCCTTTTGTTTTCTTAGATTTATTCTTACCTCTCCAACCACTCTGTCACCTTTGTGAATTCCTTCCTTCATTAAACTTTCAGGTGTATTATACAAGGCTTTGTCCTATACCTTGGCTCTTCCTCTACTGACAACTTTTTTAGTGGTCTTATCTGAATCCACAGGCCAAAAGGCCATTCACATGCAGATTAACTCTCACATCTCTAATCCTCTCTGTCAAATCCAGAACTAGGAAACTCTAAATTAGTACTGAGTAGTCTGCTACTGGACATCTCTTACTGGACATCTCTTAGATGCCCCATGCCACCTATGTCTCAAATTCAAACCACCTTTCCCCAAAAACTTTCCCAGTATTGTTCTGCATACTCTCAGTGAACCCAACAACCTAAGGCTTAAAAACCTGCAAGTTCTGCTAACCTTTTTTCTTTCAATTCTGGCTTCTGTCAGTTCTACTTCCCAAATACCTGTGTATCTGTCTCAGTGACCTCTGTCTTTTTATTTTTGGCCCTCATAAATTCTGATAAACTTCTAATTCATCCCCTTACCTCCAATCTCAATCTTCTAAACTCTTGCCCTGTTCAAAGTTCTCCATTATAGCTTTACTAAGTACAGAAAAATACTCAAAACTTTTAGCTTAAAAAGAAAGAAAGAAGGAGAGAGAGAGAGAGAGAGAGAGAGAGAGAGAGAGAGAGAGAGAGAGAGAGAGGGCCTTGAACGACTGCCTACTTCCTAATCTCCCTTTCCTAGACTCATTTCCTCCATTCTTCCCCTACATACTTTATGATCTAGTCACACTGGATTACTTGCAGATCTGCAAACAAACCATTCTGTTTAATGTCTTTATGGTTTCACACACATCAATCCCAGAATACATTCCTCTTTCTACCTAACACTTACTACTTTAAAGTTCAGTTAAAATGTGAACAATAAGGAAGCCACCTTTGCCCAAGAATGGATAAAGTTTCCTTTATGTTTTTCTCTGTCTTCTTTATGTAGAGTTAAGCACTTTTCTCTGTGGTTCACAAAACCTTATTACACTAAGTTGTCATCACTGATTTTCTTTCCTTTAAAAGAAGGTACAGGGACCATTATCTGATTGAAGTAAGCTTCCGTAGTACCTGACACATTGACTGGTCCAATCTTTGTTGATGAGGCAACAAAGAATGGATGGACCC
Source organism: Sciurus vulgaris (assembly GCF_902686455.1). Classification (NCBI taxonomy): domain Eukaryota; kingdom Metazoa; phylum Chordata; class Mammalia; order Rodentia; family Sciuridae; genus Sciurus; species Sciurus vulgaris. The sequence continues at coordinate 85,623,183 of NC_136471.1, read as the reverse complement.
AAATGGCTAGTTATTGACATCTAGGTAAAATTAAATGGATGTACATGAATGGAGAAGAATAAGACCTAAATTATAACTTCCTTGAGAGTAGAACTCACATTTTATTTGCCTTTGGGACTGGACTTGTGTCTGATTTTTTATGTATCACATTGTTAGAAACTGGGTAAATATTTATTGATCTGATAACATATGTAAAACCTTAGTGAAGTTATGTCGTTTATATTAGGCAATAGATAAGGTAAGCCTTTGTCCCTACCCCTTACTAAAAACAGAAATCTCCACCTGTATTTTCTCTTAATAAAGTATTAAAGGTGCATTATCTTAGCTATTAGTCACTCTGCCTGAATGCCCTTCTTGTTCTACTGCTTTACTTATCACACTTCTATTCACCTCTAAAAATTCACCCTTAAATGCTACCTACTCTTGAAAGCCTACTCTGACCTCTTTATGTAGAGTTAAGCACTTTTCTCTGTGGCCCTTGAAGACTTGTTCTTTCCTGAAATATTTAATAATTTGATATAATTATTTGTACTCTTTCAAAACAGAGATGATATTCTGGTCACCTTTTTAGCCTTAATGCCCCAAAATACTTTTTTCTTGATAAAAAAGATTTAGGGCCAGGTTCAATTTTTGATAAATCTTACACATATGAACTCTTGTCATACCCCTCCCTCAAAATAAAGATATTTTTACCTTTGGGAAAATTTGTGGCCCATAGATATCCATTCCTTCTCTATTAGGATCTTCATTTTTATATAAAAAGAAGAGTTTTGTATTAGGAAAATCATAAAATGAATTAGCAATACACACAAGAATATCAAAACACTTTGCTGAAATGAATGAATTGATAAGAAAATAAAGTTAATTTCCAAAATGATAAGTATATAACTTGGATTACAATTATAGGCCTATACAGGTTGCCTTCAAACTATATATTCTCAGGAGAAATTACTCTGGTTTTTTATCTAGTGTCACTTTTTTTGGCTTTTACATGATTTCAAAATTAAATGCAATCATGATAAGCACAATATTAAACTCACCCATAAAAAATAGGAATCTAAAGGGAGGATTTTTATTTGTACTAAGAATTAAATCATTTTCAATGGTTAAAAGGAAATTCCAGGCTGGGAGTGGTGGCACATGCCTGTAATCACAGTTATTCAGGAGGCTGAGGAAGGAGGATCACAAGTTGGAGAACAACCTTAGCAATTTAGTGAGATCCTGTCTCCAAATAAAAAATAGAAAGGGTTTGGGATATAGCACAGTGGTAAAGCACCCCTCAATTTAATCCCTAGTACGATATATATATATACACACAAAAAAATATCTAAAGAAATGAGGATAAACCACTATTATAAGTTCTTTTTTGGGAAAATCAACAAAGTAGCATTGGATCCAGCACTAGAAAACAACCATGAGTCTGATGTTCACATAGATGATATGATAAGAGGATTAACTCATTAGGCAGTCCATTTAACTGTTATCTTCCAGCTTTGCAAACTTTCTGAGCCTTTCCTATTCCTTGTAACAGCCAGTTATATGCAGTTTAACTTCTAATGGGTAATGAAGTATGTAAAATGGCAACAGAAAGTATACAGACTGTAAATGCTTTAAAGTAGCTCAACAAAAATAAAGCTATTTTTATAGATTTAAAGTTCATTCTTATAAAAAAAAGGGGGGGTGTTGAGTATTCTTTTTAATTTATTCATAAACTGTCACTCACAGAAAGTAAAATGCACTCACTTGCTCTCTTACCATGAGTCCTTTGAATGTCCTATAAAATGGATCTAGAAGAATGCTGGCCACTGAGCATACTTGTGCTGTGCGGTCCCACCCATCGGAACAATGGACTAAGACATTGGCTTTTTCTACCTTTACTGCCTATGAAGACAGGGCAAAAAATATCATAAACCACTTTTGCTTAGAAAGGTGAGCTAATACATAGGACTGCAAAATACTGTCCCTATAGCACAGAGATACTTATCTTACTGGGTTATATTAATTTCTTTACATAACACCAGAATCCTTTCACACAGGGAATGAAAATCCTTAACACAGGGAATGAAAATAGAAGTCTATGAAAAGAAGGAAAGCTTATGTAATAGGAAAACAAAAATTTTTTAAAATCCCTGATATGGGATAAAAGAAAAACAAAGGGGGATTTTAAATTCACAAAACTTCTAAAGAAAACAAGGATCAATACTCAGAGGAAGGAGTGGGTAGGAGGATAAATTCATGCTCAAAAACACAGGACAAATTTATATCCCAGTCCCAGATCTAATGATTTCCTGTAGCCATCTAGTTTTACTAACATAAACCCTCCCAACTTAAGATGGAAGGGTTTGCCTGCCTTAGCTTGGTTTGTTTGCACTCAGAATAATGTTAAGACCTGGGCAGTTTTGGCAATGGTAGATTTTGATTATTCATTTACTCATTCTAATGCTAATTGTGTACCTGCATGTGCCAGGTATGTACTATGTATTAGAAAATATGACAATCAGTTTCTACCTTTGAGAAGCCCACAAACTAGTCACGGTGACCAAAGGTAAATAATCATAAGGCACTAGAAAAACAATTGCTAGAGTGTAATGTGTGGTAAATATGTTGTTTTGCAGGAGCCAGGGAAGCCTGAGCCTTTTGGAAAGAGTAGGACAACTTTGAGCCTTAAAGAAAGAGTAGGACATCCTTAGATGGGAGAAAGATACTAATTAATTCACTTATTCATTCATTTGCATATATATATCAGTTGCTGCTTAGTGACTGTACAAGAGACACAATGGTGTGGTGTGTACTAGGAAAACAAAGAAAACAAACACTTGAACAAATTACTGCAAACTGGTGGTAAATAATACAATACCATTCAATGCCAGGTACAATAAAGACATAGAAGATAAACAGAGAGGAAAAGATAACTAAAATAGATGTTTTCAGTTGAATAGGCATTTGACAGATTGACCATAATGAAAGGACATTCCATCAGGGGGAACAAATGACAGCATGTAAATGTATATATGCAAGGATGCATGGCATAGGTAAGGAACTCTTAAATAGCTTGGTTACCATGAAGGCTATACTGGAAGTAAGGGCAAGATGAGAAACAGAGCTGGCCAACAGGGCAAAGGTCAGGTCAACTAGTATGTATTTTATCTGGTGGCAAGAGGGAAACAACAATGCAATGAAAGCAGAGAAGTATCATAATCAGATGTGCATTTTAAAAAGATCAATGTGGTGGCAGCAAGGAAAATGGCTCAGTAGAACACAAGTTTGGATATAGGAAAAACAGTTAAGGAGCTGCTAAAATCATGAAAAGCACCATGATTCCCTGAAGTAAAAAAGCAGCAGTGGGGCTTAAAAAGGAAGAGGGATGGTAAGTATAAAAATTTAACAGGTATAGTGAGAAAATGGGTATGAGATGAAGGAGGAAAAGTCAAGGATAACTCTAAAGTGTATAGCTTAGTAACCAGGTGGATAGAAGTATCATCATTCTATAAAGTAAAAGCAGATGTTAGAAGTTAGTTTCAGATATTAGTGAGGGTAAGCAAAATTTCAGTTTTGGCTATGGTGAGTCTCAGGTAGCTGAGAGAGAGATCCAGTGGAGAGTCCAGGGGACAACCAGATATTTAGATCTGGAATTGAGGAGAGGAAAGGATCTAAGCCAGAGTGTGGATTTGACCACTATCTCAATTGAGGTGGTGGTAGGAACTGTGTACACAGCTGCTGCTGTTCAGGTGGGGACCAAAAGTAAGAAAAGACCTTAAAAAGCAGCAACCTTTAAAGGGCAAGAAGAAGAAGGGCTATGATAGGAGTTAGCATGTGCATAAGCAGCCTGAAAGGAAGAAATGGCTAGATTACAGCCAGGACAAAAAAAAGAGACATTACTGACTGACCTGAACAATGTTCATTGTTTTTAAAGATGAAAAGGCAATTAGAGTACGCACAATATAGTCTTACTTTTACAGAGTAATTGTATATGTATGTATAACGCTATAGTAGCACTATCCAAAATGAAAGTCTCTATCTGTATTTAATTTGAATTTGTTAAAATTAAGTAAAATAAAAAAATCAGTTCCTCAATCTCACTAGTCATATTTCAAGTGCTCAGTTATCACCTATGGATAGTAGCTACTCTATTAGAACATACAGAACATTTCCATTATCACAGAAATTTAAAATGGATAGTACCAATCAAGAGACACACATATTAAACTATTAATAGTGATGGGTGTGTGTTGTGGGACAACAATATGGGGAATGTTTAACTTTTGTTATATTTATCAAATACCAACTTCTTTTTTAATTGCATATATTGCTTTTATAATGAGAAAAAGTAGAGAGAGAGGGGGGGGGGGAGGGAGGGAGAAGTGGCATAGTATATTAGAGAATAGCAAGAAATTCACCATAGCCAAGTAGGGAAAGACTGTGAAAGACTGGATAGCAACTACAGGCTTTACAGGCTTTAACAGGCAATAGAATAGAGAACCACTGGGGAATATTCACCATAAAGTGACATAATCTGATGTGTTAAAAATGATCTGAGGAGTAACCACTAGAGAAGTAAAGCAGTTAGGAAGTTTTACCTAGGAAAGGTTGGTAAATGTGTTAACTAGGTAAGAGTAATGTGTTAGGAACATCTTTAATCTAAAATATGTTAACTGTAAAGAAAGGATAGATTTGAAACATTATTTGAAATAGAACTGATAGGACTTGGCAATTGCCAAATGGAGGAAAAAAGGGAGAACTGAAGGCTTACTGAAGTTTTAAAGGTTGGGATACCACATAGGTGGTGATGTTAGAAGGAGCACAAAATAATCATACAATCCCAAGTGCATTTTTGGTCCACTCATTTTATTTCAACCCATATTTTAAGGGTATACAATCTATCAAATCGCCATCTCTGACATCTTCATTCTCTTTGGTGTAGTCTGGTTTCAGACAGGGACTACAGATGTATGGTTGTAGGATATACGAAAAAGGAGCAGCATGAAGAATGTTTCAAACAGAGGGCTTGAAACAGCCATAGTAAATACTAACACGTTACAATGAAAAGTACAGGCAACAGGACTAGGAAAACAAAAAGTATTTAAGGCAGTTAATTACACACACACACACACACACACACACACACACACACACACTTTTCAAACCTTTTAAGCCAAAAGACATATATCATTGCTTTCAACTGAGAAAATGACAGCAGTGGGGTGAAGAGTCATTTTCTCCTTTTCCTTACTTCTACCAAATAAAGAGGATGGTGTAAAGAGGGAGAATTTTCTTGTAGTAATACATAAAAACAAAACTTAAAAATTAGAAAATGTATGCTTTGAATTTCCTTTTTTTAAAAAATTAATTTAAAAAGGTAACAAAGGCTGGGGTTCTGGAGGTCAGAATATAAGTGGGTCAGGATAAATGTAGGGTGTCAAAGCCTGACCAGACTGCATTCAGAGGCAGACCTATACAAAAAGAAGTCAAAAAAGTCTGTATTCAGAGCTCCAAACACTCAGAGATATGTGAGCTCTGCATTTATCTCACACTCACCATAATTTTTGATGGTGTTTCATTTGATACCTTAGAAATAACACTAAAACACCTCAGAGAGTAATTGAGCTAGAAGGACCATTAACGATCGCCTAAGAGTTTTAAACTGAGGTCTAGGATCTATGAACCCCCTGCAATTGAGGTCCATTTTTATATGTATATATATATATATATGTGCATTTTCCAGAGGGGTAGATGATCAATCTCACTCCCAAAGAATTCTGTGGGCTCGCCAAAAGTTACTCTAGATTCTATCCAACTACTTTGTTTTATAGATGGAAAAAGTGAGGCCCAGAGAGGAAAGAAACATACCCAAGGACAAACAGTGGCAGAATTGAATCCAGAAACTAGATTTATTTTAATATTCTTTTCACCATGGCACACTACTACCTCAAGAGATTCCATAATTAAAGTCAGTGCAAATTCTTAAAAGTCCTGATTATTACCTTTGTAATGAAAATTCCAGCATCCATAATAGCTTTAATGTGTCTCAACCACCCTGAGCTCTCCAGTCCGCAAAGAAATTCACTCATTGTTGGAGTTTTCGATTCACAAACTAAGGTAGAAAAGGAAGAAGAGATTGAAATTGACAATCACCTCAGTTTATTCATCAAGAGAAGAAAGTGAATCCCCATTTTGTAAATGAGGAAGCTGAAGTACAGAAAGGTTAAATGATTAGCTGGAAACCACACCGTTGAGTCACGAATAGGACTAGAGCTAAAGTCTAACAGATTTCCCAGAGTGCGCCTCTGCTCTCCCAAGGTTAGGAACTCACCCCCAAGCACTCAGAAATCTCTCAAGAGAGCCCAAAGTCTGAGTCAACATCTACAGGAAAACACTCACATCTCCTCTTATTAAAAAAGACATTTGATCCCTATCCTAATCCCACTCACTCATCCTAATTCTGTACGCCTTTAACATTTGTCTCTACTCCCACACCTCCCCACCTACTCCCTATAGCTCTGAAAGTCTCAACAGGTTGGGGGTGGGGGATGGGGGGATGACACATGAATTTTTGTGCACTTTTCATTAGTTATCCAGCAGAGGGCAATCTTTTGCCTCAAAATCTGTAAAACAAATTTCCCTCCTGCAGAATATTCTTGAGTCAAAATAAAAGCAGGAAAGACCCAAGGAAAACTGATACTCAATGTTCTAAAAGGGGCACAGACTGAGGAGACAATATGCAATAAGGGTGGTATAGAGGAGAGGTCCTCGTATACTTTATCAGTACAAAGCTGAAGAACAGAAAGAACAGCTAGTTTACTAAAGAAGGTATATTTTCATGATCTTTTCCTGAGGTGGCATATCAATCACATCATGGAATCTTGGGTCATAGTTTAAGGAGAAATGTTCGAAACCCAAGAATCCTACAAGGCCCAATGATCCCACCTCAATCCCATTTTGACACCAATTATTTTGCCGTGATGATGGATGGCCCAAATTGTCTAATATCAGTTCTTTTTCCTCTTAAAGGTCTAAATAGAATTTCTTCTTCATCAGTGATGATATAAGAATGATTCCTTATAGATCATATGAGATGATGTTTTTACCTTGAGGACAATGAAATTAATTAGAAATTGATTCACGCTTATGTTGGTCTACCCCCCCACCCAACACCAGCCTCTGTAATTCTACTGAGAGATGAGTTTTAAAGTATGTCACTCCCCTTGCCAGCAACACCTGCTATAATTCAGAACTCTGCAAGCTATGTCCGTACTCTAGGTAAATATCTTATCACTTATTTACTCTGCTCACCTGCTTGCTTTTATGTTCCCCAAATCAGGAATGCTTTTTCTCACATAATAATGCAAAAGTATGGCCTCTGGACTAGCCAAGGTGAAATCCCTGTACCTTCCAAGAGTTTCTGCAGGCTGCTCCGCATCACATGAATGTTCTCAATGCCCATGAACCTGAAGCGAATGTTGGCATAGTTGTCTTCATTTTCATACCCTTTACCAGCTGCTCGGTTGGCCATGGCATTCAGCTGTAATAGTGGACGGCAAATATAGTGGATAATGCCAAATAATGAAAGGATAGGGTTCATCAATCTCAGTACCTCATTCTAAACAGTTTTAAATCTTACCCATTCTGGTATGGAGAGAATTTCACTGGTTTATAGATCAAGTACTTAGGTAACAGACTCACATAGAGAAAGAGGGAAATTGATGTTTTTCTTTTATTACTAAAATCCTGCTTAAGAGTTAAAGGATGTTGCAGTTATAAGGATATTTGATCTGAATAACTAAAATAATAATTTTGAGCTGCCTATTACAAACAGTCTTTCTAGCTAAAATGACTTTAAAATGAGAAAATGCAACAGTTCAAAACTACAACTGAGAAGCTCTAGCAATACTTCTAAGGACCTCTGGGCCAATCAATTTTTGATAGATACTCTATAAAAGATATCTATAATGTGGTTGCAAGAGATAAATGGCTTTTACTTACTGATAAAACTGAAATATAGATACCTAACAGCTGTTTTAGTACTATGTTCAGCTTATGGTGACCACAATCTCCATTTCAAGTGAAGAATGAGATTTACAGAAAGGAAATATTCATGCAATCACTTGAAAGCAGCCAAGATACCTTCTATGATGATGACTATCTTACTGATTTTCTGTTGTTTGTCAGTTTTCTCATCTCCCAGTATTGAGCATTTCTAAAGGCAGGAGGAACTTGTACATGGACAGGGTGTAATTTTTGTATTCATGGATGAAATGTAAGAATCTCAAAACAAAAACCATACACATTAGCACATAAAGAGGAAAAATGTGCAAAAGGCAGAAATGTGGCAGTAATTTTGATGTTTTATCATGCTGACAGTGTCACTTAGCTTTCATTAAATGACAAATGTCAAAGGAACACCTTTGAAAGTACAAACAACAGCAACCTAGTTGCAATGAAGTTAGTTATAAGTGATTCTTCAACAAACGAAACAATAATTAGAGCAGTCCCTACCCAGGTATGGGTAGGATACCTAATACAGACAGCAATACTGTGCCAGTCTACACTCTTTGGAGATATGCCTGTCAGATATGAAGATATGAAGAAGGAGAGCTAGGTATTAATGTACTGATGTTCAGATGAAGAGATGTAATATATACACACATACACTATATATATTTATACAGAGTTCTAGGGATTGAACCCAGGGGCACTTAACCACTGAACCACATCTCTAGTCCTTTCTACTTTTTTGAGACAGGGTCTGTCTAAGTTGTTCAGGGTCTCACTAATTTGCTAAGGCTGGCTCTGAACTTGTGAACTTCCTGCCTCAGCCTCTCAAGTTGCTAGGATTATAGGTGTAAACCACCACTCCTAGTGAGAAGTAATATTTATTGAGCTCCTGGTACGTGCAAGATGCTGTGCTAGATTCTTTACATGAATTATCTCATTTAATTCTCAGTATAGCATCTCAAAGTAGGTGCTATTATCATCACCATAAAAAAAACAGGTTCAAACAGGTAAACCAAATTTTCCTAGGATCATATGGATAAGAATCAAAAGGCAGGATTTGACCCCAAGTTTGTCTGATTCCTAAGAATAAAATTTTTTCACTACAACGTTGTTTCTACTAAAATGATATATTTAGCCATCTGGAAGAGAGGGATTGCCAGATATCTATAAGTCTGTCATAATTTGCTTGAATTTTCTGGGGATGAAGCTTAGTGGTAAAGCACTTGTCTAGAATGCACAATGCCTGCCCTAGGTTCAATTCTCAGCACATCTATTAATTTGCTTAAATTTGAGAAGAAAACAGGACCATCTAAAAAGAACTTTCTGGTGCTAAGTTTTAACAAACCCTTCCATTTTTCAAAAGCTTCATGCGTTTCTTGTGTTTTTCCCTACCATTGTAAAATTATTTTATAATGATAGAAGATACATATTTGATTGAGCTCTTTCCAATATTCTAATGTCAGATACATTTATAACTGAAATAAGGCAGCAAACTTCTGAGAAACTGAAGGGTGGTACCTTAGCAGATAGGGGAACTATTTTCTTTCTTGGGATCAGTCAGTCCGAGGTCACTCTGGCGAACAGCCAGTGAGAGATCACAAAAATGGGGCAGAGAGTAGTCTAAGGTCACTATCTGATTTTATGCATATCTAGTTGCTCAACTCTGAAGCCACAACCACCTGGTTTAGACTTAGCTCTAAATCACTGATTTTGCAATCACTAGTTTGCAAAGAAATCCCCTAGTCACCTACATTCCACACATCCAATTATAAGCAAAATTATTTCTTTGGGGGGCTTTTTGTGAAAAGTACAACTTTTAAGAAAAGGAAATCTGTCCTTTACTTGCTTTATGGGGCACAATGAATTCTTGTACAACCTTTTATAAAACTAGACAACATGCTGAAAGTCATGTAATTAATGCTGAGAGGACTTTGGGCTGATACTTGGGTTGATCTGAAGACCCCCTGTTCAGTGGCATTCACATTAGAAAGGGACAAAGCCTGAGAAAACACAATGCAATAAATTCACAGCTCCAGGCTCTCAGGAAGATCAAAGGATTTTGATAGGTCCATGTCCACTGCCAAAATCCATGGCAAATCTATGTTTCTGGTATTTGCTTACTCTCTGGGACCAAGATTTAAACTGTACTTCATTGAGCTGGGAAAAAATATTCATCTAACAGTGCTGGGTGCAAAAAAAACTACTGTCACATCAGCCAAATATTTTTGTTATTCTTACAGCAGTCTTGTGACTCCTACTTCTCTGTGCGACAACAAAGTACTATTAATAAACTGTAATTTAATAAATTATTTAATACATTATTCAGAGAAAAATATGTTGATATTACTAAGTTTCTACTTTTTAAGTTGAAGTTCTTTCTCTGATAGTAAATTTAGACTAAAGCAGAGGATTACTGAAAATTCTGGTTAAGTAATAGATTTAGTAAAAAAGATGAAGAGATGTCAATGAGTCTTCAACTCAGAATGTCAAATTGAGATGACAAGTTGTTCTAACTACCTTCTCATAGCCTTATTTGACAGTGACAGGCATACAAATGGAGCATCAATGACTTGCACAAGTGACTTTATATATATCTGACACGATAAACCCACACACGAATTTAACTTTCCCAATAACAATGCAAGTGTCAACATATGGGGAGGGAACTGCAAGCGGCAGGAATATCAATGAAGTCATTGACAGATACCTTTGGTCTTGTGTCTACAACATACATAAACTGGCTCCCAGGGTTTGTTTGGCTAATGGCCTCTAGCAACAGCTCATCATCTACACAGCGAGTGTAAAATCCAGACAGAGGCTGGCTACAGCGGCAAATGGCAGCCTATAAGGAAAAAATGTGTTAGCCGAGTTATCACATCCACAGGTGATCAAAATTCTTCCTTGACTATATAGGTTTAGGGAGTAGAGAGAGAGAATAAGCCAACTCAGGTTAGTGTTCAAAGCAAAGAGATGTGGCTTTAAAGCCTAGACATTCCACTGATATTGAGCTAAGCCTCCTGCCTCCTCTTGGCATGTGGCTAATTATCAACCCAGTCTTGGCAAATCAGACTACAAAAAAAAAAAAAATCACATCTGGAATGTTTGTTTAATAAAATTCTATTCTTTATACCTAATGGATTGGTAATTTTTCTCAAACTTCCCTACTTTTTATAGTTTCAATAAAATAATCCATATAAACTAGAGGCTGGCAGCAAGAGAATTCAAGATACAACAAAATCTAGCGATTTAGAGAACAGGGTTCACTAGTTTTAGGAGTTAATGCCAAAATCAGAGGGCTTGTTTATTTCAAGCCATTCCAACAACAAAAACAACATAGCTATTTAATAGGCATATCTGGTAATGATTAGTTAATTGACTTCATTATTCTTTGATCTGGTTTTGAAGGAGTCTGTGCACTTTGATAGTTCCATACAAAGGCATCCAATTGCCTTACTCTACTCTTTTGCATTTCAATAGTTGTCCATTTGAGGAATTGGTTATTTTTCTAACCCTAGATCTCAAAGTGACCATAAAAGGTAAGAATTATTACCACTTCCTACTTGTCAGGACTCAAACACAGAGGAGTCAAGTGTTCTCTTTTTATAACCTTAAATCATATGGAAAAGAATAAGAAAGGATCAAGAATATCTGTACTCTAATGAGATGCCACAGTTCCCAAAAATCTCATAAAACTATTTACCCTTTTTTCCTGCAACTCCACTAAGCTGGAACCCACAGAAAAGAAACTAAAGAAAAATAAAATGCCACTCAACATCTGCAGGACATTTTACAATTTACAAAGTGCATATATATCCCCCCAAATGTGGTACCCTCAAAACTCTCAGAAGTATTGAAGTTCAGAGAAGTTGTATTTGAGGTCACACAACCACTAAGTGGCAGGGTGGGACTGAAACCCTGGTCTTCTAGAGCAAAGTTTAGCTCCCATTATAGAAGTCTGCTTAACTCACATTGTTCTCTTTGTAGAGGTAGGAGAGTACAGGGACCCGTTCTTTACTTCTGAACTTTGAACTTCCAACCACCGTTCCCAAGGTAACAGATTTAGGAACCACTATTTCAGGAGGGTAGGTACTGCATATCTAAAAGAAAATAAATTCAATACACACACACACACACACACACACACACACACACACACACAAAACCCTGCATGTAAATATTTCAGAATTTTCACTTGCTATTAACAGGCTGTAATTAGCATTCACTGAAGCACATTAACTGGCTGGGCTTTATTATCCAGATTCATCTTTTCCTCAGAAACAGGAACAAAAATATCCTAGATATAATAGTTTTTCCACGTATGTTATTACTTTCCAGAAATGAAGGTATAGACATATAAGAACAAAATGTATCTTTAGAATAACCAAAATGATAGGCAAAAACACACATACAACCCTACTCTGAAATTCCTACATTTGCCTATCAGAATGAATAATATTAATGATAAGCATGTAAATTAAAACAAATAAGCTCAAATGTGAGGCAGACAGGTGGAGAAGGAAGAAATATTATTTACTGTTTCATAAACTGCATAATGAGTTTCCGGTATGCATATCTAAAGGATGTTCAATAAACTAGTGTGGGGGTGGAGGTATTGACATTTCAGGTGTGACTTACTCTATAAAGAGACTGACACATTTTCTAAAGTTTATGAACTTTTAGTGCTTAAAATATTTTTCCAAAGACAGAGCAACAAAGTATTATAACAGCACAGACTTAATGCAAAATTTATCACTCCCCTAGATAAAGAACACACCCAAACATTTAACAACAGATCAAAAAGTTTTAAAGGACAAAAGAAATTTAAGGTAGATCAGATCAAGAATGTTCTACTTAATTCATGAATTAAGTCAAAGACCCCAAATACAGAACATTTGAAAAAGAAGTTCTCTACCCATCCCTTTTACCTGTTAACTTTTCAGAAGCAGGTCACAAAAGGAGAAATAAATGAAGCTGCCCTTTTGATTCTGAAGACCATACACCTCTAAAGGGCCAACATGGATATTTAAGACTTATTCAGGTGACTTACAAACATATTTTAACTGCACAGAATTCACCTATCTCTACTCATTCCTGTAAAGCATAGCCCAGATAAGCCACTTCATAAATGAGTCTGCTAAGTGAGAGCTCATGGATTCTCATACCTAGTGAATACTTCAAAGTTGTATTATCAGAATGCCATTGCAATTAGCATTTAATTAATAATTATATTATTATATTACTAATATAATAAATCACAATTTATTATTGTGATAACAAAAAAAGCTGGAAAAAATTAATGATCCAACAATTTAGGAATATCACTTACATACCAATGACTCATAGAGGATTTGACTGCTATCCTTGGCCTCTTCTAAAGTTAGCTTTTGGTTGGTGCCTGGAAACCTAGATTTTGGAAGGTTGTTCATCATTCCCTAACTGGCAAGAAGACTGTTATGCCTAAATTGTTTGTATGAACAATGTGATTTATGCTAAAAACATGCTTTCTGTTATGGTTTAGATGTGAGGTGTCCCCCAAAAGCTCATGTGTAAGAAAATGTAAGAAGTTTCAGAGGAGAAATGATTTGGTTGTGAGAGTTTTAACCCAATCAGTGAATTAATCCCCTGATAGGGATTAATTGAGTGGTAACTGAAGTGGTAGGATATGGCTGGAGGAGGTGGGATTCAGGGTGTGGCTATAGGGTATATACTTTGTATCTGGAGAGTGGAGACTCTCTCTGCTTCCTGATCATGATATGAGCTGCTTTCCTCTACCACACTCTACCGCCATGATATCCAGCCTCACCTCGAGCCCTGAAGAATGAAGACAGCCTTCTATGGACTAAGAACTTGAAACTGTGAGCCCTCAAATAAACTTTTCCTCCTCTATAATTGTTCTGGTCAGATCCTTTAGTCACATCAGTGAAAAAGCGAATTAAAAACACTTTCCTACTGGGCATTTGAAATTTTGATATACATTAGGCAGAAGCAATCAGCCCACCATTAGAAACCTTGGGCACTGAATCTCTAATGAGTTTCCCTGGTACACATGCATTACAATTTATTGATGGGGGAATTAATTGTGTCTTATGTGACTCTACTGGGAGAGGACACTGAATGCTTATACCACTTTCTCCAAACTTCACCTTATATTCCTTTTTTCCTTTACTGATTTTACTTTGTATTTTGTCACTGTAATAAACCAAAAAGTTTAAACATGTTGAGTTCTGTGAGTCCTTCTAATGAATCACAGAACCTGACGAATGGTCATGGAGATCCCAAGTATGATCCTAGACCTCTATATTCAGCCCAGAGCTCTTTCTTCAGATCCACACCCAAATGCTTGATATTAAGTAGTTGATATCTTTTGAATCAACCTTGAATTCAAGTAAAAAACTGAAGATGTGTGTGTCCCCCTTCTTGTCATCCTCATTTTGGTTAACATCATCACTACCCACTCAATTACTAAGGCTAAAAATCAGGAATCTTGCACGCATACTAAACGCTCACTTCTTTTTCCAACCACATTTATGCTCTCACCAGATTCTTTCAATTCTACAACTTAAATATTTTTAAATTCTTCTCAATTTATAGTCATTATTTATTTTATGTTCTTACCACTTCATGTATGACCTTTCTGCATTCTTAGCTCCAGCAAGCCAATTCTCCACACTAAAAACAATATTATCTTTCTAACATACAAATATACTCATGTTTCCTTCTATATTAAAATATTTTCATGGCTCCCATGGTGTCTTCATGAAAATGTTCAAATTTCTTAATTTAGTCATGATCTGGCTTTCCTTTGTGACCTCTTCCTTTACCCCTTATATAAATTACGATAAAGTTCTTTCACAAGGCAATACCCCAAAACATCAAGCGATTTCTGGCTTCCCAGGCTGATTTTCATATCCCTCATCTATGTTCCCACAGCAGCCCTGTGCTTTAGACCTGTAGACCTCTGACTCGGTGCCTTGAGCACAGTAGTTACCTAATAAATGCTATTTGAATATTAAATAAAAAGGAGAGATTATGAGGGATTCCCTCTTTCTTTTTCAAAACTTCATTTGCTGATACTCTTCCGTTTTAATTAAATGTACCAAAAGGAAAGCAGAAATCACAAAATTACCTCATAGTTTCTATTGGCATCTGTTATGGTCCAATACCGGTTGGGTACTCCCATTCGTTCAAAATCTGATATTGGGTCAATCAGTTTCCATCCATTTTCCCTCATCTCTTTTGAGGATTTGGGATTATAAGAGAAAGCATAAAGATCTTCAGGTAATACTGGAGAAGAGAGCCATGGAAACAAAGTTAATGTAAGTAAAACTGAAAGATCACTAAACAAGGTAAACAAAGTTTTCCTTCTTCCAAAAGGAATGTTTGTCAGTCCCAGAAAAGGATAGGGTTTTGTGAACATGTTTGTCTTTATGTAAGGAATAAGAACTGACATACTGCTTTGGGTACTTCTTTTAAAATGTTTTATTTTTCTGTCACCAATACAAAATGAGAACTTTCTATTTGGATTACTGTAAAAAAGAATGTTGAATAATAGACTGAATAAGGCTTTGGATTTTCTATGTTAGGAAAGTAAAAAAAAATTAACTGGGTTTAAAAGTTAAAAAAATTTAACTGGGTTTCCATGTTATAATTGCATGGCTTGTCTGACCATGTCACACATTAACAATGACACTGCATTTTACTTGTCAGGTCAACACCAGCTCCTGGCTAATAAGTGGCCACGTCTTTTCTCCCTGTTAGTTCTGTTTTCTCACTTCGCAAGATGGACATGCAATCAATACTCATTTGACCAATTTAGGTGGCAACACCTTTTCCAGAAATATTGGAGCCTATCAGAACCTTATAAATTTCTGGGTTGGCTGGCAGGTTCCTCTGTCAATAAATATCAGCAAACACTGAAGAATTATTCTGGGGAAAAAGGAGAAGAAAACGGGAGGGAAAACTTAAGAGCATGAAAATTCCAAAGACTAAAATCAGAGGAAGTTGATAAATTAATTGGGAATCAAAGTGAAGCTGGAAGAAGTAATGACAACTACATTATTAATAACTGTGATAAACAGCTCTAATCTTCTAGTTGGAGTGAAGGTAGGAGTAGGAATAGTGGGTCAAACATAAAGCCCAAAGGACAAAAGGAAATAAGGCAATATCTATTAAATATCTACTATATGCTAAGTGCACAGTAAAATGCATGAATGTATCTAAGCCTCAAAACCACCACCTTAGGAGTTTTATCTCCCTACTTTTACAGGGAGTAAGCTGAGTTCAGAGGTTATATAACTTGCTGAAATACCACATATCTGCTAAGTAGTAGAGGAAACCAAACTCTGACTAACTATACAGCCCATAATCTTTCTATCATAATGCTCTGGAAAAAAAATAAATGATTTTAAATAAAAATGCTATCATAACTACCTGGCTGAGAAAGCTTGAGCAGTGAAATATAAACCTCCTCACACACAAGATCAGAGTCTAAAACAAAGTGGGCCACCCGGAAATTCTTACAGCGGAGGATCAGAGGACAACCCATGCTAGTGATGGGTAACTTCTCCACAGTGGCAATGTGATGGAGTGCAATCTGCAAAACAGAAAAGAAGCAGGATAAGCATATAGAAGGGTGCTAGCTCTATCACTATCAGTGTGCTTAACTCTCAGTAATGATAACAGCATGGCCAAAAGTATAATCAGATGGATAACCTACAACATCCTTTGCAAGACACAATGGAATACTCTCAAACAGAAATAAAGCCTAATAATGGCAAAACAATAAGAAGCAAAGTGCAATGTTAGACAAATTCTCTATTCTCACAGATAAAAGATTAACAGGTTTAGTGGATTAGCT
This sequence comes from Sciurus vulgaris, assembly GCF_902686455.1. Taxonomy (NCBI): domain Eukaryota; kingdom Metazoa; phylum Chordata; class Mammalia; order Rodentia; family Sciuridae; genus Sciurus; species Sciurus vulgaris. The sequence goes on along the minus strand of NC_136471.1, from coordinate 85,606,334 downwards.
CTGCAGTGATAACTTCTCCATATTATAATGGAATTTAAAAATCACAGAATAATTATCAGAAGAAAATAGAACTTCCTTTTGTTCTAACAAATTACTAAATAAAATAATGGTTAATAATCAGTTTTGTGCTTTATTACTCACAAAGTTGCCCATGACTATTAGCTATTAATCCCTATAGGAGCCCTTTGGGGTATAATCATCCTATTTTAGGAATAAAGAAATCAAAGCTCTAAGACGTGAATTCTCATAAGAGTTTGCACAGCTAAGAAGCAGCACAAATAAGATTTGAACCATGGTAGTCTAACTCTAGTCATTCTAAAAACTCTAGATTTGGAATTAGGATTTAACTAGAAATACTAGGAAAAAATGCTCTCCCACATTTTAGACTCTAATGACAGCAAAGCAAAAATGTGGGATGATTGCTTTTGTTTACACTAATGTCAGCATAGGGAGGGAACTGGTAAAAAAAAAAAAAAAAACTGTGTCTAAATAATGCAATCCTCTCTTTACAAATCCCAAAATCCACAGAATAATGGTTTTGCATTTTTAGCATTTGATGTTTTCCCTCATCTGTGTCTCTGATGTTTCCTGCAAATACAGATCCTAGATGTGCTCTTCCCATTCTCTGGACTCCCTTTCCTTTACCTAGGGGCTTCCCACTCAATAGTACCTGACTGTCATTCCCAGCCCTCACTCCTATTTTATTGGGAAAAGTCATCTTATCCATGAAATCCTCCTATCATATCCACCATCTATGAATGGGGCAGGTATGGAGATCATTCACATATTTCTATGAGGAATTTTCTATCTCAATTATTTGTCAAACTCAATTCCTCCCATGACAGTTTTGAGGGGGCCTGAAAAACCCTTGATAATGTAACAGAACTTAATATATCAAATATCAAGAAAAATCAAAGCCTTGTAGTCAATGTGTCTCATGTATTTGGATGGTAAAACAATGATCACCAAGATCAGGGCAAGGCAAACGATTGTGGTGAAACTGGAAGAGGGGCAGGCAGGTAGACTAATTGGGCAGATTAAGGCTGAGAATAGCTTTATTAATAATGGTGATCAGGTAAATAAGCCCCCTCTGACATGGAAAAATACCAAGTAACTTAATAAGTTCTCCCTTCTACATCCTACCAACTGGGTTTGAAATAAATGCCCAGCAGGAACAAATTTGGAGACATTTAAACTGTCTATGAATGTAGGTGGAGAAGAGGCTCATGGCACAGTGCTAAGAGCTGCTTCTCAAACTGTTAGAACTGGAAGAGTATTTACTAATTATATAATCTAACCACCTAATTTTACAGATGGGGAAACAAACTCAGGGAAAATCAATTATGTAAGGTCACATCACCAATTAGCTTCAGATCCATCTAGAATTAGCTTTCCAGATTCCACTTTTGGCATTTCTTCATGGCAGCAAAGTAAGCAAGATATAACCTCATTATGGAGAAAGTCATGGTATTTTTAAAAAGAAGTTTAAGATAATTATTTCATATGTATACCCTAATTAATTTATTTTACACTCATGTGCCAGTACTTATTATATCCTAGGCACTGTTTTAAGTACTTAGAAACATTAAATTTGTAATTCTTATACCTTGAATTATCAATGTATTATTATTATTATTATTATTCCTATTTTGCATGTGAACAAGTTAAACACAGGAAAGTTAAGTAATTTGCCCAAGGTTACAAAGGTAGTAAATGATGAAGCTGGGATTTCAACCTGAGCAGAGTGGCTCTAAAGTCTAGGATCTTAATCATTATACCATGCCATAAGTATGAAACATGTATGAAACATGTTGTATTTGTTATAAAGGAAAAGGTATAAGCATAAATGTAGCTAATGACTAAGATTAAATTATGATGCTACGTTAGGATAGGAAAATAATGTTAAGAGTACTAAAGTAGTTACAAAACACTGTTGAGAACGGGGTGCCATCTGTGCAGCCATCTTGTATAATCTTGTATAAATTTCATGAACTGGGCCCCCAGGAAAAGGGCGTGCAAGCACTGAGGATGCCGGCAGCCACAGTGGCGCCTTCGAGGGCCAATACAGGTCAAATAGGATGTGCTGGGCCCCAGGCTTATCAAGGCTGTTCAGAGATATCTACCTAAGGAATGTGCAGCTGTCCGGAGACCGCATCTATCAAGGACAGGGGAACCTAGCCCTGACCCCTCTCCCTCATAATTCACTCCTTCCCTCCTCCCTGCTCCCTCCAGGACCATTCAGTTTTGTTGAGACCCAATAAGATTCAAATAAAGTGGAGGGACCAAACCAAAGAGGACAAATATTTAGCTGTCCGAATATTAACCAATAATGTACAGGTCCTTGTGTATGAATGCTGAAAAAGCTCTTAAATAGGATGTTTTCTTGCCACTTGGGGCCGCTCCCCCCCAGCCATTGTATCTGTCTGAGGGGCTGGTTGCGGTCCAGGCTGGAGCTTGCTTTAATAAAACCACATTGTGTGATTTGCATTACCGTGTGTTCACTTTGACTCTCTGGGGATTAGTTGGAATGGGACCCTAACAACACTATCAAAGGAAAACCAGAAACACACATATACACACATACATACATGCAGATGAAATGCTATCTTAGTACAGAGATAGTTTAATTCAGTGCAACCTAAGGTGTATTCCACAAGGCCTCACCATTACCATCATCTAAGAGCTTTTTAGGAATCCAAACACTCAAGGGCTCTCTAAGTGGTTGAGATTCTGTATTTTTCACAAGCTCCCAGATGATATGGGTGCTGCTGGTTCTTGGACCCTGTCTCATGTATAGTGAGGTTTTACGTTATTTCAGGATGCTTACCAAATAAAAAAGTTCAGAAAATGAGCAAAAACTACTCAACCTAAAAACTGAACTAAATCTCAGAATCATTCTCATATAGTTTAAAATGATTATACCCAATAATTTGAGGGAAGAGAAATCCTACAAATCAGACTATGAAAAAGACTCTTAAAATAAGCTCTTTGAAGGAAAGGTTTCAAAACAATTCAACAGTGCTTCCTGAAATTTCAAGGAACTACCATACAGAAGGCATGTATACATAACTCTTAAGAGCTTTTGATATTTCTTCTCAAACATACCCATGTTTCTTTCCTGGCTGCAGCAGAAGCCTCCACATAGATCAGGTGAGTTGCAGTAAGATACAGAATTCCATTAGCTGGTTTCTTACCCACATAACGATCCAATAACTTCACGTTTTCTACCTGTTATTTGAGGAAAAAAATACCATTATCAACTCACCAGCTGTGATTAAAGTGGTAAAATTCAGAACAAGATAAATTCTGTCAATTTGCTACAAAAACTACTTTGAGGCTTTCCACTTCCTGCCAACATGATGAACTAGTATGATCTGTACTTCTTTTTCCTAAATCAGCCCAGGGAAAACTATAAATGTAAGAGGGACACATGTAATCTAAAAAATATCAAAATTCTAGACAATGTTTACATGATGGGGTTGATATGGATGGAAAATAAATAGAATCTGAGAGCCTGCTGAAGTACTAATCTTGGAGGAAATATAAAGATATTGAATGTGTAAAAAGGCAAGAAGGGTACATACTTGAGGATAGATCTTAAGTTACTAGGCAAGAGTAACATAAAACAGGAAAGGAGAAAAAAGAAAAGAAAACACTATAATTGACAGTATAAGATGAAATGCCAAAAAAAGTCCCAACATAAGAATAACTGTAATAAATGTACCTGCATTAAACTGACCAATTAAAACACAGACTTACAGACTGGAATAAAGTAAGATTCAACAATATTCAGGCTAGAGAGATACTCTTTAATATAAAAAGACAAAAAATGTTGAAAATAATTTTTAAAAGATACACCAGACAATTATGAACCAAAATAATGTTGAGGTAGAGTTCTCAATATATGACAAAATAGAATTTATGTGACAAAGAACAGTAGGACAAGAAGATATATCCATCATACACATGTGTATATTTTTGAAAAGTTTCAAAATATTTAAAGCAACTAGGAGAACCAGTGAGAGAAAAGGAACAAGTACACCTGGATATTTTAACACTCTTCTTAGGAACTAACAGGTCAAACAAACATAAAAATCAAGTAGAGATAAGGAACACTTTTGCATTATTAATAAAAAATTCAAGCTATTATACATAGAGAATAGAAGTCCAAAAAATAGAGCATATAGAATCATTCAAGAAAACAAATAGAACTTTTCCAAAAACAAACCATAATTATAGTTGTAAAGGAAGACTCAATAAATTCCAAAGGTTTAATATCATGATTCTATGTTTTCCAATCACAATGCAATAATATTAAAAATTAATAAAAAAGTCAAAATTAGCATATGTTTGAAACAAAATGGTCTATTACTAAATTAACCTTGTGTTAAGATAAATCATAAAATAAATATTTTAAAGTGAGTGAATATAAAACACTAGAAATGAAAATTTGTGGGACAGTTAAAAAAAACTAAGAAGGCAGTGTAGAGCTTTATATACATGTATAACTTTATATATCAGCGTATAGCTTTAAATATCATGAAATGAGAAAGGCTAAAAAACAGCTAAGAATTCAACATAATGGAAACAGCAAAATAAGAAATAAGGAAATATATGAATAGGAACTAATAAGCAGAAAATCCTTTTTCACAGAGAGAAATGAATCAAATTGACTCTTTTAAAGAGTTAATATAATTTATAAAGATGAGAGAAGATTTAAATAAATAAAATGCAGGATGAAAAAAGGAAAACAATATAAAAGTTTTAAATGAGTATTACATACAATAGGCTAATAAATTCAAAAGATGACATGAAATAAAAAAAAATCTTCCCCCAAAATAAAATGATAGTCAAAGATATCCTACCAAAAAATACAAATTAAAAAAAAGAAAGACTCAGCCCCAGATGATATTATAGGTGAATTCTACCAAACTTCCAAGAAACAGTTAATTACTACCTTATCCAATTGATTCCAGTCACTAGAAAAAGAATGAAGTTTACTCAGTCCATTTCATGAGGGTAGTGTAATCTTGATTCTAAAATCAAATAAAGACAATTATAAGAAAAGAAACTTTAAGCCCATTTCACTTATGAAATGCAGATGCAAAAACAATTAGCACCATTTATAAGGAAGATAATCCTAAAAAAATTCAAAACAAAAAAAATCAAACTATTGGAACTAATTATGAACAGAGTTCAGTAAAGATATTAGATAGAAAAAATCAACCCACCAAAAATCAATAGCATTTTTCTATACCAGCAATGACCACTTAGAAAATACTTTCCACACTGGCAAAAAAAAAACCTATACAGAATCTTGAAATTTAAGCAAGCATATACAAGATCTCTACTGAAAAATCTTAAAACTCTCTAATAAAAGATGTAGAAAATAATCTAATGAAATTGCTATGGTTTAAATGTGTTCCCCAAATTTTGTATGTTGGAAATTTAGTTCCCAAAGTCATACACTAATGGGGTTTAAGAGGTGCAACATTTGGGAAGTCATTATGTCATGAGGACTATATCAAATAATGGATTTATTCACAGATTAATGGATTAATGAGTTATCAAGGGAGCAGTTTTTGTTATCAATGCAAGCTCTCTGTGGCCATCTTGCTACATTTCACCATGTGATACCCTCCAATCAAGCCAAGCAGGAAGGTACTTGGTAGATGATAAACAGATAAATAGTACCATGTTTTTGGATTTCCTAGCATCTAGAACTTTGAGAAATTCATTTTCTTTATAAATCACCCAGTCTCAGGTATTTTGTTATAGCAACAAAAAAGGAACTAAGACAGAAATGAAGACATCTATGTTGTTATGTGGGGCAATTTCATATTACAAAGATGGCAATTATCTCTCAAATTAACCTATAAATTCAACCCAGTCTCAATCAATTTCAAAGTGGATTTTCCAGCAAACTTATACTAAATCCAAAGAGAAGAATAACCCCACAAAAAACTAAATCAACTTTTTTAAAAAAGAAGACTAGACAGGGGAAGATTTGCTCTACTAGGTATTAAAATGTACTCAAAGCTGTAGGAACAAATAAAAACTCATAGTACCATTGCAAGAATATAAAAAGAGACCAACTGGGGAAAACAGAGCTGAAAGGAAATTCATATGGGGGTCTAATACAGCATAAATATAGCAGTATAAATTGATGGACAAAATATAAGATTATATACTAAATATGCTGGGGGAAATAGTACCATTACATTAGGAAGGACAGAGTCATATCCCTATGTAATACAATATACTAACATGGACTTTAGATGTGTCTATATGTAAGAGGTAAAACTCTAAAGTTTCTATGAAAATAATGCTGAATACCTTGGATCTATGGGCAGGGAAAGACTTTTTAAAGGTTAATAACAGAGTGGGAGAAAGTATGATCAATATCTACAATGAATAAGGAACTACTATTTAGAACAGAGAAGGGACTCACACTACTCAAGAAGAAAAAAGAGGCACTAACAGAAACATAAAAAAAAAAAAAAAAAAAACGTAAGAATAGGCAAGTTACATAAAAGAAAATCCCAGATGTATGCAACCGGGAAGAGATGTCAGAAACCTTTTTAATAAAAGAAATGAAATTTTTAAAATGAGGTATTAGTTTAGTTCTATAACTAAGAAAAACTAGAAATCTAGAAAATGCTACATGTTGGTAGTGTTTTAAGGACATAGAAACTTCATCCACCATAGCTGACATGGGAGCAATTCTATTCCTAAAAATGAGCCTAAAGAAATCTTCATATAGGTCCATAAAAGCATACAAGTATGAAAATGTTTGAACTTTGAGAAAAGGCAGGTCAGATATGGAAGAATATTGTGCAACTATTAGAAGCAATGAGCTATAGATACATATAACATGAATAGCTAAAAGAAAATATGTATGACTTAGGGGAAAAAAGTAAGAAACAATATACTGAAGACATCAATATTTATACAAACTAAAAATTCATATATATGAACACGGTTTTATTTTTTTTCTTTATTTTTATTTTATTGTAAACAAATGGGATACATGTTGTTTCTCTGTACATGAAGTAAAGGCATACCATTTGTGTAATCACAAATTTACATAGGGTAATGTTGTTTGATTCATTCTGTTATTTTCCCCTCCCTCCCACCCCTCTCACCCCATTTTTCCCTCTATACAGTCCTTCCTTCCTCCATTCTTGCCACCCTCCTTAACCCTAACCTTAAACCTAACTCTAACCCTAACGCTAACCCCTCTCATCCCCCATTATATGTCATCATCCACTTATCATTGAGATCATTCATCCTTTGGCTTTTTGAGATTGGCTTATCTCACTTAGCATGATAGTCTCCAATTTCATCCATTTGCCTGCATATGCCATAATTTTATCATTCTTTATGGTGGAGTTATATTCCATTGTATATATATGCCACAGTTTCTTTATCCATTCATCAAATGAAGGACATCTACGTTGGTTCCACAATCTGGCTATGGTGAATTGAGCAGCAATGAACATTGATATGGCTGTGTCTCTGTAGTATGCTGATTTTAAGTCATTTGGGTATAGGCCAAGGAGTGGGATAGCTGTGTCAAATGGTGGTTCCATTCCAAGCTTTCTAAGGAATCTCCATACTGCTTTCCAGAGTGGCTGCACTAATTTGCAACCCCACCAGCAATGTATGAGTGTACCTTTTTCCCCACGTCCTCGCCAACACGTATTGTTGCTTGTGTTCTTGATAATCGCCATTCTAATTGGGGTGAGATGGAATCTGAGGGTAGTTTTGATTTGCATTTCTCTTATTACTAGAGATGTTGAACATTCTTTCATATATCTGTTGATTGCTTGTAGGTCTTCTTCTGTGAAGTGTCTGTTCATTTCCTTAGCCCATTTGTTGATTGGATTATTTGTATTCTTGGTGTAGAGTTTTTTGAGTTCTTTATATATTCTGGAAATTAGCGCTCTATCTGAAGTATGAGTGGCAAAGATTTTCTTCCACTCTGTGGGCTCTCTCTTCACATTACTGATAGTTTCCTTTGCTGAGAGAAAGCTTTTTAGTTTGAATCTATCCCAGTTGTTGATTCTTGCTTTTATTTCTTGTGCTACGGGAGTCCTGTTAAGGAAGTCTGAAATTAAACCCCTATCTCTCACCCTGCACAAATCTCAACTCAAAATGGATCAAGGACCTCAGAATCAGACCAGAGACCCTGCATCTTATAGAAGAAAAAGTAGGTCCAAATCTTCAACATGAACACTGTTTTAAAAGACACATTCAAATATAAACGATCACATCAATTACATTAGAATGTTTGCCTATTATATGGAAGAAAATGATGGAAAAAGGCTAAGTAAATAAAAATAAGAGATATCCTTGCATGGACCAATGATGATCATGTGCCAAGAATTGAGGAACATGTGATGTATTTAATCCTATACACCAAAGATTATAAAACAGAAGCAAAAGCAAACATACAAGCCCCTTTTCCTTTTTCTCTTTTATTTTTACAGATTGCATTTTGATTCATTGTACACAAATGGGGTACAAATTTTCGTTTTTCTGGTTGCACATGATGTAGAGTCACACCATTCATGTAATCTTAAATGTATATAGGGTACTGATGTTTATCTCATTCCACGATCTTTCCTTCCCCCACTCCTTCCCCTCCCCTCATTTCCCTCTATAAAATTAAATGTTGCTCCATTCTTCCCTTACCCCCTCCTGTCCCTGTTATATATCAGCATCCACTTATCAGCGAAAACATTTAGCCTTTGGTTTTGGGGGATTGGCTTATTTCACTTGGTAAGATATCCTCTATCTCTATACCTTTACCTGCAAATGCCATAGTTTTATTCTTCTTTATGGCTCAGTAATATTCCATTGTGTATGTATTCCACAGTTTGTTTATCCATTCATGTATTAAAGGGCATCTAGGTTGGTTCCACAATCTAGCTATTATGAATTAAACTGCTACAAACATTGATGTGGCTGCATCACTTTAACATGCTGATTTTAAGTCTTTTGCGGATAAACTGAGGAATAGGATAACTGGGTCAAATAGTAGGTCCATTCCAAGGTTTCTGAGGTAGGTTTGATATCTAATGAGGGCTCACTTCCTGGTTCATAGACAGTGATCTTGCTACATTCCTCATGTTGCAAAAGGGGCAAACAGGTTGTTAAGCCTTTATAAAGATATTAATCCCATTCATGAGGACAGAGACCTTGTGAGCTAATCACCTCCTAAAAACTTCACCTGCTAATACTATTACATGGGAGTTAGGTTTCAACATATGAATTTTGGGGATACTAACTTTCAGACCATAGCACCCTTCCTTATCCCTGATAATTTACTCTGAATTCTGCTTTGTTTTATATTACTATAGCCACCACAACTTTCTTTTGATTACTGTAAGCATTATATATTATTCAATTATCTTTTTCTTTTGATTACTGTAAGCATTATATATTATTCAATTATCTTTATAAGATGACTTATAGTGGGTTTCTTAAAGATAATACATAGTTGGGTCTTTTTTTATTGGTCCACTATTTATAGTCCTTTTTAGTTGGTGTATTTAAACCACTGACAAAGTGAAGGTGGACATATTTGGATTAATATGAATGTATTTCAACTGATTTCTGTTCATTGTCTTTGTTCTGTTTTTTAAATGCTTTTGGTTGTAGATGGACACAATTCCTTCATTCCATTTTTTAATTTTTATGTGGTACTGAGGATTGAACCCAGTGCCTCACATATGCTAGGCAAGTGCTCTGCCACTGAGTCACAATCCTAGCCCCTGTTCTATGTTTGTTTCTTTTTGTTTTTAGCCTTCTCTGGTTTTAATTGAGTATTTTACATGATTCTGCTCTTTTCTCTGTCTCAGCATAACAATTATATTTCCTTTTTCACATTTTTCATTTTTGCCTTGAGTTTATAGTGTACAATTTACTAGTCCTCTTTGAAATAATACCTTACCAACTTTACAGGGAGTACAAGTACTTTATAACAGAATATTCCAAGCCTTCCTCCTTCCCTTATAGCTTTTGGGAATTCATTTCACATATCCATAAACTATACTCATTGAATATATTGTTCCTATTATTATTTTGGACATACTATTAACTATTAAATCAATTAAGTGTAAGAAAAGTAGGGGCTGGGGTTGTATCTCATTGATAGAACACTTGCATGTGTCAGGCACTGGATTCGATCCTCAGCATGATATAAAAACATAAAATAAATGAGTAAAATAAAGGTATTAAAATACATATTCATGTATGCAATTCTCAGGTGCCTTGGACACAATTATGTCCTGGTGAAATGTTTAAAAAAAAGTATAAGAAAAGTAAAATATATTACTTTCATTTGTTCCTTTTCTAATATTCTTCCAAGTTTCTGACATATCGTTTTTCTTCTCTCTGACTTTGTTTTCTGTTTCTTGTTTCGTTTTACTCTTTTTTGCAACACACTTCTACTGGTGACAAACTCCTTCATTTTTTTGTCTGAAAAAATATTCTTCTTCATTTTAGAGGGATAATTTCAATGGATATCCATTTCTAAGTTGGTGACTCAAATTTCAACACTTTATTTTTGCTTGCATTATTTCTAAAGAAAATCCAATATAATTTATATGTTCTTTCCTCTCTATGTATGTTTGTACTCCCCCTAGTTTCTTTAAAAAATATTTTTAGTGTTTATCCTGCTTAGTGTATCCTCTGATCTTTCTGGAGCTGTGCTTTATTTCTATTATTAACTTTGTGGAAATTCTTAGTCATTATTGATTCAAATATTTTACTTTTTTCCTTTCTGTCTTCTCTTTGATATTCCTATCATGTATATGTTACATCTTTTGCAATTGTCTCATAGATATTGAATATTAATTTTTAATTCTTATTCATTTTTACATTTTCATTATGGAAACTTCTTTTGCCATTTCTTCAAGACTACTAATTGTTTTGGTTATTTCCAGTCTACTGATGATCCTGCCAAAGGTTTTCTATTACAGTGGTTTTGATTTTCAGTATTACCTTTTGAATCTATCTTAGAGTTTCCATCTCTCTGCCTATAATGCCTGTTTATTCTGCTATGTTATCTACTTTTTCATGAGGGTGTTTAACATATTAATCATATACATTTTAAATTCTTGGTATGATAATTTTAACCTCTCTGCCACATCTGAGACTTGTTGTGATTGATGTGCACTCTGTTCCTTCAACTATTCTTATTTCTTTTAGTATGCCTTGTATGTTTTGTTGAAAGACAGACATGATTTAGTGGTTAAAACTCATTTATGGTTCCCATGAAAGTTTCTGCTTCTGGGATTCTGCTCTCATAAGTTATGATTTCTTTGTTTATACCTATCTGACTCACTAAGTTTGTGGACAGTGATTTATCTTGTGATCTTAATTCTGGTAAATGTAAGTTTATTTACCTTTTTTAATGTGTGTGCAAGTCATGATTTCTAAGCTCTTTACATTCCAATCCAGAAACTGGAGTTTGCAGTCCTCTTATCCTTCCAGCCTTCTCCAATTAGTATTTTACCTAACACTCCACCAGAACTGTTAATCAAGGTCTCCAGTGGCCTCTGGGACCGAGTGGTCATCAATTTTCTCTCCTATGTCTTATGTCCTTGTCTTCTGGATTTTTCCCTCTGGCCTGGAAACATTTTTAAGTCTCAAGTGCTTATCAGAGGAATTCCTACTTAAGTAATACCCTTTCTTAGTACAGACAGTCTCTGATTTACAGTGGTTTAACTTAAGATTTTACAACTTTAAATTGATGTAAAGGTGACATAAAATTCAGTAGAAAACATTTTAATTTTTGAATTTTAATCTTAGATAGTAATATACAGTATGATACTCTTTCATGATGCTGGACACTGGTAGCAAACTAAAGCTCCCAGTCACCCATGCAATCAAAATGATAAACAACTGATATGCTGCAGTGTACTGTGTCACTAAGCTATGGTATTCAATAAGTTAGTTACATTAAGTACATTTTCAGCTTACAGTATTTTTAAATTTTGGGTTTATTGGGACATTACTACATTATAAGTCCTCATGTGATTTTCTGAATTACCCCTTGATTTTGGAATTCATATTCTCCAGACTCTTGAGCAATAAATTTTTATTGTTTATAATCCAGTACACGATATTTTTGTTACATATATTTGTTATATTTTTGTTATAACAGTCCAAAGGGACTGAGACAAAATAAAAGAACATTATAAACAACTCTATAACCTAGAGGACAGAAAGATACAACTAATATGAAGAGAAACAGATAATTTAAGTAGGATACATCTACTAAAGAAACTAAAAAACACAAAGCACCAAGTCCAGATGGGTTTCCTGATGAATTCTACCAAACATTTATGGAAGACAATATAGTAATTCTTTGCAAACTCTCTCAGAAAACAGAAGAAAAACCATTTTCACTCCATAAGTCAACATTATCCCACTTCTAAAACCAGAAAAGATATTACAAAAAAATAAAAGCACAGGACAGTATTTCTCATAAACATAGATGCAAAAATCTTTCACAATATTAGTGCATTAGTTCTATACAGCTGCCATTAAAAAGTACCAGAAATTGTGTGGTTAAATAACAGAAATTTATTATTTCACAGCTCTGGAGACTGCAAGTTCAAAACCAAAGTGCCAGAAGGGTTATCTCCTTCAGGGTGAGGGAAGAATGTGCTCTAGTCCTCTCTCATTGCCTTGGTTGTGGACATCTTTTCCCTATATCTTTTTACATATCTTTTTATATCTTTTCTAAGTACATATGTGTCCAAATTTCATTTTCTTATAAGTACACCAGAAAATATTTGCAAAACACATCTCTGAAAAAGGATTGGCATTCAAATAGACAACTAACTTTAAAAACTCAACCATAAAAAATCCCATTTGGGCAAAAGATCTGAATTGGCACCTAATCAAAAAAAGACTTAAAGATGGTAAATAAGCATATGAGAAGATGCTCAATATCATTAGAGGATTCCAAATTACAAGATACCACTAAAAACCTATTAGAATGGCTAAAATACAAAATACTGGCAATACCAATTGCTGAAATGCTGATGAGGATGTGGAGCTGTAAGAACTCCCATTTGTTACTGGAGGGAATGAAAAATAGTACAGTCAATATGGAAGACAATTTGGAAATTTCTTACAAAACTAAACATACTCTTAACATCTGATCCAGCAACTGTACTCCTTGGCATTCATACAAAACAACTGAAAGTTATGCCCACTCAAAAACCTGCACACAAATGTTTATTTGCAGTTTAATTCATAATTGTTAAAACTTGGAAGCAACCAAGTTCCTTCCTTCAATACAAGTAATGCATAAGCTAACTGTGCTGTATCCATACAATGGAATTAAATGAAATGAGCTATCAAGCCATGAAAATACATGAAGGCACCTTTGTTACATATTGCTAAATGAAAAAAACTAACCTGAAAAAGCTACATACTATGCTATTTCAACAAATAACACTCATTTCAAAGAAAATTATGGAGAGAGTGAAAAGATTAGTGGTTGCCAGGAGCTCAAGAGAACGAAGAGTGGGACAAATAGATGGAACATAAGCCATTATTAAGGCAATGAAATTAATTTGTATGATTTCATATAAGGGGATACATGTCATTATATCTTTGTCAAAAAACAGAATATATAATACAAAGCATGAATGATAATGTAAAGTATAGGCTATAGTTAATAATAATGTATCAAAATTGGCTCATTAATTTTAAGTAATGTACCACATTAATGTAAGATGTTAATAATAGGAGAAACTGGAGTGGATGGTGAAGATGTATATGGAAACTCTTTGTACTTTTCACTCAATTTTTCTGTGATCTAAAATTGCTGACAATGGCATTGTGGGAGGAAGTAGCTAGATCCTCTAAATTCATACAGTTGCAGGCTATCTCCTAGAACTCGCCTTGTGGGTACAGAAGATCTGAGGGGGCTACAGTACACCAGGCCTGAATATTGTGATCTGAGGCCTCAACATTTATCTGGATGGGAAATCATTCAAGATTGTGTGATGGGCAACTAAAGGGGCAGAAATTGGCTCAAAAGAAATAACATTTACACCAGAGAAGATCAAAGATGGGATCCACACAACAAATACCAAAATAGTAGGGAGAATGCGCCTCGATGCAGGTTTCAATTTTTTTTGTGTTGTTTGCTGCTTCTCCATCAGAGCTTTGTTTTAAAGGTGGAACAAAGGCTAAAACAGCACTACAGATCAATTAAACAGTGACAGTTTTCAAGCCAACCGTTGAAGAAATTGTTTTCAAATTTAATTGCAACATTAAAAGGGTTTTAATTACCCAATAGAGAGTGTTGAATGATTGTCTGAATGTTACCAATTCAAGAGTTGAACCCAATAAATTTAAATGATAATGACTCTGTAACTAACATGTGTGGAATAATATATGTTGTGATTTGCCATTTTAAGGTAGAAAAGATATGGTGTGGCAGCTGAGAAATGCATCAGAAAGGAGATCAGGGATCTCTGTTAATATCTATGGCAATGGCAATGAAATGATCAACATTGCTGAGACATCTACTGTCTGGGTCATACTTGATAAAGCATAAATGAAGACCAGACTGACACTGAAGCTCCAGAAATGCTATTAGAAAATCTTAGATATGGTGGTACTATGAATGAGTATCTGTAAGACCATTGTTTTCAAGGCATTAGCCAATCAAATTTACAAAGAAAAATAGGAACTTTACATTCCATATACAAGTGGCTATACATTTTGCTAAACAACTAGCAAAGTGTAAATTTACTGTGAATAAATCAGAAAATGAAGATGCCTCCAAAGACACTCATTACTGACTGTAAAAGAAATGAGACAAAAAAATCCAAAGCTATAAAGGTATTTGCCTCTTGAATGATTCCTCAATGATATCTTATACTAATTCATTTTATAAGTTCTACACAATGATGAATAAGAAATAACTTACAGGCTGGGATGTAGCTCATTGGCAAAGCATTTACATCGCATTCGAAAGCCCTGGGTTTGATCTTCAGTCCCCCCCACCCTCCAAAAAATAAAAGAAATAATAGCGTACCTAACTTAAATTTAGACATGAAGCACAGTGTTCTAAATTTGCTGATAATGCTTCATCAAATTATCTACTATGAATATATCCCAATATAAACAATGAAATATAAGAGTTGATGGTGCCATTTGCCTGTCTCTCACCTGTCCATCGCCTGCCTTACACCTATGCATTACCCAATGCACGAGGTTCACCTCCCCATCGACCAAGAACAGTCAGCAAACTGATCGCCAACCACCAGTGGACACCCAGACTAACTGACTGCGCCCTATCACCGGGACCCCAGACCAACTGATTGGACCCGGCCTCCAGGATCCCACAACCACACCAAACACACCCGAACTCCAGGAACCCTACCGGATCAACCACATCCCATATCCAGGACCTCCAGCTGACCACGTCTACCCCTGAGCTGCAACTCCCCATTTGCCAACACATTTTGAAGCCGGAGCAGCCATCTTGGATAATCCTGATTAGCTCCAATCTTTGGGTGGGGCAAATCGCATGCTGCCACGCCTGATGGAGGCTTGAAGCCCATTGTCAGGTACTTCTCATGCATGAGGCTACTAAACACAGGGAGGTTTCATTAGTATAGGACTGTTATACAGTAGATTTTCTTTTTTCTCCTTTTTAAAAAATTTAAATTTTTATTACTTTTCTTGCTCTCTTTTCCTTTTGTTTACGTGTTCCTTCAGAGTCTCATTCTCCCTTTTTGGCATGCTAACATCCAATTTCTTTTGATTGCACTCTCATGCTTTCTATTTTCTAGAACTTCTGTATATTCATTTCTTATCCCATTAATAGCCACATTCTACATCCCTCTGCAACCTCTTTGTCCTCCATTAGAAACTGCAGACCTTATTGCAAACGTGTTTGTATTACCAAAGATAATATTTCAACTCATTTTTTTTTTTAATTGACAATTTTGTTAATGTCCCCATAGGGGCGATTTGGTCTAGGATTGCATAGTGTCTGATTTGGGCACTGCAAATATTGATCTCCCCTTAAAGAAAGGGTTTTGGAAACCTATAGGGCCCGTATAAGCGTAGAGGGGGAAATCTGAAATACCCCAGATCTGCACTGCTAGAGGGGAAGATACATGAACAACATGAAAAAACAAGGGAAGAAAATGATTCAAACAAACCTAGATTCTATATTAATAGAATCCAGTGACAGTATGGTAGAAGAAATGTCAAAAAAGGATTATATGTCAGATTATACATGATTAAGATGATTCGAGAAGCAAAGGATTAGATAAGAGAGCAAATGCAGGCAATGAATGATAATACCAATAAGCTGAAAGAGCACCTGCAGGAAGCAAAAGATCATTTCAACAAAGAAATAGAGATTCTCAAAAAAAAAAAAAAAAAAAAAAAAAAACGGAAATCCTTGAAATGAAGGAGAAAATAAACCAAATAAAAACTCAATGGAAAGCATTACCAAAAGACTAGACCACTTGGAAGACAGAACCTCAATGAAGACAAAATATTTAATTTGAAAATAAAGTTGCCCAAACAGAGAAGATGGTAATAAATCATGAACAGAATCCCCAAGAACTATGGGACACCATGAAAAGACCATATTTAAGAATTATTGGGATTGAGGAAGGCACAGACACACAAACCAAAGGAATGAACAATCTATTCAATGAAATAATAACAGAAAATTTCCCAAACCTGAAGAATGAAATGGAAAATCAAATACAAGTGGCTTATAGGACACAAAATGCACAGAATCACAACTGATCCACACCCAGGCACACTATAATGAAAATGCCTAACATTCAAAATAAAGATAGGATTTTGAAGGCCGCGAGAGAAAAGCATCAGATTACATATAAGGGGAGACCAATACAGATAGCAGCAGACTTCTCAACCTGGACTCTAAAAGCTAGAAGGGCCTGGACCAACATATTTCAAGCAAGAGAGAACATGGTGGCCAACCAAGAATACTATGCCCAGCAAAACTAACCTTCAGATTTGAAGATGAAAGAAAATCCTTCCATGATAAACAAAAGTTAAAAGAATTTACTAGGTGATTTTAACACACCTCACTCAGTGCTGGATAGAATATCCAAACAAAAGTTGAATAAAGAAACCATAGATCTCAATAACACAATCAACAATTTAGACTTAACCGACTTACATAGAATATACAATCCAACAAAGAACGAATACACTTTCTTCTCAGCAGCACATGGATCCTTCTCTAAAATAGACCATGTCTTATGCCACAAAGATACTTCTAGCAAATATAAGAAGATAGAGATACTACCATGTACTCTATCAGATCATAATAGATTGAAATTAGAAATAAATGACAGAATAAAAAACAAAAACGTCCCCAATACTTGGAGATTAAATAATACACTATTATATGATGAATGGATAACAGAAGATATCAGGAGGGAAATTAAAAAATTCTTAGAAGTAAACGAGAACAAAGACACACCATATCAAAACCTCTGGGACACTATGAAAACAGTACTTAGAGGAAGATTTATTACATGGAGCGCATTCAACAAAAGAAGTAAAAATCAACAAACAGAAGACTTAACACTTCAGCTCAAAGCCCTAGAAAAAGAAGAGCAGACCAACACCAAAAGTAGTAGAAGACAGGAAACAGTTAAAATCAGAGCCGAAATCAACGAAATTGAACAAAAGAAACAATCGGAAAAATTAACAAAATAAATAGTTGGTTCTTTGAAAAAATAAACAAAATTGATAAACCCTTAGCCACACTAACAAAGAGAAGGAAAGAGAAAAACCAAATTACTAAAATTCGGAATGAACAAGGAAATATCACAACAGACACAAGTGAAATACAAAACATAATTAGAAGCGATTTTGAAAATCTATACTCCAAAAAACAGAAAACCTCGAAGACATCAACAAGTTTCTAGAGACATATGAATTAACTAAACTGAACGAGGAGGACATACACAACTTAAATAAAGCAATTTCAAGCAATGAAATAGAAGAGGTCATCAAAAGCCTACCAACAAAGTAAAGTCCGGGACAAGATGGGTTCTCAGCCGAGTTCTACAAAACCTTTAACGAAGAGCTCACCAATACTTCTCAAAGTATTCCATAAAATAGAAGAGGAGGGAACCCTCCCAAACTCATTCCATGAAGCCAATATCACCCTGATACCTAAACCAGAAAGAGACACATCAAGGAAAGAAAATTTCAGAACAATATCCTTAATGAACACTGACACAAAAATTTTCAACAAAATTTTAGCAAATCGCATACAAAAATATATTAAAAAGATAGTGCACCACGATCAAGTGGGCTTTATCCCAGGGATGCAAGGTTGGTTCAACATCCGGAAATCAATAAATGTCATTCACCATATCAACAGACTTAAAGTTAAGAATCACATGATTATTTCATTAGATGCAGAAAACGCATTTGATAAAATATAGCATCCCTTCATGCTCAAAACACTAGAAAAAATTGGGGTAATGGGAACATTCCTTAACATTGTAAAGGCCAGGTACGCTAAGCCCATGGCCAACATCATTCTAAATGGTGAAAAACTGAAAGCATTCCCCCTAAAAACTGGAACAAGGAAGGGATGCCCTCTTTCACCACTTCTAGTCAACATCGTTCTTGAGACTCTAGCCAGAGCAATTAGACAAACCAAAGAAATTAAAGGGATACGAATTGGAAAAGAAGAATTCAAACTATCCCTGTTCGCTGATGACATGATTATATATTTAGAGGAACTGGAAATTCCACCAGAAAACTCTTAGAACTCATAAGTGAATTCAGTAAAGTAGCAGGTTACAAGATCAATGCCCATAAATCCAATGTATTTTTATACATAAGTGATGAATCTTCAGAAAGAGAAATTAGGAAAACTACCCCATTCACAATAGCCTCGAAAAAAAATAAAATACTTGGGAATCAATCTCACAAAAGAGGTGAAAGACCTCTACAATGAGAACTACAGAACACTAAAGGAAGAAATGAAAGAAAACCTTAGAAGATGGAAAGATCTCTCATGTTCTTGGATAGGCAGAATTAATATTGTCAAAATGGCCATACTACCAAAAGTGCTATACAATTTCAATGCAAATCCAATTAAAATCCCAATGATGTACCTTACAGAAATAGAGCAAGCAATTATGAAATTCATCTGGAAGAATAAGAAACCCAAAATAGTTCAAGCAATCCTCAGTAGAGAGAGCGAAGCAGGGTGTATCGCAATACCAGATCTTCAACTCTATTACAAAGCAATAGTAACAAAAACAGCATGGTATTGGTACCAAAATAGACAGGTAGATCAATGGTACAGAATAGAGGAAATGGAAACAAACCCAAATAAATACAATTTTCTAATACTAGACAAAGGGGCCAAAAATATGCAATGGAGAAAAGATAGCCTCTTCAACAAATGGTGCTGGGAAAACTGGAAATCCATATGCAACAGTATGAAATTAAACTCCTATCTCTCACCCTGCACAAAACTCAACTCAAAATGGATTAAGGACCTCGGAATCAGACCAGATACCCTGCATCTTATAGAAGAAAAAGTAGGTCCAAACATTCAACTTGTTGGCTTAGGATCAGACTTCCTTAACAGGACTCCCAAAGCCCAAGAAATAAAAGTAAGAATCAACATCTGGGATAGATTCAAACAAAAAGCTTTCTCTCAGCAAAGGAAACTAACAGCAATGCAAAGAGAGAGGCTACAGAGTGGGAGAATATCTTTGCCACTCATACTTCAGATAGAGCGCTAATTTCCAGAATCTATAAAGAACTCAAAAAACTCTACAGCAAGAATTCAAATAATCCAATCAAAAAATGGGCTAAGGAAATGAACAGACACTTCACAGAAGAAGATGTACAAGCAATCAACAGATACATGAAAAAATGTTCAACATCTCTAGTAATAAGAGAAATGCAAATCAAAACTACACTAAGATTTTATCTCACCCAAATTAGAATGGCGATTATCAGGAACACAAGCAACAATAGGTGTTTTCGAGGATGTGGGGAAAAAGGTACACTCATCCATTGCTGGTGGGGTAGCAAATTAGTGCAGCCACTCTGGAAAGCAGTATAGAGATTCCTCAGAAAGCTTGGAATGGAACCACCATTTGACACAGCTATCCCACTCCTTGGCCTATACCCAAATGACTCAAAAACACCATACTACAGAGATACAGCCACATCAATGTTTACAGCTGCTCAATTCACCATAGCCAGATTGTGGAACCAACCTAGATGCCCTTCAGTTGGTGAATGGATAAAGAAACTGTGGCATATATATACAATGGAATATTACTCTGCCATGAAGAATGATAAAATTATGGCATTTGCAGGCAAATGAATGAAACTGGAGAATATCATGTTAAGTTAGATAAGCCAATCTCAAAAAACTAAAAGACGAAATGATCTCACTGATAAGCGGATGAGGACATATAATGGGGGGTAGGAGGTGGTTAGGGTTAGGGTTAGGGTTAGGGTTAGGGACAAGGAGGGCGGTAAGAATGGAGGAAGGAAGGACTGTATAGAGGTAAAAGAGGGGTGGGAGGGGTGGGGGAGCAGGAAAAAATAACAGAATGAATCAAACAACATTGCCCTATGTAAATTTATGATTTTTAATAAAAAAAAAGAATTTACAAATAGAAAGCCTGCACTACAGAATGTTCTCAACAAAATATTCCATGAGCAGGAAATGAAAAACAATGTAGGTCAGCAAAGGGAGAAACTACCTTAGAGAAAAACCACTCAAAGGAGAAACCAAGCCAACTTAAAAACCAAAAATAAGCCAAATGACTGGGAATACAAATCATATGTCAATAATATCCCTGAACGTTAATTGCCTTAACTTATTCATCAAAAGACATAGACTGGCAGAATGGATTAAAAAGAAAGACCCAACAATATGCTGCCTGCAAGACACTTATCTCATAGAAAAAAACATCAGCAGACTAAAGGTGAAAGGATGGGAAAAAACCTACCAGGCACATGGACTCAGTAAAAAAGCGGGGGTTTCCATCCTTATATCAGATAAAGTGGACCTCAAGCCAAATTTAGTCAGAAGGGATAAAGAAGGACATTTCATACTGCTTAAGGGAATCATAAATCAGGAAGACATAACAATAGTAAATATTTATGCCCCAAACAATGGTACATCTCTGTACATCAAACAAATCCTTCTCAATTTCAGGAATCACATAGACCACAACACAATAATTCTGGGTGACTTTAATGCACCACTGTCACCACTACATAGATCGTCCAAACAAAATTCAACCAAAGAAACCACAGAACTCAATAACACAATCAATAACCTAGACTTAATAGACATATAGAATATTCCATCCATCAACGAGCAGATTCACTTTCTTGTCAGCAGCACATGGAACCTTCTTGAAAATAGACCATATGTTATGCCACAAAGCAGCCCTTAGGAAATGCAAAAAAATAGAGATACTGCCTTGTGTTCTATCAGATCATAATTGACTGAGAGTAGAAATCAATGACAACATAAAAAAGAGAAATTACTCCAACACCTGGAAACTAAATGATATGCGATTGAATGAAACATGGATGACAAAATACATCAGGGAGGAGATTAAAAAATTCTTAGAGGTCAATGAGAACGACGATACAACATATCAAAATCTCTGGGACACTATGAAAGAGGAAAATTCATTGCATGGAGCACATACCAGAAAAGAATGAAAAGTCAACAACTACATGACATAACATTACAGCTCAAAGCCCTAGAAAAAGAAGAACAGAATAACAGCAAAAGTAGTAGAAGACAGGAAATAATTAAAATCAGAGCTGAAATCAATGAAGTTGAAACAAAAGAAACTATTCAAAAAATTGACTAAACAAAAAGTTGGTTCTTTGAGAAAGTAAACAAATTAGACAAACACTTAGCCACACTAAGAAAGAGGAGAGAGAAGACTCAAATTACTAAAATTCATGATGCAAAAGGAAATATCACAACAGACACCACTGAGATACAGAACATAATGAGAAGCCACTTTGAAAATCTGTATTCCAACAAAATAGACACTACCGAAGACGTTGACAAATTTCTAGAGACATATGCTCCTCCGAACCTGAACCAGAAGGACATACACAATTTAAACAGATCAATATCAAGCAATGAAATAGAAGAAGCCATTAAAAATCTATCATCGAAGAAAAGCCCAGGACCAGACGGATTCTCAGCCGAGTTCTACAAGACCTTCAAAGAAGAATTCATTGCAATACTTCCTAAAGTATTCCAGGAAATAGAAAAGGAGGGTACCCTACCAAACTCATTTTATGAAGCTAATATTACCCTCATACCCAAACCAGGAAAAGACACATCAAGGAAAGAAAATTTTAGACCAATATCCTTGATGAATATAGATGCAAAGATCCTTAACAAAATATTGGCAAACCATATCCAAAAACATATTAAGAAAATTCTGCACCATGATCAAGTGGGGTTCATCTCTGGAATGCAATGATGGTTCAACATTCATAAATCAATAAATGTAATCCATCATGTCAATAGACTTAAGGATAAGAATCATATGGTTATTTCAATTGACGCAGAAAAAGCATTCGACAAAATATAACACCCTTTCATGCTCAAAACACTAGAAAAAATAGGGATAGTAGGAACATACCTGAATATTGTAAAGGCTATTTATGCTAAGCCCATGGCCAGCATCATTCTTAATGGAGAAAAACTGAAATCATTCCTTTAAAAATGGGAAAAAGACAGGGATGTCCTCTTTCACCACTTCTATTCAACATTTTCCTCGAAACTCTAGCCAGAGCAATTAGGCAGACTAAAGACATAAAAAGGATATGAATAGGAAAATAGGAACTTAAGCTGTCACTACATGTGGATGACATGATTCTATATTTAGAGGATCCAAAAACCTCCTCCAGAAAACTTCTAGACCTCATCAATGAATTCAGCAAAATAGCAGGCTATAAAATCAACACACATATATCTAAAGCATTTTTATACGCAAGCGTCAAAACAGCTGAAAGGAAATGAGGAAAACAACCCCATTTGCAATATTCTCAATAAAAATAAAATAATTGGGAATCAATCTAACCAAAGAGGTAAAAGATCTCTACAATGAAATCTACAAAACATTGAAGAAGGAAATTGAGGAAGACCTTAGAAGATGGAACGATCTCCCATGTTCTTGGATAGGCAGAATTAATATTGTCAAAATGGCCATACTACCAAAAGTGCTATACAGATTCAATGCAATTCCAATTAAAATCCCAATGACATACCTTACAGAAATAGAGCAAGCAGTCATGAAATTCATCTGGAAGAATAAGAAACCCAGAATAGCTAAAGCAATCCTTAGCAGGAAGAATGAAACAGTGGGTATCACAATAGCAGAACTTCAACTATACTACAAAGCAATAGTAACAAAAACAGCATGCTATTGGCACCAAAATAGACAGGTAGATCAATGGTACAGGATAGAGAACATGGACACAAACCCAAATAAATACAATTTTCTAATACTAGACAAAGGTGCCAAAAATATGCAATGGAGAAAAGATAGCCTCTTCAACAAATGGTGCTGGGAAAACTGGAAATCCATATGCAACAGAATGAAACTAAACCCCTATCTCTCACCCTGCACAAAAATCAACTCACAATGTTTCAAGGACCTTGAAATCAGACCAGAAACCTGCATCATAGAAGAAAAAGTAGATCCAAATCTTCACCTTGTTGGCTTAGGATCAGACTTCCTTAACAGGACTCCCATAGCACAAGAAATAAAAGCAAGAATCAATAACTGGGATAGATTCAAACTAAATAGCTTTCTCTGAGCAAAGGAAACTATCAGCAATGAAAAGAGAGAGCCTACAGAGTGGGAGAATATCTTTGCCACTCATACTTCAGATAGAGCACTAATTTCCAGAATATATAAGGAACTCAAAAAACTCTACACCAAGAATACAAATAACCCAATCAACAAATGGGCTAAGGATATGAACAGACACTTCACGGAAGAAGATCTACAAGCAATCAACAAACATATGAAAAAATGTTCACCATCTTTAGTAATAAGAGAAATGCAAATCAAAACTACCCTAAGATTTCATCTCACCCCAATTCGAATGGCGATTATCAAGAATACAAGCAACAATAGGTGTTGGAGAGGATGTGGGGAAAAAGGTACACTCATACATTGATGATGGGGCTGCAAATTAGTGCAGCCCTTCTGGAAAGCAGTATGGAGTTTCCTCAGAAAACTTGGAATGGAACCACCATTTGACCCAGCTATCCCACTCCTTGGCCTATACCCAAAGGACTTAAAATCAGCATACTACAGAGATACAGCCACATCAATGTTTACAGCTGCTCAATTCACCATAGCCAGACTGTGGAACCAACCTAGATGCCCTTCAGTTGATGAATGGATAAAGAAACTGTGGTATATATATAAACAATGGAATATTACTCAGCTATGAAGAATAATAAAATTATGGCATTTTCAGGCAAATGGTGAAATTGGAGAATATCATGTTAAGTGAGATAAGCCAATCTCAATAAACCAAAAGGCGAATGATCTCACTGATAAGCGGATGATGACACATAATGGGGGGTTGTAGGGGGGCAAGAATGGAGGAAGGAGGGACTGCATAGAGGGAAAGGAGAGGTGGGAGGGGTGGGGGGGGGAGGAAAAAAATAACAGAATGAATCAAACATCATTACTCTATGTAAATGTATGAATATGCAAATGGTATGCTGTTACTCCATGTACAAACAGAAACAACATGTATCCCATTTGTTTACAATAAAAATAAATTTTAAAATAAAGTTGGTGATATGTGTGGAACTGATTTCAATATTAAGGCATTAAAATATTCTTTATTCCTGAAGAAAAAAAAAAGAAACAGCATCTGTTAATTTTTTTTAAAAAATGGAAGGATGGACGAATTCTATGTCCTTATTTTACCTGACCTAAAGATAGCACGTGACATAGTTATTAATCCCTCCTCTTTGAAACATTTTTAAAATTGGACTTCTCAGGTACCCCATCATTCTGGTTTTCCTTAGGTTTCACTGATGACTCCTGCTCATCAGAAAGATGGTACTACAGTGGTTCAAAGAGATGGTGAATTATCTGAGGTAATACAAGTAGTTAACAGCAGAACTGAGTTTGAAATCTCTTTTTCCATGTTTATCCTATTCTAAGCTTTACGGGAGACTGACTGTCAATGAGAGCTGATAAATAAAAGTACAAAGAGAAGGTGGGATAAAAAAAGATTCTACACAAATTGGGTAATTATTTATTCTGGCTGAAAGACTATAATAAAAATATACATACATATACATAAAATAAATCTATCCCCATGTTTTTGTGCATGGCAACACTACCATAAGAACACTGGGTGTAAATTCTAACTCTGTCAATGGAATAGTATGTTAGCAAACTTAGATCACCTCTTGGTGCCAGTTTTTTCATCAGTAAAATGGGGGAAATTATGTCTGCCAATATGAGGTTATTACAAACATTAAATACATACATATCTTACTCTACTTTGTAAACCAAAAGTGGTGATTATTACAGGATAATAATTCTTTAATTATATTTCAGCTATAGCAAATAAATTCTGCAGTGGCCTAGTCTCATAAACACACATTTCCTTTCAGGGAAATCAGTGGTCCTACCTGGGCATATGCCAAGACAGTTGTAAAACAAAACAAAACAAAAAACTGAACATTTGTGGCCTCACACGCAAAGATTGATTTAATTGTTCTGAGGTGGCACACTGGAATTTATTAAAGGTGAATCTAATGTGTCGCCATCTTTGAGAGTCGCTGAATTAATTAATTAACATCATATTTAAATAAAATGTGCAGTTAAAAAACTAACACAAAAAATCCATGGAATCTGGAATCATTAAAAAATACAACTTTAGGGCAATGGTTCTCGTGCTTCCTTGAATATTTGAAACAACTAAGGAAACTTGCTGGTGAAATGCTAATCACTGTTTTGATCATCACACATTGTATACATATATCAAATTATCACAGTGTACTCCATAAATATGTAAAATTATTTTGTGTCGATTAAAAAGAAAGATACTGATGCCTGGGTCCCATACCTAGACAATTCTGATGTAAATTATCTTGATCTTGAGAATGTTTAGAAGTCCCTAAGTGATTATAGTATGCAGCCAAGACTGAGAATCACAGATTTAAAAAATCACAAATGTATCCTCTTATTTTCCAAGGCTAGTCTCCAAAGTTCATGGCTAAATATATAAGAACAATAGCTATAATAACAAAATAGAGATGTTACTGTGTACCAAGTACTGAACTATACAATTCATTTTTTTACTACAACTCAGTGCACTTATGGCTTGAGAGAAAAAAAACAATCTCTTGATCACTTGCCCCAGAATTCTGTCCTGCAAAGTTATTCTTCTTCAGCAGTGCTGGGAATTGAACCCAGGGCCTCATGCATGCTAGACAAGTGCTCTACCATTGAGC
The DNA here is from genome assembly GCF_902686455.1 of Sciurus vulgaris. Taxonomy (NCBI): domain Eukaryota; kingdom Metazoa; phylum Chordata; class Mammalia; order Rodentia; family Sciuridae; genus Sciurus; species Sciurus vulgaris. Next base: position 85,579,768 of record NC_136471.1, on the reverse strand, counting down.
TACATTCCCAGCCCTGAAAAGTCATCCTAAGACTGTTTTCCAATCCCAAGAAATACACTTCTTGTTTTATTGTACAGGCTGGGAAGGCATTTATTTCCAGAACAAAGCCAAATTTGCTAGAGGAATATATATTGTTACACCAAATTTTAAGAGGCCATTATTTTGGACTGAGTTCCTACAACAGGTTACAGTAAATGTGGACAAACCAAAATGGAGCCATTTATGCTAAATATTACACTGCAGACAGATCCCCAAACTAGTATTTCTTTTTTTTTTGAAGAGCACAATTAACATATTTGACATAACACTGCACCCAGACAATACAGAATAAACCCACTTTTTGAGAACATAAATCAGATCTCAAAACTTTGAAAGATTTAATATCTCCTTTGAACTCAGAGGTGATTTCTTTTCCCAGAAAAAAAGAGATTACAGTTGAACTGAAGTCAATATATTAAGTCCCTTATACTTCAAACCTCCCAAGAAAGGAAAATGGAGTAATCTGATGTTAACCAATCAGTTGTTTTCTGTTTTGTTTTGTTTGTTTGCTTTGTTTTTGTACCAGGGATTGAACCCAGGGACACTTAACTACTGAACCACATCTCCAGTCCTTTTTATTGTTTGAGACAGGGTCTCACTAAGTTGCTTAGGGCCTCACTAAGTTGCTGAGGCTGGCTTTAAACTTTCAATCCTCCTGCCTCAGCCTCCCAAGCTGCTGGAATTACAGGCAAGCACCACCATGCCTGGCCCAACAATCAGTTTTGTTTTCTCTTGTAGCTTCCTTGTTCCTACCATACAAAACCCACTATTCTACTATTGCCCAGGGGGGTTCTCACTTGTTTTTTAACTGGGGATCAGACTCAGGGGCTCTCTCCCAAGGAGCTATGTCCTCAGCCATTTTAGAGACAGGGTCTGGCTAATTTGTTGAGGCTGGTCTCAAACTTGTGATCTTCCTGCTTCAGCCTCCTGAGTAGCTGGGATTACAGATATGTACCACCAGGCCTGGTTCTCCTTCTATTTTATAGAATGGAAGCTCCCTTATTCATAAATTGTTAAGAAAAAAAGTCAGCTAGATCTGTAACTGCAATTTAGTCCTTAGACAATATTGAAGGGGGGCTAAAGGGTAGCTGAATTAAAAGAGATAAAGGGGAATACAGCCAAAACTAACCAATTACAATTGCAGGGAGGAGGGAACAGAGAAAGAGTAGAGTTAAGCAAAAAAAAAAAAAAAAAAAAAAAAAAAAAAAAAGAATCCACACTAACCTTCAGACACAGAATGGCAGGGGATTGGCAAAATACATATGCAGAAAGCTGCAAAGTACTGCTACAAGAGAAACATGGATTCAAAGCATTTCTTTTCCTGATGGGGCAGCTTAAGAGAGGTTGTCATGGTTTATAACTGGAATGTTCCCCAAAGTCTCATGTGTTGAAGACTTGGTCCCCAATGCAGACATGTTGAGTTGGGGCTTTCAGAAATTTATTGGATCATGAGGGTTCTTACCTCATTGGATTAATCCACTTGATGGATTAATAAATGGACTATTTCAGGAGGTAGGGGAAACTGTAGAAAGGTGGAGCATTATTGGAAGAAGTAGGTCACTGAAGGCATTCTCTTGGGAGAATACATTTTGTCCCCCACCCCAGAGCCACTGCCCTCCTTTATTCCTGGCTACCATGAGCTAAGCTCTCCTCTTCTAAGATGTCCTGTCTCACCTCAGACCAAAAGCAATGAAGCCAGCCAACCATGGAATGAGATCTCTAAAACTGTGACCCCAAATAAATCTTCCCTCCTTTAAGTTGTTTTCCTCTGGTACTTATTATAGCAATGAAGAGATGACTAACACAGAGGCATTGTGCTAAACTGAATGCAGGAGTTATATATAAAAGCGATGGGAATAGTTTGGCCAAAGTCATGTGATGACTTCAGACAATTCAAAGCTAGAAGAAAAAGTAGGCTTATTCTTGCTAAAAGGACAACACTGTGATTAGGTTAACAGAAGAAATCAGTGTCAGTTACACAGGTACTTACCCTTTTAAACTTAGGTAAAGAAATTACACTTCAGGGAAAAACTGGGCCAAGGGGCAGAGAGTAGGACTTAAAATAGTAAAGTATCTATATCTCTCTCATGCCTGTCCCAGAGATCTTGTACAGCCCTGAATGGCAGGAGATTCTTAACAAGGGGGAAAATTTGGCCACTAAAGAGTTCCAGTTAAGACCCTGGGCACTACCTACTGGTTATGGTTTGGATGTGAAGTGTCCCAAAAAAAGTTCCTGTGTTAATGCAAGAATATTCAGTTGAAAATTATTAGATTTTGAGAGCTATAGCCTAATCAGTCTATCCTGCTTTGAGTGGATTGGCTGGGTGGTGACTGTTGGCAGGTGAGCTGGAGGTGGTGGCTTGCTAGGGGTGTGCTCTGGAGTGGTTCTTCTTCCCTGAGGCCCCTTCCCCTCCCTCTCTCTGCTTTCTCATCCCACCATGAGATGAGCAGGTTTCCTCCACCTCCCCTTGGGCCAAAAACAATGAAACTGGCTAAGACAAATTAAACTTCTGAAACTGTGAGCCAAAATGAACTTCCTTTTCTTAGTTGTTTTCGTAAGGTATTTTGATCCCAGCAACAAAAATGTGACTAACACACTACCAGAAGTGTACACTATCCAAGTATACAGGGTAGTATGCATCACTTGTAAAGTACTTGTTGAGAAAGACTCAGTGGAGGGTAAAACTGTTGTTTTACAGGCTCGTCTTCCCATAGGGCTCCACATAGCAGGAAACCTGTACCTATTAGCAGATCAGAATGTCTACGAGACCTGTAATTACTGATTCTTCCCTCTTTTTACTCGTGGGCATGAGAGATCCCTCTGGTTCAGAGATAGTGTGGTAAGAAGGTTCCTCTACCTGATGTGCTTTTAGCTAATGGAAACCCATGTTCCATTGTATATGCATATGTGTGTATAGAGAAGGAAAGACAGATGTGGAGGGAGAAAGAGAAGGAAGAGAGAAGAGTGGAGGAGAGGGAAAGGAGGAAGAAGGGAGGGAGAAGGGAAGAAAAGTAAAGAGAGAGAGAGAAAAGGTAGAAAACAGAGAATGAAGATTGTATTATTTTTTGAAGTAGTATAGCACCACTACATACTATACAGACTGTAATTCCCAGGCAGACCACCCAATTTCTTTGTTAGTTTTGCCCTCCTGGGATGGATACAGAGCTTTCTGACATTTGTAAGCTCTTTACTGTTGGAAAAGCTATGGACCATAAACCATATTTTTCCATTTCCCTTCCAGGAAGGGAGGAAGAGAGGAAATAAGGTGTACTTCAGAGGTCTCTGAATCCATTTATTTTCCTTAGTTGACACAATTATTTGCAATAACTCAGATACACTGCAAAAATAAATAAAAGGTAAGACATCTGCCTCTGGAGTACCAGTAATATAATGATATCATCAGCCATACACATGTTCAAAGCAAGCCCTGCCCTGAATGGCATTGCCTCTAGCAGCAGAGAAAATTTTCTAGGAAAACAACCTCTGTACCCTGCATATATTAAAAATGTTTTCTCCTGATTTCATGGCAAACATCTATAATTAAAGTCTCATCTTTAAAGTAATAAGTAAGAAAATATGTAATCCAGAGAGGGAGAAGAAAGGGAAAGGTGGAAGACAAATTAAGTCTTGAGAGACAATATGCACAAGTGTTACAAAAACAACCCAGGCTAGCCTTGAACTTATGGCTCCCAATATATTATTTTCAGTCCCCCCCCCCCGCCATAAAGCAAACTTGAAACTTGGAAAGGAATTCCCATAATCTCCGTATCTATCAATAAGTGCCAAGAGTTAGAATGAACCTTCCAGATGGATACCAGCACTTTTTCAAAGCATGTTCCATGAACCCTAGTTCCATAGAATGTTAATAGGTATATACACAAACATGTACATATGACACAAAGAGATTTGTGGTCAGGGTAAGGAAACAGTGAAAACACAAGCAAGTTTATGTACTGTAGGGCTTCTCAGATCCTTTAATAGGTGAATATGCACAATCTCCACATTTTGTGGGGAATCAACATATTTTATTTTAGAAGCCGCCTTATTTTTAAACAAATTATATTGTGGGACAAGTGGTCACCAGAAATAGTTTGGGAATGCTGGTATAATATAATCTTCTCATTTTTTGAAGTAGTATAACACAGTAGTTCAGAGCACATACTTTTGAGTTACAGATTGAGTGACATTTATTATAGCTCTTGGCAAGTTGTTTAAGCTTTCTGGGTGATTTACTTAATCTTTAAAATGAGGGTAGAGCTAGGGATTAGCTCAATGGTACAGCACTTGCCTATAGTGCATAAGTCTGGATTTGATCACCAGCACACACACAAAAAAAATCCTTAAAATGAGGACAATAACAGTATTGCTATAAGGATAAAATGGGGATATACTATGTAATATTTATTTAAAGAAATGAGAATATTATCTGGAACTTGGTAGCTCTGTAAATGTTAGCTATTATTATTCTACCCACAAGTAAATTAAAGTCAAAAGAGGTTTAAGAAAAAAAAATCTAAGGTCATACAACACATCAGTATCAAACCTGGGACAGAATGCAGGTATTCTGACTGTCCAATATTGGTTTCTCAAATAATGAAAATGTCTTTAGAATGTATTAAAAAATCTTCCTAAGGCACTTAAGTATTATACCACAAAACTACACGTGCTATCTAAAAAGACATGCCCTTTAAACAAATCCCATTGGTTTCTAGGAGTAATTAGTTGGGGGTTTCTCAAGTGTTAAGTAAGGTCAAAGGAGAAAGTTTTGGTGATGAGGAAAGGTGTTCTGATGCCTATAAAATAGTGGATCAACTAAAACCAATTGGATCTGGACTTTTGAGAACTAGAAGTGAAGCAAAATTCTCACCTCTAGGGATCTCATTTCCTTGATAATGAAAAACACTTTATCCAGCTTCACCTTTATTTCTTTTGATCCTGCCTCTTTCCTAAATGAATTTGAGGTGCTTTGTAATAAAAGACAGATTGAAAATCAGGTTATACAAAAATCAAAACCATGAAAAGGAGGAGTAAGCAACTGTGTTAATTACAAGGGCTAATATAATTGTGATTGAATATTTTAATGGTTTTTAGCTTCCTAGAAGTTATGCCAAAAATTTTCTGCCTTTAGGAATGCTTCAACTAAACTGTAATCTCCTTGAGAACAGGTAGAGTACACAGTTTTTCAAGTACTACAAAGTGTTATTACTTTTAAAATTATTACCCAGAATACCATTCTATACCCATCTGACACTCCAATTATCTTGGCTATTGTTTCTATGATAAGTCCACATGGTTTATCGTAATCTGAACTAGCCATGCATACTAACTAACTAAAAGACAATGCCATCTCCACTACTTGCTAAATATTTGGCCTTGGACAAGAAACTTCAGCTTTCAGGGCCTCAGCTTTCACACTGTGAAGTGAGAGGCTTAGACAATTAGTATATGATATTTAATTCTTTATGTATTTTCAGTTCTACTGAAGTATAATTTACATACCATAAAATTCACTCATTTAAGTGTATAGTTAATTATGATTAAATCTATGGTTGTACAAGCATTTCTACAATGAAATTTTAGACCATTTCCACTGTACCAAAAAGAATCCTCATTCCCATCCTTCATTTAGATAATCTTCTAAAAGGTCCTTTCTAACTTTACATTTCCAAAGTTACAAAGTTTTACTAGTTCTTTGTTTCTTATAGAACCAAGTTCAAATTCCTCACTTAACATTCAAGGTCTTTTACAATCTACAAAACCTATTCCTCCAACTCAATTCCTTCCTCAAATACCTCTTATCCCCTTGCTTTATAAAAAGTTAGCTGCTTCTGAATTTATGACCTTGCAATTCCCCTGGCAGGGAGTCCTCCCAAATCTCTTATTCAGACTCAGCTTAAATGCCATACCTTCCATAAAGTTTTCTTCATTTCACACTCCTCACACTCATCTGGAGCTGGACTTTATTTGCTTTTAAATTCCAAATGTATTTCATTTGTCCCTCTCATGAAAATTCTCACTTTCATTCTTGGATATAATGCTTGGCATCTCATCACCTCATTTCATTAAGAGAGTTGAGAGGCCGGAAGCTACATCTAAGCTAGGCATGTATTCTTAAGAACTCCCCATGTGGATTCTGAACAACAACTAATGATAGTGATTAATGGCTAAATTAAGCATCTACCATGTGCCATACACTGTTCTAAGCACTTTCACAAACATTAACTCATTTAAATTTTATAACAACCTGGTAAAATAGTACTACCACCACCAAAAATTTATAGATGAAGGAACTGAGGCAGAGAGAGATTACAAACTTGCCAAGTCACAAAGCTAGTTAAGTAGCAGATTGAGATATGAATTCAGATGGTCTGGCTCCAAAGCATGTACACAATCACAGTAAATTTCCTTAGAATCTTGATAAATATCAACTGAAAATTCTAACTAGTAAGTTTCCATTCCAGAAAGAAAAGGTAACTAAGAATTCTAGGTGCTGACGCAGAGGTAATGGGAGTAGGGAAAACTACCAAGCACAAACTGTGATTCAGGCAGGAGAAACACTGAACTTTAGGGTAGGCCTGAGTTGTTTCCATAATGGTCATGGAACCCTAAGTTATAACTTTAAAAGACAGTTCCTTTTTCATCCATTCGTGGTAGGAGTATAAATTGGTAGTATCTAGCTGAACATATGAATATTCTATGACCTAGAAATCTGGCTCATACACATAGCCCAAGAAAAATACACAATTATATCCATCAAAAAATGTTCTATTGGTAATAGCAAGATCTAAAAATTTCTCATCAATGAATGGGTAAGTCACATACGGCATATTAAAAAAACAGAATTCTATACAGTGATGAGAAGGTCTATAACTACAAGGAATAACATGGACAAATTTTTCAAACAATGTTCAGTAAAATCAGACACAAAAAGAATATGTATCCTATGAATCTATTTAAATTAAGTACAAAAAAGGGAAAAACTAACATATTCTATCAGAAAGCAGGATAGTGGTTCACATTTGTGTGGGATAACAACTAGAAACTGGAATGTGTTTCTTGATCTTGGAGCTAGTTACCTGGGTATGAGCAGTCTGTAAACATTTACAGAACTATAAACTTCTTTCTATGGACTTATCAACGAATATATAAATATATGTATATATAAATATGTATGTTGCACTTTAACACATTTTAAAATCTGCTTGAGAGGAAAAAACATCTAAAACAAGAGCCAAAAATAGGTCATTTTTACAACTGATACACAGAACTAATAACTGACAAACCCATATAATTATCTCTGTGTCCTCAGAAAGACAAGACAGACATTTCTCCCTTTTGTGAAACAAAGAATTAACAAGAAGGACACTTTAAACCCTAACCAGTAGTGCAACCCTAATCCTTTCCAGAACCTTAGGAAAAAAACTAGATGATGGCAATATACTTCAACCTGTGGACTCTCACAGTTCTGTAACACCAAAACAATGTCAATTTTTAAAAATAATTAAGTCTTCATTTGGTGCTTTTATTCATATTTCAAGACACACAACACAATTCATGCAGTACAAATGGGGTCTGGCCATGATATCACTTCAAATTTTCTGGATCATGAATTCCATCCCCACACTAGTCTGAAACTAAGCATTCCTACCTATATTAGGTCTCGGTTTCCATATCTGTCATATGGAAATAATAATAGTATCTCTGTCATAGATTTCAATAAGGACTGAAGACCTATTTCATGAAAAACATTTACCACAGTGCCTCTCCCATGGTTAAATGCTCAATCTGTGTCATTATTTTCCCACAGGCCAGTTAATGGTTTCTTCTTTCTTCCAAATAACACAAAGCCAGCCTAGTTTATAGCTTTAATTCTCAGCAGGCAGATTTTAATATTTTAATATTTTAACACTTAAGGAAAAGAGCGGTTCTGCCTTCCCTTATTCCTCGGATGGATAGGGAAAAAAGCGTGTTCAGGTGAGCTGATTTTGAACTGGGCAAGTAGAGTGACCCAAGCTAAGGTCCTCTGGGAGGCATAGTCAGGACAGCAGAAGGTCTGTACCATGACAGGAAACATGGTGTAAATGACATGACCTGGAAAGAAAGGGACCCAGAAAAAGGTTAAGTCTGGCTTCTACAAGAGTATGTGGTTGTTTTCCACAGAGAAGGGCCCTGAAGAAGAGGGAGTCAGGAAGGGGGAGGTTTGAAGGCTATATTTCTTATTTGCCCATCAAGGTCTGAAGCCAACAAATGAGCAGAACACTATTAGTTACAAAAGAGTTTTCACAAACATCCATTTAGTTAATTCTCCCACTCACCCTGTGAAGTGAGCAGGACAAGTTGCATTATCTTTGGTAAATAAAGAAAGCCAAGGATTTCCTTGAAAGAGACATTAATAATGTACACAAAGTTACCAATTTGTGTTTGGAGGGACCAGCACTCTAAATTAGGTCACCTGGCTTCAAAATCCATAGAGTTCCCATTAAGACACGCTGAAATTGTATGTGAACTTCAGTTAGCTTAGGCCACATCTGTTATAATCAACAGAAAACACACACACACACACACACACACACACAACTTGTGAACTCTTCACTGTTCCTCATATAGGAGAAGAAAGGTGTCAGGAGGGAGGTGGACTTGAAATATAAAGAGACTGGCATTGGGAAGGGAGAAAGTAGGTTCTGAAAAGATGACAGAAAAAGCAGCAGAAGCAGCTCTAATTGTGGGCAGGCTATAAACAGGTGCCAACTGGCCTAGTAATGCCACCTCTTGAGTTTCTCCTTTCAGTTGGGTAGAGCCAGGTACACTCTGCTTCCTTTCCCATTGACCAGATAGGGCTAAAGAGATGCTATGTCCCCCGCCCCAAACCCACACACACACAGGCCAGAGCTGGGGTGGGGATAGAAATCCGGTTAGCCTTCGAAGGTTAGGGGCAGGGAGAGCCAAGAGGAAAGTGGGGAAACGCTGGATAAAGGAAGTAACTCTTCAGGGGGCGATGCTAATTGGGTACTCCTCAAAGGCGATTACAAGCGCCACAAATACAAGAAGCTGGAGGAAAGATGGGGGAGAGGTACCGGCTGGGGTTCAGAGAGGAGCTGGGGTCCGGGAGGTGCGGGATTGATGGCGTGTGGGGGACGTTGACGCAGACCACCAACTCCAGCTCCGCCGTCACCCCATGGTGGATCCTGAGGAGAAGGCTCAGTTTGGTTGAAAGGGGGTGTGGACTGCAGGAGAGAACATGGATCCTCGAGCGGGATGGGGGCGTCAAAGAGCACCCTGAGAATGCTGAGGGGGTGTGCCCGAGCTTCCAGCTGAACACTGAGCCGGTGGTTCCCAACCTTGATTAACTCTTCTTACCTTGGGTACCGTGATATGGTCCATGACAATAGTTCTCGCCAGCTGAACCCCTCAATGCCGCTGCTACCGCCGCCGCCGCCTCTGCCGCCGCCGCCACTACCACCGCAGCCGCTGCTCTGGACACCTACTAGCCCAACAGCTTTTACCCACCTACCCTCCCTCACAGTTTTGGCTCAAACTCTCACGGATTCTCCTATCGCGATGTTTCGCTCATCGCCACTACCGCCATCTTGCTTTCTGGCAAATGCCCTTTTCTTCCCGGAGTTGATTGTATTTGTTCAGGCTTAAGGTTTGCCCCGATCCAGACTCAATTATTAAAACCCCTCTCACACTCCTTGATGCTATGAGGACTCTGAACATCGATGTCCCTCCACTACTGTAATGTTATAGTGATGGAACCTTACAGAGATAGTGCAGCCTGTTACAGAGAGTACTGTATTTCCGAAGAGCTTTCTAGCACTGTAGGATATATTTTGAAATATCGAGAGGCATATGCTTCTATACATCCCCTCCTTCATATCTACTGCCATCAACCTAGTTAAGACATAGACTACTGCAGTAGCCTCATAAATTATGCCAGCACAGACATGGGAAGAGGACCAAGGACCCACTGGACCAGGTCTCTTATGAGGTACAGACAAGTTTAGGTCCTCAGTGTTATGCTCTGAATCCAATTTGTGATGGAATAAAGAACAGTCTTGGAGCTGAAAAACCTGGGTTCTACTCCTTTCAGGGCTGCAATAACTTGCTGTATGACCTTGGGCAACTCAGGTCACCTCACTGGGCCTTAATTTGTTCAACATTACAGTGAGAAAATTGGCCACTGTATCCAGTGTCATTTCTAGTTCTACTATTGCAGTATTATTGTTTGCAATATCACATTCCTTACACAGTGATTTCTTTCTTCTTTGAGTACCTATAACTCTTGCTAACTAAACTTCTCGTTTATCACATTCTGCCTTCATCCCTAGCCTAAAAAACTTTACCTCAATTCATGACACTATTTTCCCTTGAACTGGCATTCCATTACTTTTAGTCATTTTAATGCCAAACATCTCAAAAGAATCAACTATTTATCATCATCACCTATTTTTTTTTTTTTTATAACAAAACCTGCTGCTTTCTAACCATCCTCTCCAGTTGACTCATTTATACGGTCTTCAACACCTTTTGCTAAATCCAACACCACTTCTCTGTGCTTCCTCCGCATTTGTTTTGTAGCATTTTGAACTGTTGATTCATATAGCCTTTTGACATTTTTCTTCCCTTGGCCTTTATTATAAAACAGAATCACTGCTTGCATCTCTAACTCTTCTTTCTCTGCCTCCCTCCCAGCTCCTCTTAGTCCCTTTTAAACTATTTGTCTAGCTTCTAGCCTTGTTTCCCTTCTCCCTATTTTCTTTGTAATTTTGATGTCTTTCACAAGCTCACCTCTTATAACTGGAAGAGGACTCTCAACTTTACATTTCAAGTCCTGTACCTTTCTTCTGAGTTCAAATTTAGAACTTCCAACTATCAGCTGAGAGTTCCACTTGTGTGTTACTACTATCACATTAAAGGCATTGTGGCCCAAAACAAACTCTTTTTCTTTCATACCCTCCTCCTGCCCCCTGCCTTTTCCTACTCTTGCCACATGTTCTTTCTCTAGTTTTCCCCATTTCTACCACCATATAGCCAGTTGTTCAAACTCTAAACCTATTTCTGTGCTGTTTGGGTTAGTGAGAAGGGTGTGTGGACTCTGTAAGTCAGACAATATTCAAATATTGGGTGAGCTATTTCCTAACGATGCATGACTCCGGGCAAATTACATGACCTTGCTCAGCCTTGGTTCTCTTATCCATAACCCTTTCTCATTAAGTTCTTGTGAGGATTCAAGAGGTAACAAATGTGATATGCAATTAATATGAAAAAGGGCATAATGAAGAGTGGTGGGCAGTTATGTTCCTTTCCTCGACTTCATCACTGAACTTATCTTTTCTCCTCTATCTCAGAATTACCTTGCTTCCTAGTTCACTGATAAAATAAAAGCCACCAAAAGGCAACTTTCATATCCTTTCACAACCAATTTGCTTGCTGCCCTGCATGTGAACTCATATAATCTTTGTGGGTTTTTTTTCCCCCCAGGGATTGAACCAAGGGATGCTTAAACCCCTGAGCCACATCCCCAGCCCTTTTTGTTTGTTTGTTTGTTTGTTTATTTTTGAGACAGGGTCTAATTGCTTAGGGTCCCGCTAATTTACTGAGGCTGGCTTTGAACTTAGGATTCTCCTGTCTCAGACTCACTCCCAAGCTGTTAAGATTACAGGAGTGTACCACTGCATCTTCTAACAACCTTTTTTTTTTTCACTTTCTATGCTCAAATCGTGCTGATCTCATTGTTTCTTAAATATCCCAGACTTGTTCCTGACCCAGGCCTTTTACTTTTGTTATTTCCTCCACCTAGAATACTCTTCCTCAAGAGTATTGGGAGTACTTATTTACTCCCTCATCTCTGTCAGATCTCTGATCAAATGTCACTATATCCTTATCTGAGCTCCCTATACAAAATAAAACCAGCAGCACTTCTCCAACATTTTATAATTTCCTAACCCTTTGTCTTCATATTTACCAATATCATTTGATAAATTATAAATATGTTATATATGTGTTATATATTGGTATTATCAATATCATCTGACATTATAAATATATGATATATTATAAATAGATTGTGTATATATATATATATATATATATATATATATCCCCTGTACTATATCTGATCCCTGAAGGCAGGGGACTTCTTGTTCACTCCTGGATCTCCAAGGTCTAGAACAGGCCTGGCACACAGTAGGTACTCAATAAATATTTGTTGAGTAAATGAATTTTAAGAGCTGTCCCAGATGTTTACCAGTGTCAATATTAGCCATTCCCATAGCATTCCATCTTGAAGGCAAGTTGATGTCAAAGGAAATTGAGGCATAGATAGTGAGTTTCCAAGGATTGCAGGAAAACCATGAATTAGAAAGCCTACAGGAGTAGGGAAGCCTAGTAATGTGTGAAGAAACCTAAAAGAAAAAAGTATCAGGTTCAGTGAATGAGATAATAGTATCATTACTCATCTTTCCCTATTAGAATACCAGCTCCATGAGAATAGGGATTTGTACTTATTTTGTTCACTACTGTACCCCAGTGCCTAGAAAAGTATATGGCACATAGAAAATCCTTGATACTTACTGAATGACTGAAAATAATTAATAACTCTAAATTCAAAATTAGTGTGATTCAAATGATAAACTAGAGGGTAAAATCTTGGTGCAAGGAACCAGGTAAGAAGCTGTTGTGGTTATCTAAAAGTCGTGAACTGGTGAGTCAATGGGATTTTTTACTTTTTACCTAGAGCTCTGACATCAGCAAGATTAGCCAAAATATAGAGACACAATTTGTTGCAGTAAATCTCACCTGTCCGGCTGTACATCCAAGCTTCCAACTCAATTATTACTCACTTATGTTCTACTTCTAGAGCTTTCCTTTTGGAGGTATCTCTTCCCATGGTAACCAGGGAAGCAGGTAGTTCTACTTTGCCCCATTACCTTGCTAGCTATAGATATAGACCAAGAAAACTGCTAGAGGTCATTGATGATGTAGTTAATGATGACTATTTTAATAGTCACAGAGCCTTTGTGACCTCACTCCTGCTTCAGAGGTAGCTTAGTAAATCACAGCAGAGGATACCTGGAGCACAACTTCAAACAAGTCACCAAGACCTCCTCCACTTTACTGCTGTGGAGAGGACATTAAGAAATCGACTGGATTTTTTACTTATTTCAATCTCAGCTGATCAGACTACTTAAGCCAACTGCCAACAAATTTCCTTTGAAGAGAAATTTTCTATAAAACACTTTATTCATCTTACCAAGATAGATTTCTTGAATCATGCAGTGCATAGGGGATATTAGTGATGAAGTCTGGCAGGACTGCATCAGCCTCTTCCTACAGACTGAGATGTGCTGTGATGCAGCAATTATCACCAATTCTCCACCCTGGTTATTGGCGTCTTATCCTGAGGGTAACTTTTCCCAATTGACCCGGGAAGAAATTGAGATCTTACTCACAAAGGAGGATAGAGAGAAGTTGTTTCTCCAGGGAATCATCCTTGCCGGGACCAAATGCTTATTGATCCGAGACAATCTGTACACCGAAGGAAACAATACCATGGACCTGCGCACCAAAGGCCAGAGTCGAGGCAGCCAGGCAGTGACGGTAGTTCAGATTGAGTCTGTATATCTTGTGGTGATGGGACAAAAAGGAACAGAAGGAGGGCCTCTCAATCTCAAAGCTTTTGAGATGGCGGGTTACATTAGAGAGGCCATTTTTCAACACATGGCCCGTTTCTAACTAAATAAAAACAAGTTGATGTTTGACCTGTAATTCAAATTCAGTGTTATTTATTTCAACTGCTAAATTAGCATGTCCTTGAAGAAAAAGAAAAGGGAGATCCCAGATCAGGTTTGAAGATGTGTGTGTGTGTGTGTGCGCGTGTGTGTGTGTGCACCCACGCATTTGGGAAGTAGTGTGGTTTGGAGAATGAATAGTTCTTTCAGGCATTTGGGCTGCTAGACCTTTGTTTTGTGGTTTTTACATGTTTTACTCATTGAGCACCATCCCTCCTTAGCTCCTGGTGGAGAGGGTAATCAGCTGGGAACCAGAAAAATCTTGGCTCTAATTCCAACTTTTTCCTGTGATCCCCCCCTCAACCTGTTTGCTTATCTATACAATGAGGAATGCAGTGTATCTCTCTGGGTCTTTCAAACTATGAAAATATAGGATTTAGTAACATCACAGATATCCTTCAATGACCAACTCAAGTACTACCTTCTCTGTGAAGCTTTCTTTGACTGGAACAGCCCTTGGTGCTGACCCTAATTTGAATTCCTAGCACACCAACAATCTGGAACATTTCTCTGTCCAACATATCTTTTATAACAACATTCTTTTATAACTTTTCACACAAACATTAGTTTTGTTCTCAGTTTGAATATAATCTCCTAGAGCACAATGCCCTTTACTTCTCCATTGACTTCCTCGGATTCCAGCATGGGGCTCTGTCAGAGGAATTGGTTATAGGCATAAAATCACTTATCAGGCAAAAATAGATTTTCCAAGGATACTCTGCAGAGTGTGGATGACCCACGGTGCTTGTGGCTAGATTTTCCTCTTTTAGTTCATCTCTCAACCATTGGTCAGAAGAAGTATGGGTGGGCAGAAGCTAAGAAGAGAGGTGAGAAAATCTCACCATTCAGACTGGCTTGTGGCTAGCAGTTCTGTGACTAGCTGGAGTGAGAAAAGACAAATAAGAAAGATGAGGTTTAGCCATTGTGCTTATTCAACCCTTCTGTTACCTACTCCTAGAAGTAGTGAATATAAAGAACACTATTCTATGTTAATTACAAGAAAGAAACCACCTCTAATGCACGCACGCACACACACACACACACACACACACACACACACACACACACACCTTAAAAGCTTGTGAAGGTCAAGGTTTAAATGTGGAAATGGTCCAAATCTCAGAGTAATGGTATCCAATATGCTGCTAATTGCATATGCAATTTTAAATTCCCGAGTAGATATAATTAAAAAGAAAAAAGAAAAAGAAACAGGCGAAAATAATTTAGGAATATATTTTATTTAACCAATACATTCAACATATTATTACTTCAAAATGCAATCAAAAACTCCAGTGTGTATTTTACATTTACAACACATCTCAATTCAAACAAGCCTCATTTCAATTACTCAAGAGTCCCACATATCAAGTGACTACTATATTGGGTGGCAAAGGTCTAGGTCAATCTTCAACCAATATATAAAACCTTTCTGCAACATGCCTGTCAGTACATCTATCCACCCAATACATACAATGGTATGCATACAATGGTATGCACTGGCTAGGTAATTAATAAAAACATCAAGTAAGGAAAAAAAGAGGTTTCCCACAAAAAAATTTCTAGAGAGGATTAGACAAGTGAAAATGTAGCCTACAGTATAATGAAATAAGTGCTATTAATGAGTTCATTCAAATATGTATTGAACTTTTACTATGTGTCAAGCACTGTTCTAGACACAACAGCAGGCAAAATACTCAAAAATACCTACAATGAGCTTACATTCTACTAAAAGAAACATAATATATTTCAGGAAATAAGTGCTATGGCAGCAAACAGAGCAGTGTATGATAGAGATTGATTGGAGGGAGTATTTTAAATACTGAGTTTAGAGGCAGCCTCTCTGGAGAGAGGATATCTTTATAGATGTCAAGGAAGTAAGGGAATGAGACATGTCAAGAACCAAAGGAAGTATTTTAAGCAGAGAGCACAACCTGTCCAAAAGCCCTGATGCTAGGAGGGCCTGAGGAGGAACTGCCAGGAGGCCAGTATAGCTGTAAACTCTCAAGACAATGCCCCTTTCCCTCTCCACCTGCAGTATCCTCAAGCTTAATGCTAAGACAGCAGGTACTACTTCCCAGGGTAAAGCAGTAAAGGAGAGCTAAAGTCTTGCCACTCTCCTTCTGGACCCTCTCTCTCTTCCTGATTAAATTGCATTACTTTTTGGCAGCCATATCACACTGCTGACTCATATTGAGCTTATAGTTAACTATACCCCCTAAGGCTTTTTCACACTGGCAGCTGTTGGAGAAAAAAGGAGCTTGAAATAGTGGTTGGGCAGTGAGACAGAGAAAAAATTAAATGTGGAATTGACTTTACTATAGTCTTCATCTTGGATAAAGCCTCAATGTGGTATGATACACATCCTTGAAGGGAAAGAGAGGGAGGTGAGGTGGAAGGCAAAGAAATCAAATAATTAAGATAATTGAGCCTTAGACATTATTTTGTGCAAACTGGGTCTCCCAAATAAAGAGATAAAAATAGGGTGACTGATGACAAATGGTCTTTCCATTTAATTAGAAGGGCACAGGAAAATCATTAGAGGACAAGCTAAAGCACCCAGATGTCCTATTGAACAAGAAACTTAATTAGGCCAGGCTGATTGAGGCCCAGGTCTGGGAGCCTGGAAAGGGAAAGAAAGCCCAGGTGGTGGCTGCTCAGCAGAAATCCTGCCCTTTCCAGACAGAGAAACACTTCACTGCTGGACCAGCCACAGTCCTAGCCTATTGCTGTGGTGAAGTCTTTCCCTGGGGACTGAATGAGCCTTGTGTAAATAAGCTCGAATTGAATGTTAAGAGAAATGCATGAGACTGTCCTATTTCCAGAAAGCATTGGGGAAAGCCATCATGGGAAGCCTCAGGGCCAGAATGGGAAGTATGGGTCTTACCAAGAAAAAAGAAAAAAAAAAATCTCCTCTCTCCACCCATCCTGTGAGCTCATTATGGTCTAGGTTGCTCACAGCAGCATTAAGTTCTCATCAGAAGCTAGTTTTAGTCTTCCTCTGATGCCTGCATCCACTTTTCTTCTAGTGCACCCTGATGTCTAACCACTTTGTACTCCTCATCATTTCCAAGATGTTGTTCACAATTTGTTCCATGGTATTCTCACAAATAACCTGCCATTACCCCTTCATTTCCTATCAATCTCAAGTCTATACCCTACCCATATTCTAGGCCCAGTCACTGAACCTCATTCTACTAAGGACATTTCCTCCTCCCCAATTTGGAGAAGTTCCCTCATGCCTTGGAATCTTGCACCTTGTTCTTTACATCACTCCCATAGCATTTAATTATTCAAATTTCATTTCTTACTATGCATGTACATCTTTTCTCTCCCTTATTAGCCTCCATGTTTCCAAGAGATGGCTATTTGACTTTAACCCCCATTAACAGGTTTTGTGATAGGAAATTCTCAGTTACAACTTGCCAGATGATTAAAATGAATGACAGACATAACAAATGATGGATGGAGGAATAATATTTCCAACCAAGCTTCTTTTTTGTTTTCCCCACAGTTTAAATGAGTGGAGAAATGAGGGAAGGTTGTTGATAATTCCCCTTCATCCCCCTTTATCCCCAGCACCAGTCACTAATTCCCTTGCATTTAGGCAGTGGGAGTGACTCACTCCAGGAAATCTTTAGTTATGATTTTGAGGTTTTATGTAATTAATTATAATGTTCCCTGACTAGGGTGAGCTCCATGTCAAGTGAATGGTAGACAAAATGAATGGTATAGGAGTTGAGTGGAAAGACTACCTTTGGGCTCTGTCTGAATGTACATATTCTCTGATAATTAAGAGTTCCACAAGCTACATATTTATATGTTTATTTTCTTGTAGAATTATCTACAAAGGCATTTATAACAGATTTTAAAGATCTGGGTCTTTATTATTATTTTTACCTAGACTATGAAGATACTGGTATCTGTGATTGCTATGTGGATCAAATTAAAGAATGAGCATGAAGTCTTTTGGAAAATGTAAAGTGATGTAGGTATCAGATCACCTGTAGCTTGGGAATTATATTAGAGTCATTGGGTTCAAACAGGTACTTGGAAGTAGGAGGTGGAAGACTGAGCTGTGTGGTTGACTACAGAGTCTGAAAATCTTGGCTTTAGAGTGCTAATTACAGAAAATGCTTTAACTGATTTTGAGGTTTCAGGAGAATGGGAGAGAGAATGAAGCATTGCCTCTTATGGAAAAGATGGGGTCAATTCTTAGGAGCAGGAAGAGAAAATAACCTCATCCTTCTGACCTAGAGAGGAACAGGGTGACGGTTTCCTAATGTAAAATACTGCTTTGGTGCTTTGCAGTTTATACAAGACTTTTTTTTATTTATTCAATATATATTTATTGAGAATCTTCTATGTACTTATGAAAATGTAAATTACAGTACAATGTAGTAAATGATACTAGAGAGTGTATTCAGTCATTCAAACACTTTTAGAGTATCTGCTATGTTTCAAGCACTGTTCTAGGCAATTACAGTAGGACAGTGTACAATAGTGACAGCACAATAGTGAACAAAATAGGGAAAAACCCCTGCTCCCATGGAACTTACATTCTACTTGAGAAACAGATAATACACAAAATAAAATCTAGAGAAGATGATAAATGCCAAGAAAGAAAGAAAAAAAGGAAAAGAAAACTGAAAAATGAGGTAGGGAGTGCTGGAGCAGAATTGGGGAGCTTTATAATATTAAATAAGGGAGTTAAGGAGAGACTTGCCTATAGGTAACATTAAAATAAAACCTGAAGTAGGCCAGGAAGCAAGTCATATGTGTATCTAGGTGAATGGTATTATAGGCAAGGGAAAAGGGGGTGAGTTGAAAGCAGGATTGTGATATTTGAGGCTTGAGTGGAGTGAGTAAGGAGGGGAGGGGAAAGGTAGGGAGATGAGATCAGAGAAAATTTGAGTGTGGACTAGTTCTTATTAAGGTCTTGTAGGACTTTAACTTTTACGCCAAATTAGTTGAGGAGCCCTTGGATATTTTGAGAAGAGGGTTGAAGTGATCTGACTTCTCTTTTAGATGAAACCAATGTTGAGAATTGAATGTGGGGGAGGAGGGGAGGAACCAGGGAGAACAATCAGAGGCTGCTACAGAAACAATCTAAGTGAGAGGTGGTGGTGGCACAGACCAGGAGGGTAGCAGGAGAGATGGTAATAAACAGTCAGATTCTGGATGTTTTCAAAGTAAAGCAAAAAGGATGAACAGATGGAAAGGATAAGGAGTGTTAGAGAAATAGGACATTGGAGGATAACAACTATAATTTGGGTTTGTGCAACACAAAATAGTTGCCACTTGCTATGATGGAAGAGGAAACTGAAAGAAAGTGGTTGGGACTAGGGGAGCCTGAAAATAGGAAGATCAGCATTGGTCATGTCAAATTTGAAATGTCTATTAGATATCTAAGTAGAAATGTTAAATAGGAAGTTGGCTATATTAATCTGATATATGAGTCTGCCATCTAGGAGGAGGGTCTGGATTGGAGACATCAATTTGGGAGTTTTCAGAAATACAGGAACTGGGTTGGGGATATAGCTCAGTTGGTAGAGTGCTTGCCTCACAAGCACAAGGCCCTGGGTTCAATCCCCAGCACCACAAAAAAAAAAAAAAAAGAAAAGAAAAGAAATACAGGAAGTGTTGTTCAAAGCCACCAGAATGGATAAGATCATCATAAGTGCAAGTACAGATAGAGAAGTCACATGATTAGTCTATAGCAGGACTGGGATTAAGTTGTGTGGTGGTAAATATTAAATGACAAATTCTCTGAAGGAAATAAGCACTGACTTGTAGCAATTGGGGTTTTTGTTTGTTTGTTTTGGTATCAGGGAATGAAGCCAGGGGCACTTAACCACTAGGCAACATCCCCAGTCCTTTTTTATATTTTATTTAGAGACAGGGTCTTGCTGAGTTGCTTAGGGCCTTGCTAAGTTGCTGAGATGGCTTTGAACTCATGATCCTCCAGCCTCAGCCTCCTCAGCCACTGGGATTATAGGCATGTACCACCACACCCAGCTGATTCGTAGCATTTGCCAATTTTCACTGTGTAAATTCTCCCACCATGGTCAATTTCAAAGATGATGTTGTTAACTAGTTTCAAATTTTCTCAATTAGCTCTCAGTGGCTTATACAATTCAATTCCAACATACCATTGCTTGGGATAAAATCTGAAAACAAGAGATGAGGCTCTTCCTTGAATTCCAGTCTTCCTGACATTTGGGTCAAGTTAAAGATGTGGTACAGAAGAATTTAGGAGCAATTTCTGAGTCTTGAGTCTTTTGGGGGTTGGCCCTACTGCTACTTACCAGACAGATGCAGAGTGCCCTGCCCTGTCAGTGGCAAGAAAAAAAGAAAGCAAACCTTCCTGACTATGGGTTGTTTTAATGTCTTTAATTTTCCACAGCTCCTCTTTTAATAAGAGCATCCCCTTCTAAAGACCCTTGGCAAAATACCAACTTCAGGGGGCATACATGGGATAGAGTATTAACCCATTAGTGCTTTTTCACATGACTTAGCTTATCACATTAGTTCTAGTCAGTAATTCTTATAAGCCCAGGATCCTGAGTGCATGACATCCAGAAATATCAATTTTTACTGTATGTGGGGGTAATAGGAAAGGAGGGAGCAATAGAAGATATTACATTCACATCTACATGATTTCAGTATTCATTCTCTACAGAAATGGCATAATATTTCCCCAGACACTTAAGACAGACACTTGGCAATCATCTTTAGCTTCTCCTTCTCTAAAATCATCCCCCCACACAATCAATCATGTCCAGCTTATTATACTTCCTAAGTACCTCCCACATCCATCTCCTTTCTCTACATTGCCACCGGTATCACACTAATACATGCCACCCTCATTTCTTATAATTTACTATCCTAGCTACTGTCCGTCTATTAAGTCTGCCCAACCCATCCCCAATCTATGCTCCACAAAACAGGTGGAATTATGTACTTCAAATGCAAATCTGATGGCACTCTTCTACTTAAAACACTTCAGTGGATTCCAGTTGCCCTTATGATAAAACCCCATCTTAGCCTACAAAACCTGGCAAACTCAGGTCCTATCTACCTCTTCAACTTCACTATTATGCCCCTCTCTTCTACAATCAGTCATACTCAAATATCTCAAGTTCTTCTTCACTTTAGGGATCTTTGCACACATGTTTCACTCTGCCTGGACTACTCCTTCTCTCCCTCCTTCTCTCCTTTTGCCCAGTTTCTCTTGCAAATACCTTCTAATTCTTCAGATTTCATCTGAAAAGTTGCCTTCTATAGAAAACCCTCCATGAAAATTCATATTATATTAGATACATCCAGCATATATTCTAAAACGCTCTACACTTGTCTTTCAGGTATTCAGAGAACTTGTTCATTGTCTGCCTTCCCTATCAGATATGGTTTGGATATGAAGTAACCCCCAAATATTCATGTGTTGAAGACTTGGTCCCAAGTGAAGCAATGCTCAGAGGTGGGGATTTGGGGAAGTGATTAAATCATGAGGGCTCTGACATCATCTGTGGATTAGTCCATTGAAGATAGGGACTAATTGGACAGTGGTGGAAACTGTGATGCATGGTTGGAGGAAGTAAGTAACTAAGAACACTGTATCTTTTCCTTGGCCCCTTCTTCTCTCTGTTTCTGTCTCTGTATCTGCTTCCTGGCTGAAATGAACTAAGCAGCTTTCCTCTGCCACACCCTTCTTCCATGGTGTTCTGCCTCACCTTAGGCACAAAGCAATGGGCTAGTCAACCATAGACTGATACTTCTGAATCCATGAGCCAAAATAAATCTTTCATCCTTTACGTTGTTCGTGTTGGATATTTTGGTCACATTAATAAAAAGCTAGCACAGGCTATTAGCATTACAAGTTGGGATGAGTTTGCCTTACTCAGTTTCTCCACTCCTATATCCTATAATAGATGATCAGTAAATATTCATTGAATGAGTCAATGAATTAATATTTTACGGAACCTCTAAATTCAATGTATCTAAAACTGAATTTATTATATCTACTTCTAACATCTTGCCTATTCTTCCTGATAGTATTTCATACATTAATTTGTAGCACTGTTGACTTTTTATACTTCTCTTGAAAGCAAAGACTTAGGAGCAAATGATTTGTTTAGGAGGTAATTCAAGGAGGAATCAGTGATGAAGCAGAAAGGAAGAAACACTAAAGGAGGAAAACTAACATGAAGATGCATTTTTTAGATCACTGATGTAGTCAGCAAAGACACAATCCCACCAGGATATCTAAAATGCATGTACCATATCTCCCAAATTATCTACCTGAATATCTTTCTGAGGCTGAAAGATATATAAGTTCCTTTTCTCAACTGATTCAGGTTTGCTACCTGGGGTCATTAACTTTCCATGTACTTTTGGTCTACTGTTGAATAAACCCCATGGCATCAGAAAAGGTGCAGGGAAAGAATATATAAAAATGTTCATTGTGCTCTTGAGGTAGTATAGTAACAACTAAGAGTTCAGTCATAACTTTCTACTATAGCTTCAGCCAAAATAAGAAGTGGCCCAGGAGAATGTGATGTAATCTTGAAAGTATTTGTTCAACCACTGTACTAGTTTCTGTTCTGTGTAACAGATTGCTACAAAATGAGCAGTTTAAAACAAAACTCATCTATTAGCTTGCAGTTCTGTATTTCAGAAGGATGCATGGTTTTTGCTAGGTTCTATGCTCAGGGTCTCTCTCATAAGGCTGTAATCAAGATGTTAGTCAGCCTGGACTCTTACTAAGAGGCTCTAATGAATAATACACTTCCAAGTTTATTCATATTGCTAGCGGACTTTAATTCCTTATTGTTGTAAGATTGAGGCCTCTGTTTCATTGCTGTCTGTCAGGCAAGGGTCATTCTTAGCACCTAGATGTTACACTCAGGTACCTCTACGTGGTCTCCTCTACCTTAGAAATGGAGAATGTTCCTATTTTGAATTCTATATATTTGGATATTTCTGATTTCCTCTTTTGTATTCTGGTAGAGATAACTCTCTGCCTTTAAAGGACTTGTGTGCTTAGGTGAGCCCCCACCCTTAATTTCTTTTTCTTAAGGTCAAATTACGAACCTTATTTATATTCTCAAAATCCCCTTGACCATGTAATTTAACATTCCCAAGGGAGTAATCCAGGGGGCACAATTCACAGGAGGCAATCTTAGAATTATGCTTACTTTATCTACACTTTACTTAAGCACCATCCTTTCCCTTTCTTGTAACTTCTATTCACAACAAGTTTCTCCTTTCTCTATTCTCTTCTTTCCATCGCATTACCTAGAGTCATGCCCTCATCTTCCACCTGCACAACCGGAATCATTTCCTGATTGATCTTTCTTCTTCCAATCTCACCTCTTCTCTAATCCATCTTACACAATGCAGTTAGATTTGTCTTTCTGACTTTCTAATGTGACAAAATCACTCTATTTTAGACCTTCCAAAATGCTCAAGTTTATAAAAGCTAAATCCCAAATACTTTATATTACATTAGTGTACTCATATTCTACTTTTCCCAAAAAATGAATGGTAACAACTTATAACAATATCTCATTCAATAGTATATTATATAATAAAGTCCTAATACCAAATAATGATGAAACATAAACAAAATGAAGACCATGACAAAAGAAAGTATAAAATAAAGATCACTGAGCTACTTGAGCTTTGCTTTTGGTCCTAAGTTCCCTGATATTCAAGACAAAAGTGAGATATAATCAATTACATTTGTTTAATTACAAGAAAGTAAAAAGTAACCTTTGGTTAGCATTGGGTGATGAAATGAAAGATGTCTTGCCCCAACATTTTTATAGTAGAAATGGCAGTGGATTTTAAATGACTCTTTGAAAGAGCTGGACTAATCATAGCAGGTTCTTCTCAGTCCATCTTTGGCTTATTTTTCAGCCCCATTCCTGCCATTTTGTCAGAAAGCACTTCTGTCTGAATCCTCAGAATTCCTTTGTGCCCTGAAAACAGCCTGTGGATTCATGTACCTATGACTTTGCTTGGGTCAGTCCTCTGCCCCATTTTATTGTCCAAGTCAAATCATATTTTCAACATGAAATGGGTCTGTCACCTATTTCAAAGTTCTTCCCTTTAACACCAGAAGTTAAAAATGCAAATTGTTTCCAAAGTCAGGCAAATATATTAGCAACCATAGAGAGATTATTACATTAACCCTTTACATTTTCAAACTTCCTAAGACCTGGCACTGTCATCTTCCCCATATACTGTTGAGGAAACTGAAAGACATCTAGTAAGTGACAGATCTAAGCTATCAAGTAAGAGTTGTGACACCAGAGTCCCAGTATCCTTAAGCAGTGTACATATAACTGCTTGGGCAGCAGGATAATACAACAGAGTGTGGTCTGAACTCAAGAGTTTATACCCTGCGTGAGAGTAATCATCATGTTATTTTTTTCAAAACACCATGTCGGCCAAACAATATATTACTCTAGACTATAAGAATAGCTATCACCTGTTTTCAACTTTTGCATTTTTACCATAAGCTGTCTGACATTTCTCTCAAAGATCTATATGCTACGCCAGGATAAATCTTGAGTCTAGGTCTATATTTCATGATTTTTCCTCTACATCTACCTAGGCCCTAACTTACATCTAGGTTTTAGCCAACCAAAGGGCCAAGAAGCCATAATTTAGTTCCAATTGCCACTACTAAGGGACCATGATGGTTGTAGAGCTTTACATTTTTCTTCGTTTCTGCCCAAGATGAGTTCATGGAACTGAATCTGTAAAAGGGAAATCTAATGGTTAATAGGGTTCCACCCATCATGAAGATCTATTGTTCAATTTCCTGTGACTGGACAATTTCTAGTATAGAATGCTGGTAACAAAAAATACCCACATTACAGCTTGTGGTCTGGGTATTTCCTCCCCTACTTCTTCACTACTTCCTCCCATGCAACACTGCAGGACTATGCAGAAATCAACCTTTTTCTTCTATTTTCCCCAAACACACTTCACAAAACAGGGTTACATTTCATTTCTGTACTGGCCTAAAGAGAGAGAGAGAGGTTTTAAGCATTTTTCTTAAGGTATTGAAACCAATTTGTGGAGGGAACATCTGTTATTTACAAAGACAAAGAAAATGTTTCACAGTTAAACTGTTTCAATAAAGAGAAGGCCAAATAATCTCTGAACTTCAGAAATCTTCCCTGAGTCTCTGGATCAGTTAGACTCTGTGGTCTATCTGCCTCAAGCAACTTCAAGATTCCTTTTCAGTGTTGAATTGTGCGTGTTCCCAGTTTAAATAAAAACCTTGGCTCAACCAGATGGGGTGGGAGTAAGAAGCCATGAAATTGGGTGAGTTCATGAAGATCAGTGAGCAAATGGAAGAGCTAAA
This sequence comes from Sciurus vulgaris, assembly GCF_902686455.1. Lineage (NCBI taxonomy): Eukaryota > Metazoa > Chordata > Mammalia > Rodentia > Sciuridae > Sciurus > Sciurus vulgaris. The sequence continues at coordinate 85,554,561 of NC_136471.1, read as the reverse complement.
CCTAGAAGGTGAAATCCCTGTCCCTCAGGTGAGCAATGGAGTCTAATTTGGTCAGAGAACCAGGGTTTTTTCACAAACCCTGCTTTTCTTTGTAAGGGTTTTACTTTTCTTAAAAATTATAAGATGGTTTTACATATAAATCATATTAATCTTGGAAACTATGACAAAGAAACTCACTCTTCTCTCAAGTTGTTGTCAAGTGATCTGCAATCTACCAAAGAAACACTTCTTCGATTCCATCAATTTTCCATCCTGATCTTCCTTGATTTATTTTTTTATCTTAACTCAATTGAACTGACTGGAAGTGATGTGACTCTCCCATAATTCTTTGACCTTTTATCATTACATTATTTTCCTTACTCACTCTGCTTCAACTTCATTGATCTCCTTGGATTCCCCTACCTCAGGACCTTTGCACCTTCTGTCCCCACAATTCAAAACACTCTTCATATTTCCTCATGTCTAATTCTCTTACTTACATTAGCTTTCCACTGAAATGTCATGATTTCTGAGAGACTTTCTCTGATTCTCTAAACAGTAGCTACCTTCTCATTTTATCTTTCTTATCTTGCCTTACTTTTTTGTAATTGAATTTTTTATTTGTTATTTTCAGATATAAATGAAAGTAGAATGTATTTTGATATATTATACATACATGGAGTACAATATCCTAGTTAGGATCCTATTCTTATGCTTATACATGATGTGGAAATTCACTTGTCGTGTATTCATGTATGCACATAGAAAAGATATGTCAGATTATTCTATTGTCTTTCCTATTCCCATCTCCATCCCTTCCCTTCATTCCTCTTTAAATAATCTAATGAACTTCTATTCTCCCTGCCTCCCTTATTGTATGCTATCATCCACATATTAGAGAGAACATTCAGCTTTTAGTTTCTTGGGACTGGCTTATTTCACTTAGCATTATATTCTCCAGTTCCACCCATTTACCAGCAAATGCCATAATTTCATTCTTCTTTATGACTGTGTAATATGCCATGGTAACTTTTTAATACCACTTATCATTACCTTACATGTTTTTTGTTGTTGTTGTTGTCAGTATTCCATAATAGAGTGCAAGGAACATGAGTATGTGGATATTTGACTAATATAATAACTTCTGCATCCCCAGAAACATAGTGCATGGCTTATAACAGCTACTCAATAAATACTTGTTGAATGAGTGGAGGAACAAACAAATATTTACAGGTACTACCATGATGCAGATCTTTCAGTCTATGTTGTGAAGGAGGGATGGGTAAATAGTGAGACTCCTATCCTTTCTATACAAGGCCCTTACAAATTAGTCAAAGAGACAAATTCATCAAAGAATAAGTCTCCTGAGATACAATATGGCAACTGCTATAATAAGAGGCAAAGAAGTTCAATGGGAGGGCAAGGGTAAAATAACTTCATCTAGAATGGAGTAATTTGTGAAAATAATTGGGAGGATATGGAATATGATGGGTGATTATAAGAGTGTAAAGAATGGTCAATAGTAAGAAGAAGCAAAGGAGGGGGAATTTCAGGTATAGAGGGTGCAGCTTGAGTAAAGGCATAGAAAAGAAAAAGTGGCAGAAACATTTGGATAGACAGCAGGTTTTATAGGATGCAATGTAAGCTGCGTTGATGAAGGGCAGAATAAGTCTGAGAGGCGGGGTTGGAGTTCTCTGGCTCTTTAGACCAACTGTGAAAATTAAGAAGCACTTGGTGGAAATGAATAGTGTGGACTTATGAAAGCCAGTAGCAAGAATACTAGGCTATTTTAAAAAGAAAATCTTACCTTCAGTCTGAAGCTAATGCTTAGTGCCAGCAGAAGAGTTCCTACATATTCACTTGTGGATAGTGAAAAATATACAGGATATTTTTCAGGCTCTTGTATTTTCCTGAACCTGCTTACAAGCTTCATTTTAGATACCCTAAAAGAATTATCAATCACTCATTCCTGAGAAAAATTATTGCCACCAAGTTTGTTTTTTGTCAAATTACCTATTATACAGAGAATCTGGAAGAATCACATACTATTTATCAAGACATCTGCACACTAATAGCTTAAAATCTCTCAACCACCCATTGTTGCTTCTCAGCACAACTGCAATCTCAGCTATCTAATATATTCTGTCCCATCATTGTCATTCTTGTCACTGTCATCATCATCACCACCACCATCACCATATTATTGCTTTATAAGGGGACAGGAGATAAGGAGTTACTTGAAGAGGTCTTTATTATTATAGATCTGCCCTCTCTCATCCAAGAATGACCTTTGTTTGGGCTTCTTTGTTATGAGTACTTGTGTTTTTAACTTCCCAACATCCCTTTCCTTCCTTTTGGCATCAACTGCCCCAATTTTCCTTTTAGGGGACTGTTTTTCCACCTTCAGTCCATATGGGTCAGGTAGCCAATGAGCCTCTTCCCCATGAATCAAATGGGTTGGTATTTAACATAGCTCTGGCCAATGGGATTTTATTTTCCTACACACAAGCAAGTCTTCAGACATAAGAAAGTGACCCAAACTAAGTCAAACCTGGGACTTTTTCTGCAACTATTTTTAACAGTGTGATTTTTTCCTATTGGTATTAGTAGATGTAAGATTGAAGATAGTTATACCAAGCACTCGATGGGCATTTATTCTTCTTCTAAATTCTTTTGCATCTTTTTAAAGTTTTATTGAAAGCATTCCAGCTTTATTGAAATTAAATTCTATGTAATAAACTCCATATACTTTTATGGTATACAAATCAATAATTTTTAGTATGTCCACAGAGCTCTGCAACCACTACCACTAATTTTAGAACATTTCCAGAACATCCAAAGAAACCCATCACCCATTGACAGTCACTCTCCATTCCCCATCGCCAATCCAAGTCCTGGCAACCACTACTCTACTCTCTGTCTCTATGAATTTTCCTTTTCTGAACATTTCATATAAATGGAATCAAAATACATGGCCTTCTAGGTCTGGGTCCTTTGACTTAGCATAATAGCTTCAAGATTTATCCATGTATCAGTCTTTCATTCCTTTTCACTGCTTAGCAATATTCTATTTTGTGGAGATATGATTTTTTGTTTATCTGTTCCTCTCTTCTAAATTCTTGATGTGGATTAACTTATTTCACCTTCTCAGTAACTCTGTGAGATATGTAGTAGTATTATCCCCATTTTATAGATGTAGAGAATCAAGTAACTGTCAAGAGATGACACAATGAATGACAGAACCAGGATTCAAATGCTGGCAGTGGGACTCCATTGTTTGTGCTTTGACCACTAGGCTATATTGCGAATGAATGTATGATATGAACCTAAAGATGTTGGGAATGGAGCTTGGGGTGGCTGAAGATGAAACTGAATTTTGACTAGAGAAAAATTGTGGTAATTTAGCTCTTGAATTCAGATTTCTTTTATCTTTTGAGATACGTGAATCACTGAATAAATTAATAAATTCCTTTTTTTTTCTGCTTAGGCCAACTTGAATTTCATTTATGGCATTTGCAACCAAAGTAATACTGGATAATCTTCTTTCCTTTTTGTCTTAGGGCCTCATATGGCTGTTGTGGGACTATTCAGCCTGCGATTGGGTAAGCCAATCTAATAAATTTCCCCTTATAATTTTTTCTATTCCGTTGGAGAACCATGACCAATACAAGGTCTATCTGAGGTATTTTCTGGGAAGTTGATTACTTAGCTTTAAGAACTGATCAGGCAACACATTCTATCTCTTATCATTAGAGATTAATTTAAGGGTAGTTATGTCAGTTAAGCTGGTCAAATCAGAATAAATCTTGGGAATATAATGGAGACACTGGGACAGAGATGCTTTTTCTTCTTTTTAGGTGTGAAAATTGAAACTTGGAAGTATTGAGTCAGCTTTAGTTTGAAACAAACATAATGGAAAGTAGGGTGGAGAGAGGGAGATAAATCATGTCTTTCTTGACAATGTTGAGATGCTAGATAGTCACCAGAAGTTAACCCTACCACCAAACTTCTCAGTTATGTGAAATAATTTTATTTTTATAATTAGTTTTAGCAGGATTTCTTCCAAATACAATTGGAAGAATCCAAATAATGTATTTAATATTTTTGGGATGATTATTCTTTGCTAACTGATAACTGAGTTATATGCAGTAGCATTAAAATATAGAAAGCTAACACGATTTAGATAAGACAGAGATGTGTAGGAATATGTAGACATGTGTAGGATGGAAAGGATGTTAGGACAAGATTCTTGGGTCAAAGAATGGTTATTATTTTTTAAGATTTAGAGTTGTGCTATCCAATACAATAGTTACTAGACAATGTAGCAATTCAAATTTAAATTAATTAAAATTAGATAATGTCATGATTTGGATATGTGGTGTGTCTGTTGTGAGACAATGCAAGAACATCCAGAGGTGAAATGATTAGATTATGAAAATTGTAACTTAATTCGTAGATTTACCACTGACAGATTACCTGGGTGTTAACTGTAGACAGGTAGTGTGAGAGGAAGAAAGCCATATGACTTTGGGGTAATATATTTTGTCCCTTGTAAACGGAGCTCTATCTGTTTCTTTCTGGACATGCTCTCAGTTGCTTTCTTTCACCACACTCTTGCCATGATGTTCTGTCTCACCTCAGGTCCAGATCAGTGGAATTAGCTGTGTATGGACTGAGACCTCTGAAACCTTGAGTCCCAAATAAACATTTCCTCCCCTAATTGTTCTTGTAAGGTCTTTTGGTTACAGTAACAAAAAAAATCTGACTAAATTAGATAAAATAAGAATTCAGTTCCTCAGTCATATAATCTACCTTAATAATGCTCCATAGTCATATGAGTACTATATTGGACAATTCCAATTAAAGAACATTTTCAAAATCAGAGAAAGTTCAATTGAAAAATGCTACTCTAGAGCAAGAAAAGAAATGATTATCAACCTTGTCTGCACACTGGAAACACCTGGAGAATTATTAAAAAACACTAATGCTCATGTTCCAACCCACATAAAGTCAATCAGGGTTTTAGAAGGTGGAAAACCCATTTATCAATGTTTCATGAAGCTTCCCAGGTGTTTCTAATGTACATCCAGAGCTTCAAAACTTTGATGATCCACGCTGCTTAAAATGTAGAGAAAATCAGCAACACTAGTATCACCTGTGAGCATGTTAAGACTGCAGATTCAGCCCCTCTCTGGAACCATCTTTCAGGTGACTGTCATGGGGACTTGAGGTGGGGCAGCAGCAGGCACTGTATACAGTGCAGAGGCATGATGGGATAGCCAGGAAGCTATAGCCAGTGCTGGGGGCTGAACCCAGAGCCTGGTACACACCAGGTAAGCACTCTACCACTGAGCTACATCCCCAACTATTAAGATTTCAGAAAATGGTGGATTAGAGCAAGGGTGCAATTTCCAGTTGCTCTGTGGCTCAAGATTCAAGCAGAGGACATATCGCTTCTCAGCAAAGTGAGTGACTGAGGGAATTAACTAAAATGCAGCACTTGACAGTAAAACAATCATAGAGACATAGAAATTGTCTTTGAACATAGAACAAGAAATGATACATTAGAGAGTCACATAAGCTTTGCTGGTGGCAGCATCTGTGCCACCAATTCACCACAGAGGGAAGAAGGAGAAAAGCACTGAGAATAAATTTGACATGGGAGAACTTGTGGAACAGGGAGGGAGGCTGAAGAAAGACAGGCTGGCAAGCAGATGACTAAAAAGTGTTCCCTGTCTCTAGGCTGTGGAGTGGAGAGTTGAGGCAGGAATCATTTAGAAGTGGTCAATAACAGCTTTCAGTGGCAGGAGTCCAGGATTTCATAGAAAACATTTCCAGACTGTCTCAGCAAATGCCTTCTGGGGGGTGATCCAGAGTGTGCCTGACTGAGTGCAACTGAAAGAGGCACAGAGAAGATTATGTCCAGGGCATTTCAGGCTGGTTATATAGAGGAAAGAGTCTTGCTTTCACTTTGTTTCTGGTGGCTCATGTGGCCTGCTGGGGTAAGGCCCAAAAGTGGTCAGGCAGATGAATCTGGACTCAAGCTCTAAGTATCTGGGAAGTCCACATACACTGTGGTAGACTATGTGAGACCTGTGAAGATTAGTTCCCCCACCCTATGAGTAGAATTTTTTAATCATCCCTGAGACCCAAACATCCAGCAGAGACTGGAATCTGCTCAGCAACAGGGAGTGTGAATCTAATCTCTCTGGAGTAATACCACTCTAAAAAGTCCTAAAGGATGTCAGAAGTAAATATCAGCACCTGGAACTTCCAATTTAGAACTCCTCCTTACCCCTTGTTATGCAAGTTCACTGACCTAGTCTGTCCTGATAAAACTCCAATTGTCATTACTTCCCTGTCTGCCCTATCTTATATTATGAGAAGGAATGCTGAGAACTACTAAAACCAGCTTTTGTTCCAGGCCACAACAACTGGCAGCTTGATGAGAAACAAAGAATTCAGATTTAACAACCCCTACCCCTTGTTCTAAGGAATATTTAGCCCCGAAAGAAAGGTGTGACAGCATAGGCAGTAAACCCCCATCCTTGTGGACAGTTTCAACTAGAGCAGTGGAGACAAACCCTTCATTTTCATTAACATTTCATTCTTTTCTTTTCCCATTGTGTGTGTGTGTGTGTGTGTGTGTTCTTGCTTTGGTGAGTTGTTATATGGAACACAATAATTATACATAATAGTTGGATTCATTTTGACAAAATCGTATATGATAGAAATTGACTCCATTATATTACCTGGTGTCCCTCTGTTTTCCTGCCTTCCTCATTCCTTCCATTCTCCTTCCTCTACTGATATTCCTTCTATTTATTATTATTTGTTTTTTATTGGATATATATGTGTCTTGTATATTTCTATATATATATATGAAATTCACTGTTGAATAATTATATATGAACATAGCAGATTTTGTTAAATTCATTCTGTAAGAACCCAGAAACCACTCCCGACAGGGGAACTCACATAAGAGGGTTTATTAAGCAAACAGAGTGTCTCCCTGCAGGGTAAGAGAGAAAATGAGAGGAAAAGAGAGAGTGCACGCAAGAGAGAGTGTGAAAAGTGAGGAGGAGAGAGATAGAAAGTGAATAGGAGAGAGAAAGCATGAATGTGAGGAGAAGAGAGAAAAAATGGCAGGGTTAACGGGAGCAATGACGGAGAAGGATACTTGCAAGCTGACTGATGAACCAATAGCTAGCTAGCATGTTCACAGACTGACAAGAAGTTGGGAGGCGGGGAAATGACTGCAGCATAAAAGGCGGGGGGGAGCAGCTTAATATTATATTGCACATTCTGCATTTCCTCCCCTTCCGTGTTACACCTCCCTTCTTCTCTAGCTCCCTTGTCTACTTCATTGATCTTCTCTTATGATATCCAATCCACCCTTTCTTCCCCTAATTTGCTCTATCTTCTGCATATGAAAGAAAATTTTAAACCTTAATTTTCTGAGTCTGCTTATTTCACTTAGCATGATGTTCTCAAGTTCTACACATTTGCTGACAAATTCCATTTTATTCTTCTTTTTGGTTGAGTAATGCTCCTGTGTATGTGTGTATGTGTGTATGTGTGTGTGTGTATCATATTTTCTTAATTAATTATGTTTATAGGCATCTTGGTTTCATAATTTGGCTATTGTAAGTTGTGTTGCTATAAACATTGATGTGGCTGTATCAGTATAGTATGCTGATTTTAGTTCTTTTGTATAAATACCAAGGAATAGGATGCCTGAGTCATATGGTGGTTATGTTCTTACTTTTTTGAGGAATCTCCATACTGTTTTCCACAGTGGTTCTGCTGATTTGCAGTCCCACCAACAATGTGTGAATGTATCTTTTCCCAATATCTTTGCCGGCATTTATTGTTATTTTTATTTCTGATAATTGTCATACTGACTGGAGTGAAATGAATTCTCAGTGTACTTTTGATTTGTTTCCTTAATTGATAGAGATGTTGAAAACTTTTCTTCATATATTCATTAGCTATTTGTGTTTTTTCTTTTGTGAAATGCCTAATTAGCTCTTTTGCCCATATATATCGAATGAGTTATTTGTGAATTTTTGGTGTTAAGCTTTGTGAATTCTTTATATATTATACTCCATGTATGTATAATATGTCAAAATATACTCTACTGTCATGTATATCTAAAAAAACTAAATTTAATATGCAAAAAAAAATCCCCTATTGGGAGTAGATGGCAGAGTTTCTTTCATTGTAGACCCTCTCTTAGTGCTCTTGTTTCCTTTGTGGTGCAGAAGCTTTTTAATCTGAGGCCACCCCACTTATTTATTCTTGGTTTTATTTCTTAAAACATTTCTGGTGGAATTTCCTTGTTCCTCTAAGTATATAATCATATCATCAAGAAATAGGGATAGTTTGATTTCTTCTTTTCCAATTCGTATCCCTTTATTTCTTTGGTCTCTCTAATTGCTCTGGCTAGAGTTTCAAGGACGATATTGAATAGAAGTGGTGAAAGAGGACATCCCTGCCTTGTTCCAGTTTTTAGGGGGAATGCTTTCAGTTTTTCACCATTTAGAATGATATTAGCCATGGACTTAGCATAGATGGACTTTACAATGTTAAGGAAGCTTCCCACTATCCCTATTTTTTCTTGTGTTTTGAGCATGAAGGAGTGCTGTATTTTATCAAATGCTTTTTCTGCATCTATTCAAATAATCATGTGATTCTTGACATTAAGTCTATTGATATGGTGAATTACTTTTATTGATTTCCTGATGTTGAACCAACCTTGCATCGCTGGGATGAAACCCACTTGATCATGGTGCATTATCTTTTTAATATGTTTTTGTATGCAATTTGCTAAAATTTTGGTGAGAATTTTTGTGTCAATATTCATTAAGGATATTGGTCTGAAATTTTCTTTCCTCGATGTGTCTCTTTCTGGTTTAGGTATCAGTGTGTTATTGGCTTCATAGAATGAGTTTGGGAGGGTTCCCTCCTCTTCTATCTTATGGAATACTTTGAGAAGTATTGGAATGAGCTCTTCTTTAAAGGTTTTGTAGAACTCGGCTGAGAACCCATCTGGTCCCGGACTTTTCTTTGTTGGTAGGCTTTTCATGACTTCTTCTATTTCATTATTTGAAATTGGTCTATTTAAATTGTGTATGTCCTCCTTGTTCAGTTTGGGCAATTCGTATGTCTCTAGAAACCTGTTGATATCTTTGAAATTTTCTATTTTGTTGGAGTACAGGTTTTCAAAATAGCTTCTAATTATGTTTTCAATTTCAGTCGGGTCTGTTGTGATATTTCCTTGTTCATTGCAAATTTTAGTGATTTGGGTTTTCTCTCGTCTTCTCTTTGTTAGTGTGGCTAAAGTTTTATCAATTTTGGTTATTTTTTTGAAGAACCACCTATTTATTTTGTCAATTTTTTGTATTGTTTCTTTTGTTTCCATTTCGTTGATTTCAGCTCTGAGTTTAACTATTTCCTGTCTTCTACTACTTTTGGTGCTGGTCTGTTCTTCTTTTTCTAGTGCTTTGAGCCGTAGTGTTGGGTCGTTTATTTGTTGAGTTTTACTTCTTTTATTAAATGCTCTCCATGAAATAAATTTTCCTCTAAGTACTGCTTTCATAGTGTCCCAGAGATTTGATATGATGTTTCTTTGTTGTCATTTACCTCTAAGAATTTTTTAATTTCCTTCCTAATATCTTCTATTATCCATTCATCATGTAATAGCATATTGTTTAATCTCCAGGTTTTAGAATAGTTTCTGTTTTTTACTCTTTCATTTATTTCTAACTTCAATCCATTACGATCTGATAGAATACAAGAGAGTGTCTCTATCTTCTTGTATTTGCTAACAGTAGCTTTGTGGCATAATATATGGTCTATTTTAGAGAAGGATCCATGTGCTGCTGAGAAGAAAGTGTATTCGTTCTTGGTTGGATGGTATAGTGTATAAATGTCTGTTAAGTCTAAATTATTGATTGTGTTATTGAGATCTATGTTTTCTTTGTTCAATTTTTGTTTGGAAGATCTGTCCAGTGGTGAGAGAGGCGTGTTAAAATCGCCTAGTATTATTGTGTTATGGTCTATTTGGTTTCTGAAATTGAGAAGGATTTGTTTGACATACATGGATAAGCCACTGTTTGGGGCATAGATGTTTATGATTGTTATATCTTGTTGATTTATGCTTCCCTTAAGCAGTATGAAATGTCCTTCTTTATCCCTTCTGACTAACTTTGGCTTGAAGTTCACATTATCTGAAATGAGGATGTATACTCCAGCTTTTTTGCTGAGTCCATGCGCATGGTATGTTTTTCCCCATCCTTTCACCTTTAGTCTATGAGGATCTTTTTCTATGAGGTGAGTCTCTTGCAGGCAACATACTGTTGGATCTTTCTTTTTAATCCAATCTGCCAGTCTATGTCTTTTGATTGATGAATTCAGGCCATTAATATTCAGGGTTATTATTGAGTTATGATTTGGTTTCCCGGTCATTTGGTTCATTTATTTTATTTTATTTATTTATTTATTCATTTGACACGACTTGGTTCCTCCTTTATTTGACAATTCCTTTAGGATAATCCCTCCATTTGCTGATTTACCTCTTTGTTTTTCATCTCTTCCTCATGGAATATTTTGCTGAGAATATTCTGTAATGCTGGCTTTCTTTTTGTAAATTCTTTTAGATTTTGTTCATCATGGAAGGATTTTACTTCATTGTCAAATTTGAAGGTAAGTTTTGCTGGGTATAAGATTCTTGGTTGGCATCCATTTTCTTTCAGGGCTTGGTAAATGTTGTTCCAGGCCCTTCTGGGTTTTAGGGTCTGGATTGAAAAATCTGCTGATATCGTATTCATTTCCCCCTGAATGTAATTTGGTTCTTTTCTCTCACAGCCTTTAAAATTCTGTCTTTATTTTGTATGTTAGGTATTTTCATTATAATGTGCCTTGGTGTGGGTCTATTGTAATTTTATATATTTGGAGTCCTATAAGCCTCTTGTATTTGATTTTCCATTTCATTCTTCAGATTCTGGAATTTTCTGATACTTCATTGGTGAATAGATTGTTCATTCCTTTGGTTTGTTTCTCTGCGCCTTCCTCAATCCCAATAATTCTTAAATTTGGCCTTCTCATGATATCCCATAGTTCTTGTAGATTCTGTTCATGATTTCTTACCATCTTCTCTGTTTGTTCAACTTTGTTTTCAAGGTTAAATATTTTGTCTTCAATATCTGAGCTTCTGTCTTCCAGGTGTTCTATCCTACTGGATATGCTTTCTATGGAGTTCTTAATTTGGTTTATTGTTTTCTTCATTTCAAGGATTTCTGTTTGTTTTTTTTTCAATATCTCTAACTCTTTATTGAAATGATCTTTTGCTTCCTGTATTTGCTCTTTTAACTGTCGATTGGTGTCATCATTCAATGCCTGCATTTGCTCTTTCATCTCATCATTCAGTGCCTGCATTTGCTCTTGCATCTCGTCATTTGCTTCCCTGATTATTTTCATTATATACATTCTGAACTCCTTTTCTGCCATTTCTTCTGCCATGCTGTCATTGGGTTTTATTGATGTAACATCTGGATTTGTTTGGGGCATTTTCTTCCCTTGTTTTCTCATATTGTTCAGGTATCAGTGGACTGCTGAGATATTGCAGATTTCCTCTATTGACTTACAATATCCCTGAAGATTTCTATTATATCCCCTCTTAGCCTACAATAGGCTGAAGTCTTGGAGGAAGTTGATAGTGCGGTGCTCCACAAGGAAGCTGCCTCTCTGGGGGTGGTGGCCTTCAGGTGGAGTATATTCCCTGCTAGTGGGCAGAGGTGCCTCCACTTGTTGACCAATGGTCATCCAAAGGGGAACTAGGCCGCGGGCTGAGGCAATGTCTGTTTGGGCCTGTGTCTCTGGTTTTACTGTCCTTGTGGGAAAACCTCACCCGGCAGGGAAGACTCACTCAGTGGGGAGGTCTCGCTGGTCAGTTCCCCTCCCGAGGTTCCCCTCAATCTTCAACTACTGCCTGGGCTGGGCTGCCTTCCTCTGCAATGTTCTCAGGGGCCCAGACCTACCTCCAGGGCCTGGGAGCCTCACCCTTCCCAGATGAGTCTCCGTAGGCTGCCTCTCCTCAGAGAATCTGCCCACAGTCCTGGAACCTTCACTCCACCCCTACGCGTGCCTCTGTGCCGCTCTTCCACCAAGAAGCCTCCTAGGTCCTGGGACCCTGCTCTGCACCTAATCGCCTGGCTATGCGGCCCCTCCTCTGAGCAGCCACCTGGAGCTCCGTACCGTCACTCCGAGACCCAGTGACCTGCCACATGCCTCTTCCTCCAGACAGCCGCCCAGGGTTCCCGTGCGGTCACTTGGAGTCCAAGCAACTCACTGCCCTCCTCCTCCTCCCGCCAACCGCCGTAGCCCTGTGCAGTCACTCTGAGTCCATGTGACCCGCCCCATTCCTTCTTCTCCTCCGGGCAGCCCCCCTGGGTATTCAGGAGCGGTCGCTCTTAGTCGCTGTCAGTCCAAGCGACCCGCTGCACACCTCCTCTGGGTAGCCACCCGGAGCTCTGGTGAGGCTGCTTGAGACCAAGCGACCTGCCGTGCTCCTCCTCCAGGCAGCCCACCGGTGTTCAGGAGTGTTCGCTTTGAGTCCAAACAACTTACCACTCCCCTCCTCCTCCTAGCAGCTGCCTGGAGCTCTGATGCAGTCACTCTGAGTCCAAGCGACCCACCGCACTCCTCCTCCTCCTCCGGGCCAGTCCCCGGTGTTCAGTAGCGGTCTCTCTGAGTCCAAACAGCCTGCCGTGCAACTCCTCCTCTGGCAACCGCCTGTAGCTCTGCTACAGTCACTCCGAGTCCAAGTGACCCGCCGTGCTCCTCCTCCTCCTCCTCCAGGCAGGCCCTGGTGTTCAGGAGTGATTGCTCTGAGTCCAAACAGCTCTCCTCACAGCTCCTCCTCTGGGCAGCCACCTGGAGCCCCAGTGGTTGCTCCAAGTCCAAGCACTGCGCTGAGCGGCCTCCTCTATGATGCTCCCAGTTGTCCGAGTTCACTGCTCCAGCGGGGGGAGGGGTGTCTCACCAGGCAGCTCTACTTCACAATGTTCCCTGTGTTCCGGGACTACCGCCCCATCCGGGACACCTCCCCAATGGGAGAGACTCACCCGGCTGCTTTGAGTTGGTCCCAAGTCACTCAATATCTCCTCTTTTGAATCCTGAGTCCTGGAGCAACATGAAATGCAGCCACCCTCTAGTCCACCATCTTGAAACCTCCCCAACATCATTCTTAATGAACAAGACAGGGAAGTCCTCTTTCACCACTTCTATTCAACATTGTCCTCAAAACTCTGGCCAGAGCAATTAGGCAGGCCAAAGAAATTAAAGGGATGCGAATTGGAAAAGAGGAACTTAAGCTGTCACTATTTGCTGATGACATGATTCTATATTTAGAGGATCAAAAACCTCCTCCTGAAAACTTATAGACCTCATTGATGAATTCAGCAAAATAGCAGGCTATAAAATCAACATACATAAATCAAAAGGGAGACTCTGAGGGAACAGGTAAACAAAAGGAAAAGAGAGCAAGGAAAGTAAAGAAATAAAAACTTAAAATTTTTAAACAGGAGAAAAAAGAAAATCTACTGTATAGCAGTCATATACTAATGAAACCTCCCAGTGTTCAGTAGCCTGTTGCATGAGAAGTACCTGACAATGAGCTTCAAGCCTCCAGCAGGTGTCTCAGGATGGGATTTGCCCCACCCAAAGATTGGAGCTACGGCTTCCAGGATTATCCAAGATGGCTGCTCTGGCTTTGAAATGTGTTGGCAAATGGGGAGCTGCAGCTCAGGGGTGGATGGGGTCAGCTGGAGGTCGTGGAGATGGGATGCAGTTGGTCCGGGAGGGGTCCTGGAGGTCGGGTGTGTTTGGTGTGGTTGTGGGATCCTGGAGGCCAGGTGCAATCAGTCCCTCTGGGGTCCCAGTGATAGGGCGCAGTCAGTTGCTCTGGGGGTCCTGGCAGCAGGGAGCAGTCAGTGGATGTGAGGGCCCCAGAAGCAGGGAGTGATCGGTGGGGTTGAGGAATCCTGGAGGCGGGGCTCAGTCAGTCCAGCCAGGGGTCCTACAGGGCCTGGGTTTTGTCTCAAAATGGCGGCAGCCACGTGTAATCAAACCTGCAGGTACTGTAACAATGAACTTCCAGGCAGCAGCAGGCAGCTGGTTCTCCACTGGCGGTTGGCGATCTGTTTGCTGACTGTTGTCGGACGATTGGGAGGTGAACCTCGAGCGTTGGGTGATGGATAGGAGTAAGGCAGGTGATGGACAGGCAAGAGGCAGTCAAATGGCAGATGATAGATGCCTGACAGTGAGCAATCTGCTCTCAAAAAAGGCGTCGATATGCTGGCAGACAGCAGGTCATCACAGCAGAAAAATGGGTAAACACCAGGGGATCAATAAGCAGCAAAAACTGCTTCACCGAGAAACAAATATCCTCTGCTTGGATCCAGCGTTACTGGAGTGACAGGGAATGCAGCCTCCCTCTAGTCCACCATCTTGGAACTCTCAACATGCATAAATCTAAAGCATTTTTATACAGAAGCGACAAAACAGCTGAAAGGGAAATGAGGGAAACAACTCCATTTGCAATAGCCTCAAAAAAAAAAAATACTTGGTAATCAATCTAACCAAAGAGGTAAAAGATCTCTACAATGAAAACTACAAAACACTGAAGAGAGTAATTGAGGAAGACCTTAGAAGATGGAAAGATCTCCCATGTTCTTGGATAGGCAGAATTAGTATTGTCAAAATGGCCATACTACCAAAAGTGCTATACAGATTCAATGCAATTCCAATTAAAATCCCAATGATGTACCTTACAGAAATAGAGCAAGCAATCATGAAATTCATTTGGAAGAATAAGAAACCCAGAATAGCTAAAGCAATCCTTAGCAGGAAGAATGAAACAGGGGGTTTCGCAATACCAGAACTTGAACTATACTACAAAGCAATAGTAACAAAGACAGTATGGTAATTGGCACCAAAATAGAAAGGTAGATCAATGGTACAGAATAGAGGACATAGACACAAACCCAAATAAATATAATTTTCTAATACAAGACAAAGGTGCCAAAAATATGCAATGGAGAAAAGACAGCCATTTCAACAAATGGTGCTGGGAAAACTGGAAATGCATATGCAACAGAATGAAACTGAACCCCTATTTCTCACCCTGCACAAGAATCAACTCACAGTGGATCAAGGACCTTGAAATCAGACCAGAGACTCTGCATCTTATAGAAGAAAAAGTAGGTCCAAATCTTCAACTTGTTGCCTTAGGTTCAGACTTCCTTAACATGACTCCCATAGCACAAGAAATAAAAGCAAGAATCCATAACTGGGATAGATTCAAACTAAATAGGTTTCTCTCAGCAAAGGAAACTATCAGCAATGCAAAGAGAGAGCCTACAGAGTGGGAGAATATCTTTGCCACTCATACTTCAGATAGAGCACTAATTTCCAGAATATATAGAGAACTCAAAATCTCTACATGAAGAATATAATAACCCAATCAACAAATGAGCTAAGGAAATGAACAGACACTTCACTGAAGAATATCTACAAGCAATCAACAGATATATGAAAAAATGTTCAACATCTCTACTTATAAGAGAAATGCAAATCAAAACTACACTAAGATTCCATCTCACCCCAATTATCAAGAATACAAGCAACAATAGGTGTTGGAGAGGATGTGGGGAAAAAGTACACTCATACATTGTTGGTGGCACTGCAAATTAGTGCAGCCCCTCTGGAAAGCAGTGTGAAGATTCCTTAGAAAACTTGGGATGGACCTACCATTTGACCCAGCTATCCCACTCCTCGGCCTATACCCAATGGACTTAAAATCAGCATACTACAGAGATACAGCCACATCAATGTTCATGCTGCTCAATTCACAATAGCCAGACTGTGGAACCAACCTAGATGCCCTTCAATTGATGAATGGATAAAGAAACTGTGGTATATATATACAATAGAATATTACTCAGCTATGAAGAATAATAAAATTATGGCATTTGCAGGCAAATGGATGAAATTGGAGAATATCATGCTAAGTGAGTTAAGCTAATCTCAAAAATCCAAAAGACGAATGATCTCACTGATAAGTAGATTTTCACACATAATGGGGGGTGGGAAGGGAGCAAGAATGGCGGAAGGAGGGACTGTTTAGAGGGAAAAGAGGGGTGGGAGGGGTGGGGTGGAAGGAAAAATAAGAGAATGAATCAAACATCATTACTCTATGTACATATATGAATATGTAAATGGTATGCTGTTACTCCATGTACAAACAGAAACAATATGTATCCCATTTATTTACAATGAAAAAAAAATCATGGTACTGGCAATAAAACAAACATGAAGACCAATAGGATAGGATCAAATAGAATAGAATAGAATAGAATAGAATAGAATAGAATAGAATAGAATAGAATAGAATAGAATAGAACAGAACAGAATAGAATAGAATAGAATAGAATAGAACAGAATAGAACAGAATAACAGATACTGAGACAAATCCATATAAATCCACACAAATACAGTTATATGATAGTAAACCAAGGTGCCAAAGTATACATTGGAGAAAATATAGCCTCTTCAACAAATTGTGCAAGGGAAATTGAATATCTATATGCAGAAGAATGAAACTTGAACCCTTTTTCTCATCCTATACAAAATTGAACTCAATGTTAATCATAGACCTAGGAATTGGACCAGAAACTCTGCAACTGCTTGAAGAAAATGTAGGCTTGACCCTCCAAAATATTGGCACAGGCATAAACTTCCTTAACAAGACTCTTTAAGTGCAAGAAATAAAACCAAAAATCAAAAAGTGGGACAGCATCGAACTAAAAGATTTTGCATAGCAATAGAAACATGAGCATGAAGACAGAGCCTGCAGAATGGGAGATCTTTGCCACCTGCTTCTCAGGAGATTAATATGCAGAACATATAAAGAACTCAAAAACTTTAACACCAAAATATAACCCAATTAATAAATGGGCAAAATAACTAAGCAGATAATTCTCAGAAGAAGAAATACATAAGGCCAACAAACATGAAAAAATATTTGATATCTCTAGCAATCAGGGAAATGCAAATCAAAAGTACATTGAGATTTCATCTCACTTCTGTCAGAATGGCAATTCTGAAGCCTACAGATAATATTAAATGCTGATGTGGATGTGCAGAAAAAGGCACAATCATACATTGTTGGTGGACTGCAAATTAGTGCAAGCACTCTGGAAAGCAGTATGGGGATGTCTCAACAACTAGGAATGGAGCCACTATATGACCCAGCTATTCCACTCAGTATATATCCAAAAGATTTAAAATCAACACACTGTATGATGCCACCACATTAATGCTTATAGTAGCAAAATTCACAGTAGCCAGGCTATGGAATGAGCCTAGGTGACCTTTAATAGATTAATGTTTAAAATAAATGTGGTATATATACATAACGAAGTATTACTTAACCATAAAAAGAATTAAATTATGGAATTTGCCAGTAAACATAAGGAACTGGAGACTATCATGCTAAGTGAAATAAGCCAGACTCAGAAAGTCCAAGGTTGAAAGCTTTTTCTGATATGCAGAAGTTAGTACAAAAAAGAGAAAAAAGAAAATGGGTTCTATTCCATCGAAATAGAAGAAATAACAGTGGAGTAGACAAAGGAGATTGAGAGGGAGGGGGTGAGAAAGGATAAAGGAAGAAGAGTGGGACGAATCTGACCTACATTCCCTATGTATATTTATGAATATACCACAGTGAATCTCACCATTGTGTATATCCATAAGACACTAGTAAAAAAAAAAAACTTTAATAGTAGAAAGATCAGTAGAGTAGAGGGAAGGGAATCAGGGAGAGAGGAATGGAGGGAAAGGGAAGGTACCAGGAACTGATTAGAGCCTATTATATTCCAAGCTTTTATAATAAAGAGGTCCAGAATAGCAAAAGCAATCCTTAGCAAGAAAAGTGAAGAAGGAGGCATCACAATACCAGACCTCAAACTATACTACAGAGCCATAGTAACAAAAATGGCATGGTATTGGCCCCAAAATAGACACATAGACCAATGGTACAGAATAGAAGACACAGAGACAAACCCACATTAAAACAATTTTCTCATACTAGACAAAGGTGCCAAAAACATTCACTGGAGAAAAGATAATCTATTCAACAAATGGTGCTGGGAAAACTGGAAATACATATGTAACAAAATGAAATTAAACCTCTGTCTCATATCTTGCACAAAACTCAACTCCAAGTCCATCAAAGACTTAGGCACTAGAAAACAGGCACTTTACCTAGTAAAAGAAAAAGTAGACCCAAATCTTCTTCATGTCAGTTTAGGAACTGACTTCCTTAACAAGACTTCTAATGTGCAAGCAGTAAAATCAAGAATCAAGAAATGAGATGGATTCAAGTGAAAAATCTTTTTCTCAGCAAAGGAAACAATCAGTAATGTGAAGAGAGAGCCTACAGACTGGGAAAAAATCTTTACCACATGTATCTCAGAGCATTAATCTCCAGGATATTTAAAGAACTCAAAGGATTTAACACAAAAATAAATAAATAAATAAATATCCCAATCAACAAATGCACTAGGGAACTGAATAGACACTTCACAGAAGAAATACAATCAATCAACAAATACATTAAAAAATATTCAACATCTGTAGCAACTAGAGAAATGTAAATCAAAACTACTCTATGATTTTATCTCACTCCAATCAGAATGGGAATTATCAAAAATAGTAGCAACAATAGGTGTTGGTGAGGATGTGGGGAAAAAGGTACACTCATACATTGCTGGTGGGACTGAAAATTAGTGCAGCCATTATGGAAAGCAGTATGGAGATTCCTTAGAAAACTTGGAATGGAACTACCATTTGACCCAGTTATCCCACTCCTCGGTCTAAATCCAAAGAACTTAAAATCAACACTACAGTGACACAGCCTTGTTGAGGTTTCGAGCAGCTCAATTCACAATGGCCAAACTATGGAACCAAACTAGATGCCCTTCAACAAATGAATGGATGAAGAAAATGTAGTACATATACACAATGAAATATTTCTCAGCTTAAAGAAGAATGAAATGATGGCATTTGCAGGTTAATGGATGGAGCTGGAGAATATCATGCTAAGTGAAATAAGCTAAACCCAAAAAACCAAAGTCCAAATGTTTTCCCTGATATGCAGACGCTAATTCACAATAAGCAGGGGCTAAGGAAAAATGGAGGTTCTTTGCACTAGGTAGAGGGGTAGGAAGGACAGTAGAATGATTCAGACATTATTTCCTTTTGTACATATAAGATTACACGACTGGTGTGACACTACACCACAAGAATGAGAAGTTATACTCCATTTATGTATGATGTGTCAAAATGCATTCAACTACCATGTATAACTAATTAGAAAAAAATTTAAAAATGAATTATAATGTTATGTGTAACTAACAGGAACCAATAAAAATATTAATTCAACTAACATAATTGATTGAGAGCTTTTTAGGGCATATCTGTGTCTGGTAGTATTTCAGGAAGTGAAAATGCAGGAGGAAAATTGTTAGTTTACTTGACGCAAGAAGAAACTGAGGTCACTGTCAACATCACTAAGTTTGCAAAAGATTTGTCCATCAATAGGAACTTGGTCAAGTACATTGTGTAAAGTAATTAAGTGTGTTGTTTATAAATAAATATAGTATGGGTGCACACAAGGGAATGTTTTGAGACTAGAAAAATGAGTACATTCTCTGCAAGTACATGAAAGGTCACCTACTTAATAAAGAAAAGCAGGACAAGCAATTTTAAAATACATGATATTTGTTTAAAAAAGATAAAATAAGATCATATGTTTGTATTTGCTTATATTTTCATAATTATAATCACTCTGGAAGGCTACAAGAATTAATTAAGGGTGGCTAATTGTGAAAGTGGCATGGGGGAGGAAATTAGCAGAATATGCAAGGTCAGAAATAGTCTTCTCATTATATTCCCTTTTATACTATTTTGAATTTTAATCATGCAGGACTTTGTTTACATAGATTTTACTGCTAGAAAATACTAAGGGGAGAGAAGTAGGAAGAGGAAGAGGGAAAAGGAGGAAGAAGTAGGGGAAGAGAGGGAGAGAATAAAGAAGCAAGGCAGTTTGCTGTAAACCCATTTTTCTATTTTTGATTTTGTTTCCTGTTTTGGAGTCTTTTCCGAAAAAAAAAAAAAAAAGATCCTTGCTGATACAAAAGTCCTCAATCATTTCCCCTGTGTTTTCTTCTGTTAGTTTCATCTCTTAAATTTAAATCTTTAATCCATTTTGAGTTGATTTTGTAAGTAGTGAGAGATTCAGGGTTAGTTTTATTCTTTAAATATTTCAAGCACCATTTATTGAAAAGACTATTTTTCCTTCACTGTATGTTTTTAGTAACTTTGTGGAAATTCACTTGCTTATAGATGCATGAATTTATTTGTATTAACTCTACTTTGTTCAATTGTCTATGTGTCTTTTCTATGCCAATACCATGCTGTTTTGATTACTACAACTTTGTAGTACATTGATGTACTTCATCTTTGTTCTAGATTGATTGCTTCATCTGTTCAGGTCTTTTGTGATTCCCTATGAATTTTAGAATTGTTTTTACTATTTTTATGATGCATGCTCTTTAATTTTTATAGAGATGCATTGAATCTCTGTATTGTGAAGTCATATGGATGTTTAAATATATTGATACTATCTTTGTTTCTCCCTTTTTAAAATTTGTTCTAATAGTTATACATGACAGTTGAATGCATTTTGACACATTGTATACAAATGGAGCACAACTTCTCATTCCTCTGGCTGTAGATGCTGAGTCACACCAGCATCATACCAGTTGTGTAATCATACATGTATATAGGTAATACTGTTCATCTCATTTCACTATACTTCACAACCCCCACCCAATCCAAAGTTCCTCCATCCTTCCCCCCATTATGGGTCAGAATCTGATTATCAGAGAAAACATTTGAATTTTGGTGGTTTGTGTTTAGCTTATTTCACTTAGCATGATATTCTCCAGTTCCATTCATTTACCTGCAAATGCCATCATTTCATTCTCCTTTAAGACTGAGTAATATTCCTTGTGTATATAATTTTCTTCATATGTTGAAGGGCATATGTTCAAAATATCTAGCAATTAGAGAAATGCAAATCAAAGCTACTCTAAGATTTAATCTCACACTAGTCAGAATGGCAATTATGAAGAATATAAGCAATAATAAGTGTTGGTGATGATGTGGGGAAAAAGGTACACTCATACATTGCTCGTGGCACTGCAAATTAGTGCCACCATTATGGAAAGCAGTATGGATACTCTTCAGAAAACCTGGAATGGAACCACCATTTGATCCATCTTTCCCACTCCTAGGTTTATATTGATACTATCAATCCATGATCACAGGATATTTATTCCTCAATGAAAGATATAAGTGATTCCAGGTAAGCTTATATTTTGTTTTTGGCAAATCCCAATCTATTTGTGGTTGAATATCCTTTCCTCTGTATATTTCACCAATAGGACCAAGCTCAGGATGTCTGGAGGTTCACAGATAAATGAAAAATATATATATTTTACAATATGTTTATTGTGCAACACATTTTTGTTGTTCCTTTCTGCTATCATACCTATTTTCACAACAGGGCCACTCTTTTTTCAAATGGGAAATTCAATCTCACACTAGATCAGTGGTTCAATCCACTTCCATCATCAACATTCTCATCCCTCACTGCTTAGTCTCAACTAAAAGGGGAACTCCAGCACAAGCTCATGATTTGAGGTTAGTTTTAGACTGTTTTCATGACTGAACCTTCAAATTTGATTCTTGCAAGTGCCCTACTACTGTGCCAAAACCCTGGTCCCTTGATTATTTTTATTTGAAACTTTCTACATTTACAGTGATTTATCAAATCAATATATGGGTGGAATAGCAGGTTATTCTATCTATCCTATCCTAAAATAAATGTTAGAAACCGTTGATGATCTCCAAGCCTGTTCCTCAGAGGTAAGCACGGCCAAATCTTTTACTTTATTTTCCTACTAGATGTTATGTATAAATCAGAGGTTCCATTCTTGCTTTATTATGCCCCTACACAATTTTAAATTCCTCAGAATCAATTGACAAAACTTAAGACTTGAATGATTTCATATAAAAATCCAGATTTGGGGACATTTCTATAAAAATCTGTATATCAGCCAAAAGTGGAGACATTGAGTTGGAGTTGGCTAATGGCTGCCTTGTTCTGAATAGGACAGGAATTATTCAACTGGTCACATTCCCCACAATTTCACTCATTTATGTTATATGCCTGGCCTTTAAACATTTACATTTCAATCCCCATTCCACAATTTGCTTCTTTAACTATTTATTGATTTATTCTTTTCAAACATGATATATTACTTCCTAGCTATCACAGTGAAGGGTTTAGTTCTTAAAATTTTGCTTTTTCCCCATCCTCCTTATATTTGTAGCATTAGTTTTAATTACTCTGTTGGTACCCTTAACATTAAGAAATACTGTAACAACTCTGTTTCTCATTCCTCCTATCATGAACAGAATCATTTGATTCATCACTTTGGAAGATGAGGATGTTAGTATTCATGCCCTTCCTTTTGGTCCTCCTTCCTCCTTCCTGCTCCCACTGTTTGCATCTACTTTTTGACTTCTGCCCTGTCAAGTTTGATGACAACCCCATTCTCTTTCGTAAACCGATTCAATTTGTTTGTTTTGTAGATTGATTCTGAAAGTTGAATAATAAACAGTATTTACATTGTTCTGGCAACCCTTATTTTCACTGCAAATTCAATGATTTTTTATGACATTTTCTTTCTTGTATAAGTTTTATTTTCCCTGCATTTCTAATTGATTTTGCTTTTTAAAATTTTCTTCCTCTGTTAGTCTTAATCACAAAGTAGAGGTTTTTCAATCTCTTTGTTCAACCCAGTTTTCTTTTAAGTTCTCCCTTTTTCTCAAGTTCTTTCTATTGGGGTGTTTCATGTTGTTGCTCCAATCTTAACTGCTTACCACTAAATTTACTACACAATTGGTTACTTGGGTTTGCCTTCATTGTTTCTCTGGGTTGAAGCCACTCTCTCCTGGGTTTCCTTCTTCCCTTTTCTTGTTTTGTACAGCAAGGCTTTAAGTAATTTCCTAAGAATGCATATGTGGGAGGTAAATTTTTTGAATATCTATTAAAATATCTCTCTTTTCTACTTTCATGTTTAATTGATAAGAAGACTTGTAAAGATTCTATATTCAAGTTAATTTTCCTTAGCATTTGAAGGGATTTCTCAATACTTCTATATTTTTTCTTTTCTTTTCTTTCTTTTTATTTTGTGGTACTGGGGATTGAATCCAGAGCCTTGTGCTTGTGAGGCAAGCACTCTACCAATTAAGCTATATGCCCAGCCCTCAATACTTCTATATTGATAAATCTGATGCCATTTTGGTTTCTGATTTTTTTTGTTAATGAACTATATTTTCTCTCTTAGAGCTTTTTGTTTAAGTCTCTAATATTCTTAAAGTCCAAAATAATGTGCCTAGTATGAGTCTTTCATTTACTGTGCTGATCCTTTTAATCTGGAGACATATCTTTTAATTTAGGAAATGTTTCTCAGGTTGTTCCCTTATTAAAGCCCTGCCTTTCATTTTCTTTGTTGTCTCTTCCTAGAATTTCACTAGTTGGATATTCAATTCTTTAAATTCATTCTCTAACTTGTAAATACTTTTGCTTTGATTCTTTCTGTGTTTTTGTTCTACTTTCTAAGTTTTCTCTGCTTTGCCTTCCAACCCTTATCTTGATATTGTTTATTCCAGCAATTAGTTTTAAATATATTTGAATATTGGTATCTTGGGGTTTTTTTTTCCTACAGTGATCTGTTCTTATTTTATCAAAAGGAGGATGTCTTCTCAAATCTCCCTGAGGATTCTCTTTAAAAAATTTAAAGTTCTCTTCTGTTCTTTTCATCTCTTTCCTCCCAAGTGTTTTTTAAAATTTATTTTTTATTGTAAACAAATGGGATGCATGTTGTTTCTCTGGTTTTACATGAAGTAGAGGCATTCCATTTGTGTAATCATACATTTACATAGGGTAATGGTGTTTGATTCTCCCAAGTGTTTTGTTTTTCTATTTGTATATCTTGATCACTTTTTATCACTATTGGACATCTGATGATCATTGATTGTCCACTTGTATTTTACAGCAAGACACCATAAATGTGATCAGGGACACTACATAAGTTGACAAAGTGTGACCTCAATATAAGCTTAATTTTGGGGTCATTGGGTGAGGCTCTGTGGACTCTTAAATGTTAGAACAAGTCTTTTCTATAAACATTTTCAATTTTCTTCAGTGCAAGTCTTGATGGTAAACACCCAATTGCTTTGGAGTCTACATATCAAGGGAAGAGGGTTCATTCAAATGTGTTTATACTGATTTCCAGTTCTTTACCCCAACATACATCTGTTCACTGTTGGTCTGAAGTTATGCAATCAACTACATGGCAGCTTCCAGAAATTTATTAACATGTTTTATATATTGATAAGCACTCACTCATTCTTTTTTAAAATTAGAGTTCTATACCTTTCTCATTCCTTTATTATCATTTTAGAGATTCTAAGTGGAGAAAAAATGAAACATATATAGTTATTTGGTCATGTTTGGTGGAAAGCCTCTTGGTTATTAAATTACAAACTCTGGAACAGAGTACCTGAATTCAAGTCCTTTCTCTGGCCTACTCATTTAACCTCTTTTTTTCATCATCTGTAAACAAGGGATAATAATAGTATAGCTATCTCATAAAGTCAATGAGAATATAAAATGAGTCAACTCTGAAAACCACTTCAAATATGCCTTGCACACAGTAAGGAGCCTATGTGTTTGCTATTATTGTTGTTTTTCTCATGTTTCTTCAAAAAATTAGAGCTTTTATTAGTGTTTATTATTTTTATCTTGCCGAAAACCCATACTTATTAGAGAAACATCAGATAACACAAAGAAAAGAAAAGAAAAATCATTGGTAATCCCAGTATCTAAAGGTGACTTGTTAGTATTTTGGTATTTATTTTAAAGTCTTTTCATTAACTCTGACTTGATTCAGTTTACTCTGACCAAACTGGCTCCTGACAGCTATTCCTCATTCTCCTATTTTAGAACATGTCTCACTTTTCAGACTGGACACTTGGCAACTTTGCTTTGGCAGTGACCTTGGCTCCTCTTGAAAAGCATTCTAATTTTCCACCTTGGCTATTCTGCCTTAGGTCACCTTGAGTAGGCTTGCTCCTTACTTGATAGCACCCCCTGGTGTATTGCTACCATGACATCACTCTAGTCCTGATCTTCAAGGGGTGAAAGTATTTTTTACTTCTGAAATCTTTCAGGGACCTCTGGAATTTGCTATGCCAGGCTCAACACTATACTGAAGGTGAGTTTCCCATGTGAGAAAAGACCTCATCAACAATCTACCAGAGGTCAGCATTGCATGTCTCATGTACAGGTTTCTGCCCACACAACTATGGGCACTGGCTCTGCATCTGTGCCTGCATTTGAGGCTTTTGTGGGAGTATTTCTGTTGCAAAGCAACAAGTTTTCTGGCTTCTTTGTGCAAGTGGGAATCTTGTTGAACACTCAGACCCTGTGTGTGCCTATTTTACAGGCAAAAAGAACAGATATATTTTCTCTTCTTCTACCTGGTAGAGGAGACAGGGAGTTTAGTATTCTTGAGTACATAAGAGTCAATCCCTTTGCTGGGCTTTGGTGGGTGGAAGTCTTGGTGATCTTTCTCACTGTATGACAATTTTACATATTATCTACTCTACTATGGGAGAAGGAAAATCAGTTAATAGGTGACAGAGTTCTGACTACTAAACCTAGTGCTGTTCTCAAAAGATACCATGTGATGCACATAATTCCAAGAAGGGTGGTTTGCCAACCCCATGTTCAATGAATCAACCCAACAGCTGATGTTGGCAGCAATCTGGCAAAACTAGTGACTATTATATGACTAGTCAGCCAGCTGGTTTCCTAACTATGCTTACTGGCTAGTTTTCTGTGGACAAAAAGAGTCCCCACCACAAGATTCAGGATGAGACCATGTGGATAGGGAGAGCAGTTCTCCTGGCAAGCCCTAGCTCATGACACCAAGCATAACTATGTTAATATTCACTTGTTGAGGCACAAAACCTCAGGCTATTAAGACAGCTAACCTGTCTCATATTTATCCCTCCACTTTCCTTTGCTCCAATCCTAGAGGTTCTCTAGCTACCTATGAGACTGCAGGGAGGTACATGCAGGGAGATCCAGGTAGTGGTGCATACTCCAAAGCATTAAGAAATACTTTCATCTGAGTTTTATCCAAATAGGCCTAGCTCTTACTATTGTTACTATTATTACTATTACTCTCACTACTACTACCATTTATTGAACATTCCCAGAAACTATACTAACTGCTTAGCATACATTATCTCATTTGATCATCATAATAATTAAAAATGTACCTTTATTATCATCCTTTCAGACATGATGAAACTGAGGTCCAAGGTCATATGAATAAAATTGAAAGAACCAGGATTTGAATCCAGGATGCCTGACTCCAAACTATGCCTCTTTCCTCTATACTCCATCCCAAACTACCACATACTCAGGCTGGTATGGGTAGATATTGTCAATATGTATTCACGGCTGGAAGGGCCCATCATCAGTTATAAGCCTGGACCCTTGGAGGTCAAAGTAGTAAACCCATGGACCTTGTAGTCCTATTAGTTACTTTTTCCTATGCTACCTATGCTGGACCTTGTTTTAATTGAGGTCTACTTTTCAACAGTAGATGGAACAGCCAGGTCATGACCTTAATTTTGGCCTTTGGCTGCTAATGCGTTCTATGAGAAACAGAGGCAGCTTGCTTTATGAGTATTTAAATTCCAGGTCAATTTCTGGCCTGCCAAGGTGTGCATTAAGGACTATAAGTGGACCACTAACTTTATAACTAGGAACCTGAATTCTGGGGGAATGTGAATGTACTGTTCCCAAATCAGTCTTAAAACATTTGAAAGTACATTGTCAAGAAACGATATTCAGAGTTCACCTGATCTTCAATATTCCTTGCTGGCAATCCAGCACTGGTCATAAAAAAAACAAATTGAGGATAATGTTAGACTGAGAGAAGCCTCAATTGAGTGATGGTTCAGAATTTCTTCCAACCTCACGCTAGACCAGCATTGAGAAAATTAAATCTCAGAAATCATATAGGAGTAATATCTGAGAGAAAATCCACTGAAAGACAACATTTCAATATAGACTCCAACAATTCAAATATTAGGTAAAGTCATTCTTTGTCCTGTGCAACATGACTTTAGAGCTCCACTGGTCTAAATGTCATCTTCCATTACTCTCTCAACCTGGAGGATTATTAGCACTTTGAAAGCCCTGTAATTAGTGCCTTGGGCTTGGTTTACTATTATTCCTTGATCTGGATAGTCTTTATTTAAGTAGCTTATATTTACCTCTGGGCTATTGGGAAATTATGATATTAAGATGCTAAAGTTTGAATTACTAGATACTACCTACTTTATAAAGAGAGTCCAATTGATGGCAGAGAGTCCAAGGTAGCTGTGGTCTTAGAGTGGCAAACCCTAGAGAGTAAGACTCTATTAAAATTCCACAGATCTGAAGAGAATCCAGTTTATTATAAATTTCTATAACTTCCTTGGTATCCTGTTGACACGCTTAAAATAGACAAGGGTATACAGTAATCCATCCATATCTGTGGGAGATATATTTCAAGATCCCTAGTAGATGGCTGAAAACATGTAGAGTACCAAAACATATATATGTACATATCTATCTATCTGTCTATATAGATAGATAGATAAATAGATAGATAGAATTTTTTTTCCTGTATATACATGTCCATGACAAAATTTAATTTATAAGCTAGGAACAGTTGATTAACAATAGCATAATAAAAGAACAATAAAATCACTACACTACAATTTAATCTATTGAAACCTATGCATTTTTTTGTTTCTGAAATTTCCCATTTGACCCCACCCAACCACCATGCCGAGGTTAGTCGCCACTTTGGAGTTAGCCAGCAGGTGAGTCAGCCCACCTGCATTGTGGAGCAAGTGGGCAGACAAGCTGGCCCGCCTGCAGAGCAGACGGTGGGCAGCCAGCCTGCCCGACCCCCACGACCGAGGTCAAACACCATCACTGAGTGACCCCGCCCAACCACCGCACTGAGGTTGGTCACCATCACAGAGCTAGCCGGCAGACAGCCAGCCCGCCTGACCCCCACACTGAGGTCAGACGCCATTGCTGAGCCTGCCTGCCTGCCCCCTCCCCCCACTGCTGAAGGACACTGCAATTTCCTCTGTGCTGACTCAGCACACCCTTGCTGGGGCTCCCCAGCTTCTTTATAGGCTGGTGCGGGCATTTTGAATTATTCCTTAGGGTGTGGTCATCATCATCGGAAGGGCGGCTCCCTTCCTGAGATACCCACAGGAGACTGAAGGACCTTTGACAGGATTCAAGAAGAGGAGGTATTGAGAGACTTAGGACCAACTCAGAGCCACTGGGTGAGTCTCTCCCACTGGGCGGGCTCTCTGGATGGGGCAGCAGTCCTGGAACGCAGGGAACATTGTGGAGTAGAGTGGCCCAGTAACACTCCCCTGCTGGAGCCGAGAACCCAGTCAACTGGGAGCATCGCAGAGGAGGGCCGCACAGTGAGAGCTTCGACACAGAGTGAGGGTCCCAGACCCAGGCAGCAGGACCAGACCACAGGCAGCTTCTCGGAGGAGGGCCACACAGAAAGAGGCTTCAGTGCAGGATGAGGCTCCCGGGCCCAGCCGGTAGATCTGTTCCCCAGGGAACATAGCAGAGGAGGGACACACACAAAGGGAGTCCGTCGCAGGGCCAGGCTCCCCAACCCAGGCAGTAGGTCCGGACCCCCAGGAACATTGCAGAGGAGGGCTGCCCAGTCCACGCAGTAGTCCTGGACCGAAGGGAAATTCTCAGAGGAGAGCTGCCCAGCAAAACTTCTCCACCGGGTGAGTCTTCCCCGCTGGGAGAGGCTTTCATACCAGGGAAGTAGAACCAGTGACGTGCCCCAGTCTGTAGTCTAGTCCCCCTTTGAGTGACCATCAGTCAACAAGTGGAGGTGCCTATGCCCACTGACAGGGAATAAACCCCACCTGAAGGCCACCACCCCTAGAGGGGCAGATTCCTTTTGGAGCACCACATTATCAAGTTCCTCCAAGATTTCAGGCTACTGAAGGCTAGGAGGTGAGTTGTTGAAGTTTACAGGGACAATAGTAGTTAATAGAGGAAATCTGCAATATCTCAGAGTTTCACTACTAGAAGGATAGATACCTGAGCAATTTGAGAAAACAAGGGAATAAAATGTCCCAAACAAACCTAGGTGCTGCAGCAATAAAATCCAATGACAGCATGGCAGAAGAAATGTCAGAAAGGGAGTTCAGAATGTACATAATTAAAATGATCAGAGAAGCAAATGATGAGATGAAAGAGCAAATGCAGGCTTTGAATGATCAAACCGATCAACAGTTAAAAGAGCAGATGCGCAAAGCAAAAGATCACTTCAATAAAGAGTTAGAGATACTGAAAAAAAAAAAAACAAACAGAAATCATTGAAATGAAAGAAACACTAAACCAAATTAAAAACTCCATAGAAAGCACAACCAATAGGATAGAACACCTGGAAGACAGAACCTCAGACATTGAAGACAAAATATTTAATCTTGAAAACAAAGTTGACCAAACAGAGAAGATGGTAAGAAATCATGAACAGAATCTACAAGAACTATGGGATATCATGAGAAGGCCAAATTGAAGAATTATTGGGATTGAGAAAGGCACAGAGAAACAAACCAAAGGAATGAACAATCTATTCACCAATGAAATATCAGAAAATTCCAGAATCTGAAGAATGAAATGGAAAATCAAATACAAGAGGCTTATAGGACTCCAAATATACAAGATTACAATAGACCCACACCAAGGCACATTATAATGAAAATACCTAACATACAAAATAAATACAGAATTTTAAAGGCTGTGAGAGAAAAGAATCAAATTACATTCAGAGGGAAACTAATATGGATATCAGCAGATTTTTCAACCCAGACCCTAAAAGCTAGAAGGGCCTGGAACAACATTATTCATGCTCTGAAAGAAAACAGACGCCAAAAAAGAAGCTTATACCCAGCACAACTTACTTTCAGATTTGATGATGAAATAAAATCCTTCAATGATAAACAAAAGCTAAAGGAATTTACAAAAAGAAAGCCGGCATTAAAGAACATTCTCAGCAAAATATTCCATGAGGAAGAGATGAAAAACAATGATGTAAATTAGCAAAGGGAGGAACTACCCTAAAGGAACAGCCAAATAAAGGAGAAACCAAGTCATGTCAAAAAAACAAAAATGAGCCAAATGACCAGGAATACAAATCATATCTCAATAATAACCCTGAATATTAATGGCCTGAACCCATCAATCAAAAGACATAGACTGGCAGATTAGATTAAAAAGAAAGATCCAACAATATGCTGTCTAAAAGAGACTCACCTCATAGAACGATACCCACAGACTAAAGGTGAAAGGAAGGGAAAAAACATACCATGCACATGGACTCAGCAAAAAAGCTGGGGTATCCATCCTCATATCAGATAATGTGGACTTCGAACCAAAAGTAGTCAGAAGGAATAAAGAAAGACATTTCATACTGCTTAAGGGAAGCATAAATCAGCAAGACATAACAATCATAAATATGTATACCCCAAACAGTGGCTCATTCATGTACGTCAATCAAATCTTTCTCAATTCCAGATATCAAATAGACCACAACACAATAATACTAGGTGATTTTAACACAGCTCTCTCCACACTGGACAGATCCTCCAAACAAAAATTGAACAAAGAAACCATAGATCTCAATAACACAATCAATAATTTAGGCTTAACGGACATATATAGAATATACCATCCAACAAAGAGCGAATACACTTTCTTCTCAACAGCATATGGATCCTTCTCTAAAATAGACCATATTTTATACCACAAAGGTACTGTTAGCAAATACAAGAAGATAGAGATACTACATTGTACTCTATCAGATCATAATGGATTTAAATTAGAAATAAATGACAGAGTAAAAAACAGAAACTACTCCAACACCTGGAGATTAAATAATATGCTATTGTATAATGAATGGATAACAGAAGACATCAGGAGGGAAATTAAAAATTCTTAGAGGTAAATGAGAACAAAAATACATCATATCAAAATCTATGGGACAATATGAAAGCAGTACCTAAAGAAAAATTTATTTCATGGAGTGAATTCAATAAAAGAAGAAAAAAATCAACAAATAAATGACCTAGCACTACAGCTCAAAGCCCTAGAAAAAGAAGAACAGAGCAACACCAAAAATAGTAGAAGACAGGAAATAGTTAAAATCTGAGCTGAAATCAACAAAATTGAAACAAAAGAAACAATACAAAAATATTGACAAAATAAATAGTTTGTTCTTTGAAAAAATAAACAAAATTGATAAACCCTTAGCCACACTAACAAAGAGAAGGAAAGAGAAAAACCAAATTACTAAAATTCAGAATGAACAAGGAAATATCACAACAGACACGAGTGAAATACAAAACAGAATTAGAAGCTATTTTGAAAATCACTACTACAACAAAATAGAAAATCTCGAAGACATCAACAGGTTTCTAGAGGCATATGAATAACCTGAACTGAACCAGGAGGACATACACAATTTAAATAGATCAATTCAAGCAATGAAATAGAAGAAGTCATCAAAAGCCTACCAACAAAGAAAAGTTCTGGACCCTATGGATTCTCAGCTGAGTTCTACAAAACCTTTAAAGAAGAGCTCATTCCAATACTACTCAAAGTATTCCATGAAATAGAAGAGGAGGGAACCCTCCCAAACTCATTCTATGAAGCCAATATCACCCTGATACCTACACCAGAGAGAGACACATCGAGGAAAGAAAATTTCAGACCAATATCTTTAATGAACATTGATGCAAAAATTCTCAACAAAATTTTAGTAAATTGCATAAAAATATATTAAAAAGATAATACACCCTGATCAAGTGGGTTTTATCCCAGGGATGCAATGTTGGTTCAAAATCGAGAAATCAATAAATGTAATTCACCATATGAACAGACTTTAAGTCAAGAATCACATGATTATTTCAATAGATGCAGAAAAAGCATTTGATAAAATACAGCATCCCTTCATGCTCATAACACTAGGAAAAATAGGGATAGTGGGAACATTCCTTAACATTGTAAAGGCTATCTACGCTAAGCCCATGGTCAATATCATTCTAAATGGTGAAAAACTGAAAGCATTCCCCCTAAACACTGGAACAAGGCAGGGATGCCCTCTTTCACCACTTCTATTCAACATTGTCCTAGAAACTCTAGCCACAGGAATTAGACAGACCAAGGAAATTAAAGGGATACAAATCAGAAAAGAAGAACTCAAACTATCCCTATTTGTGATGACATGATTATATATTTAGAGGAACCAGGATATTCCCCCAGAAAACTTTTAGAACTCAGAAGTGAATTCAGTAAAGTAGCAGGACATAAGATCAATGCACATAAATCTATTGCATTTTTTATACATAAGTGATGAATCCTCAGAAAGAGAAGTTAGGAAATCTACTACATTCACAATAGTCTTGAAAAAATATAAAATAATTGGGAATCAATCTAATGAAAGAGGTGAAAGACCTGTACAATGAGAACTACAGAACACTAAAGAAAGAAATTGAAGAAAACCTTAGAAGATGGAAAGATATCCCATGTTCTTGGATAGGCAGAGTTAATATTGTCAAAATAGCCATACTACCAAAAGTGCTATACAGATTCAATGCAATTCCAGTTAAAATCCCAGTGACATACTTCACAGAAATAGAGCAAGCAATCATGAAATTCATCTGGAAGAATAAGAAACCCAGAATAGCTAAAGCAATCCTTAGGTGAAAGAGCGAAGCAAGGGGTATTGCAATACCAGGACCTCAACTATACTACAATGCAATAGTAACAAAAATGGCATGGTATTGGCACAAAAATAGACAGGTAAATCAATGGTACAGAATTGAGGACATGGACACAAACCCAAATAAATACAGTTTTCTCATAGTACACAAAGGTGCCAAAGTATGCAATGGAGAAAAGATAACCTCTTCAACATATGGTGCTGTGTAAACTGGAAATCCATATGCAGCAGAATGAAACTAAATCCTTATCTCTCACCCTGCACAAAAATCAACTCAAAATAGATCAAGGACCTTGGAATCAGACCAGAAACTCTTCATCTTATAGAAGATAAAGTAGGTTCAAATCTTCAACAAGTTGGCTTATGATCAGACTTCCTTAACATGACTCCCATAGCACAAGAAATAAAAGCAATAATCAACAATTGGGATAGATTCATACTAAAAAGCTTTCCCTCAGCAAAGGAAACTATTAGCAATGTGAAGAGAGAAACTACAGAATGGGAGAAAATCTTTGCCACTCATATTTCAGATAGAGCACTAATTTCCAGAATATATAAAGAACTCCAAAAACTCTACACCAAGAATACAAATAACCCAATCAACAACTGGGCTAAGGAAGTGAACAGACACTTCATAGAAGAAGATGTACAAGCAATTAATAGATATATGAAAAAATGTTCAACATCTCTAGTAATAAGAGAAATGCGAATCAAAACTACCCTAAGATACCATCTCACCCCAATTAGAATGGCGATTATCAAGAATACAAGCAACAACAGTTGTTGGAGAGGATGTTGGGAAAAAGGTACATTTCATACATTGCTGGTGGGGCTGCAAATTAGTGCAGTCATTTTGGAAAGCAGTGTGGAGATTTCTTAGAAAACTTGGAATGGAACCACCATTTGACCCAGCTATCCCACTCCTTGGCCTATACCCAAAGGACTTAAAATCAGCATACTACAGAGATACAGCCACATTGATGTTCATAGCTGCTCAATTCACCATAGCCAGATTGTGGAACCAACCTAGATGTCCTTCAATTGTTGAATGGAAAAAGAATCTGTGGTATATATATATACACAATGGAATATTACTCAAACATAAAGAATAATAAAATTATGGCATTTGCAGGCAAATTGATGAAATTGGAGAATATCATGCTAAGTGAGATAAGCCAATCTCAAAAAACCAAAGGACAAATGATCTTGCTGATAAGCGGAGGATGACACATAATGGGGGGTGGGGGGGGGAAGAATGGAGGAAGGCAGGACTGTATAGAGGGAAAAGAGGGGTGGGAGGGGTGGGGGGAAGGAAAAAAATAACAGAATGAGTCAAAAACTATTACCCTAGGTAAATGTAGATTATACAAATGGTATGCCTCTACTTCATGTACAAACAGAGAAACAAAATGTATCCCATTTGCTTACAATAAAAATAAATTTTAAAAAAATTTCCCATTTAATATTTTTGGACTGAGGTTGACTATGGATAATTGAAACTGTGGCAAGTGAAACTGTGGATAAGAGTGAACCTAGAATTAATGACAGGCAGTTATGATAGGTGTTAGAGTCGAATTGAGAAAATGGAGACCAGTTTGGATCTTGGAAGTTAGAGACTGCTCCTGGAAGATTGGAATCTCAAAGTCTCCAGAGCCCTTTGATCACCAAGAGTACCTGCCTATACTACTCCTCACAAAAGCTGAAGACAGGGAATTCCTAATTAATGCCCCTGGGCTGCTACCTGCCTGGATCACTCCATTTGGCCCATCTTCCTGTTCTTCTGCCTCCCACCTTTTGGCCATTCCACCAGCATCTCCTGGGTCTAGTCATGTAGGCAGGAAGAAGAGAGATAAGCGGGGAGAGAGCAGGAGAACAAAGGAAACCTAATAAAAGATGCAGGGTGCTCTCACTTTTTGGGATACCAGAATACCAGCCATGGCCCCCTTCTCCCTCCCGGAAGAAGTCTGTGTTACTATCATTAAATAAAACCTGCTTGCCCTGGTGTGCTTCTCTAATGTTCAAACTTCAACATTTGAGAAAGTAGAACTCATCACTGATAACCAATGTTATCAAGAGGAGACTACTGAATTAGGCTTTATTGTCACAGAAATCAAAACAATTAATAACCAATGGCTTAAATGAGATACAAATTAATTTTTTCTCATGTAAGAATCTGAGCTGTTATGGGGCTGAGTCTCTATTCAACTTGTTATTCTGTTATCCTTGCTGTAGGCATCTCATCTTCCATATTAAAATGGCTGCTTTGGTTTTGACCATGATGTTTGAATGTTAGCAAACAGAAGAGAAAGGAGAGGAATCATCCTTTCCTTTGTGTGTGTGTGTGTGTGTGTGTGTGTGTGTGTGTGTGTGTGATGCAAGGGATCGAACTTGGGCCTCATGCATGCTAGGCAGGCACTCTACCACTGAGCTACCTGCCCAGCCCTCATCCTTACCTTTCAAGAGTATGACTGGGGAGGCTTTCAGTATGCTTCTGCACATATAGCACTGGCAAAAATTTGGTCAAATAGCTGAGAATTTAGTAAATATTGTATTTAGTTGTATAAGAATATTCTCAGATAAATATTTTCCTTTTATGGAATAAGAGAATAATCTATAGAAGGGAGACACTTTGGAGACACTTTATACTTTCCTTTCTAGAGTCTATTCACCTCTTTATTCATATACCCGCTTTCCCCCATATATCTCTCGCACCTAAGGTGAAACTCACCCCACCTTCAACTATCAAAGTGGTTCAATCTCATTCCCCTTGCCAATATTCTTTTTGAGATTGACAGTTTGGGCAAATGAGATTTAAGAGGAGGGTTTTTAGTGGCTTCTAAAGAAAATTTTTATTCACTCTTCTGTATAAATTTTAGAAGCAATTTTCTCCCTTTTTCCACTGAATACTGTGACATGTAGATGTGAGGTCTAGAACTGCTAGTGTAATTTTGCCTAAAGATCAGGCAAAAACATGGAGGAGGAAATAATTACAAAATCACAGAGGGGTTAAGCCAGACACACTAAATGTTCTCCCTATGTCTAAACTTCCTTGTGTGAACCAATTTATTTTCCTTATAGTTTAAACTAACTTAAAGTTTGGTATTTTTCTTGCAGTCAAAATAATTTTAATGGGCAAAATAATCAAGGTTATCATGAGGACTAAATTTCTCTTCATCTGTGCCTACATGTTAGCATAGCCTTAACCAGCTTACTCCTCCATAATCAAAAGGAATGTGGACTGAACCTATTACATACAAAACTTTGAGATGAGTGACTAATAACATTTACACAAGCTCTCATGAAACAAAATCAGTTACCCATTTACAAATAAAGGCTGTTTACCATAAAGGTTTTGAGCCACCATCTATTGAAATGCCACCTCTTATGACTGTTGTATAAATTGTTCTTTTAGAGGTCAACTTGTGATTATTTAACTTTTGCTCTTGGGATTAATATGTAAAGTGTATATATATATATATATATATATATATATATATATATATATATATTAGTTAGGAATTTTCCTTTGCAGATATTTTCCTACCATTGAAAAATAAAGGCAAAAGTTCATATGAATATTCAGAAAGTATTTTTTGCTCAGTGTGGAACAAGACTCAAATGTTAACTTTGTATTGCACAATAAGATCCAATTAAAAGGATGTTCTCATATATTAAACTTGTCTCCCTATATCAAAAAAGTAGGTGAACTGACTTTGAATCAATAATAATTAGGCCTCTTCTTTTCTTGGGTCTTAAATGGTGAGTCTTGTGGAAATTGAATATATAAGGAAGCAAAAACTATGAAAAAAATCTTTGATGCCTTTATTTTGTGGTAGAGAGAGCAGAGAAAGGCTAGCTGTGCTCTGGCGAACAAGATCTAGGGTCAAATTAAGAAATTTTAAAGGTCTGAGTCCTAGTGATAGATTATAATGATGCATGGAGACTCACCCCCACTTGCCTGGATTTTGCTGGGATAGGAAATGTGAGAGCCTCAAGCTGAGCTGTGGAGCCATTAACAGTCTGTCACAGTCTATTTATCCTGAGTTGAAGAATTCCTATATCCATGTCAATTTACACCGTTTCTTTTTTTCTTTTTTCCACATTCTTAGTAAATGGACCACTTCTCTCTCTTGCTTTTGTGAGGCACCTGGCATTAAAGAGGGTTTAATTGGGATGAATCATGTGGATAAGCAAGAGGTGAAATAGTCTGCAAATTACTAAAGTCAGACTGAATTGATCAATTCTGATATGAGTACATAATCTGATTACCAAGTGCTGGAGTATCTACAAATTCAGTTAGTGTCAGATTCATGGTTTCTTAGTATTCTATATAAGTGAGATTTACAGCCCTGCAGTGCTAGGAAAACAGAAGCAAGGCAGCACTTTACACTATCAAAACTTCTGGGAGCCCCAAATGTGGCAAAATATTCCTCTCACTGGATTCTGGATTCACCACATTAAGTATACAGCAGTGGGGGGGGGGGGGGAGGAAGGGAGAGAGAGAGAGAGAGAGAGAGAGAGAGAGAGAGAGAGAGAGAGAGAGAGAGAGAAAGAGAAAGAGGAGGGAGATATTTAAGCAAAAACAAATCAGGAACTTACCATAAGAAATTGAAGACCAACTGATCTCTCCAACCCATATAAACCGAACATCATTTTTACCTCCACCACTAACCACTAGCAGATCCTCCACAGTAGTGGTAATGGTGGAAATCTTGACCACCCGTTGCATGTTTGCTATTATATAGACAGTTCTCTATATTTTATTCATTCTCTGGTTAAACAAAATGGTTCTAACAGCAGTCCCTGTGGTTAATCAGGGTTGTTTTTTGTCCTCTTTGTTGGAGAGAATCAGTAGAGTCCCAGAAAAATTCTGCTGTACTACCATTAAAGATGCCTTTCCAGTTTTTGGCACTAGGCCTGGGACCAATGAGATGATTAGCTGGTTAGATCACTCACTCAAGATTGTTAATGATTCCCTGTCTGAAATTGTCCATGGAGACCACTTAAATGCATCAGGACATTATTTCCATTAAGCTAATTCCAAAGATGCCCTAGAAATAATGCCAAGAAATCACCCTATTCTATTTCTCATCTCAATTTATGCTCAAATATATTATACCAGATAATAGCTTCAGAATAATCCAAAGAACTCCATTCCATAAAATGCACCAATTTATTCACCTTCATAATTTCTTTAATTTTTCACTGCAAATACTTTCCATTACCATTTTATTCCTTTGCTATCAAACAAGAAAAAGTTGACTCTCCAGATTTATAGCAGTAACTTCCCTACTTTCTTCTCATTATGCTTAATCTTAGAAGTCCTGAATCAGAAATTCTGAGTCAAAATGTTGTCTGCAAATTAGCAACATTGACATCATTTTTGATACGGTAGGAAATACAGAATTTGATGCCTTGCCTCAGATTTGCCGAATCAGAATCTTTATTTTTAACAGAAATTCCACGGGGTTCCTATGTATCATAAAAATTGAAGATCATTGATTCTCAACCTTGGATGCTCATTAGAATCACTGAAAAAGCTTGTAAAAATCCTACTGCCTAGTCTGTGCCTTAGAACAAATGTAACAGAATCTCTGGTGGTTGGCATAAGCACTTAGAAAAATCTCCCCAGGTGATTCCAATGTACAATGAATGTTGAAAACTACTGTCCTAGACAATACACTAAGGGAATTAAATGGGGTCCCTGGGTTTATACTTGGTCCAGTTCCATTTATCAAGGTAGGACACAGCACAAGTGTTTGGGGCCAAAGTCCCTAGATGGCAATAATACACATTTGCTTGGAGTCACCCTCTGTATTTATTTTTCAAGATATATGAGGAAACCTAGAGTGACTCTTTGCATTTGGTCCTCAAGGACATGCAGGAACTTGTGTTTAGTTTCAGGGAATTGGGATCCTAGGCAAATATCTCATTCTTCTTCTGAAGGCAGCCTTTTAAAATAGTTTTTAAGATTCAGAATTCTAAGATTTATTCTGGAAACAGTTCATCATGTATACTATAGGATCAGGTGGGATGGATATGGTGGTAGCAAAACTACCCAAGTTCCCCACTTGGGTGACCACCACTGCTGTAATGGTGCTTGCTGGCCAAAGTTTGGTAACAATATTATTCAGCCTGCCAGTCTTCCCAGTTGGCCTAAAACAACTCTAAACTCTGATTAGTTTCCAGAGTTAGGATGGTAATGTATGCTGTCCAAAAGAAATGGGGTGGAAAACGTAATTGCTATAGTAGAGGTTGATCTGTGGGGAGTAATAGAGCATATCAGAGAAATAATATAAAATGGACCAAAAAATAACATTTAATTATCCACAGCCTTTCCTTTTCCTCTGAGAGAGTTTTATGTTTTGATATGTCTGTCCTTTGATAGCTCCCTGGAGTCCTTGGATATAGGACAAATCCTTTCCTAGTATTGGCAAACTATGGCTCTTGTATATGATCCTCAACATGAGAATGATTTTTACATATTTTAAATTGTTGGGAAAAAATTAAAGAACAGTATAGGCTACTTTTCTCAGACAGGGCATGCACTTTCTACTTTCCACAATCTTTATCACTCTTTCTAGTGTTGCACTTGAACTATTTCATTCATTTATGTTGCCTGCCTGACCCCTGTGATCATTTGAGTTTGCAACCTATGGAAGAGACTTCTATGTGCCCACCCTACTTTATTACTCATTTTGTATTTATTAATATAACCCCTTAGTTTTACTTGTTTTATAACTGACTCAGCCTTTTCCAGCCTCTCTTCAGCTAAAAGTGGCTACCTATTTCAGTTAATTTTGTGTTGTTGTAAACAAAAGACCTGACAAGAACAACATAGAGGAAGAAAAGTTTATTTTGTCTCACATCTTCAGAGGTTCACTCCATGGCTCTGGGCCCCACATGAGTAGAACATCATGGATGGAGGATGTGGCACCCAGGAAGCAGAGAGATTTGCATCCCAGGCACAAAATATAAACCCCAATGATAAGCCTTCAGTGACCTAATTCCTCCAACCAAACCTTACCTTCCAGTTAATTCATATTGGTGAATTAATCCATTGATTAGTTTAAAACATCATAATCTAATCATTTCACCTCTGGAAATTCTTGTACTGTCTCACACATGAGCTTTATGAGGATACCTTATATCTAAACCATAACAATACCCAACTAAATTCTAACCATTGGAATGTGAGTGAAAGTGATGGTTACAACTCTTATGATGTGTCCTTGAAGAGATATGGAGCTGGGCACTGTAGCATACACCTGTAATCCCAGTGACACAGGAGGCAAATGATAGCAATTTCAAGGCCAGCCTAAGCAACTTAGTGAGGCCAGTGGAAACTTAGAGAGACCTTGACTCAAATCAAATGGACTGGGGATGTAGCCCAGTGGTAATGCACCCCTGGTAAAGTGTCCAGTACCAAAAAAAAAAGGTGAATGGAAGAAATAAACCCACACCTACACTTTCCCTCTTCATGACAGCTTGAACGAAAATAAGTAAACAGAAACTCAAGCATCCATTTTACACACTGACCTGGAAAATCATACTGATGATGTTATAACAACTTGGACCCCAAAATCATGGAGATGGAGCCACTAGGTCAGCCCTTGACTGTATTTGCTCAGGCATTTATATGAGAGAGAGAAGCTTTCTCCATTAATCCACTATTATATTTGGCTTTATCTTTAGAGTAGCTAAATTAACAACCTAACTGACAGACAACTCCTTGAATATTACATGAAGTATTGGATGTATACTGTATTCAAGGGCCCAGGAACATATCAGAGCAAATAAACATATCAAAACATAACAAAAAATACCCAGAAACAAATCTGTCATCTTTAGTTGTTTCTAATCTTTTTTTATTTAAAAGTTCTTTTGTAGTTATAAATGGACAACATGCTTTTATTTTGTTTGTGTATTTTTATGTGGTGCTAAGGATTGAAACCATTGCCTCACATGAGCTAGGCAAGTGCTCTGCCACTGAGCTACAGCCCCAGCCCACTTATAATCTTATCATACCCTCAAACTACATTTTTCTTATCAACTTTGGACCATGTCAGATGAGACAAAGAGGGAAACAGAAAGAAAACAATAGAGAAAAATAACATCACTAAAGCTTCTTGGTTTCTGCTTTTCTAAGTATCAGTCCATCCAAGGGCATAATTCAGAATGTACACTTGTGATCTTCACACTCGGTTGAAAGAATTCGCCAATAAAAGTTTAATGGGACACTAAGTTTTCCATATCCTCAAGGAGTCAGGACCCTCCATTCATGCATATTTCATCTTCTATTGAAAAAATGGTATCTGAAAAATCACTGTCTTCCCATAAAATGTAGAAATTTGCTCTACTGGTGTCACATAAGCCATAACCAAAATGCCATTATGTCATTCAGAATAATTTTTCCTCTTTCTAATATTTCTAAAAATTCTCCACTCGTTTTCTCCTTCTCTGGGTGTCATATTTCTTCATCCTGAATTGAATGTGGGTTGTCTAGGGACATGACCTCCACATTTTTTGTGTACTGGTATCCTCATATTCAATAGGCAACTTTCTAAGGAAAAAATGTGACTTGAAGTTTTTGAAATCTCAGTCTCTGCTCTTCTCTATTTCCCTAACCCCATCAGGATTGGACACACTTTGAAGTTAATGCTGTCTCTGTTTCTGTTCTGGATTTTTTGAACTTATAATCCTGCCTCCTAAGTGACTTCCACCTTTTGTCTTCCAATCTATTTCGACTAGAGAATATTTTTATAGATTTCTGAATTAAAGTTGCTGCTATAGGTCAGATTAATTAAAGAAGGCTAGCAAACAGACCCAAAATCAAGTTGTATAAACACCATAAAAGTTTATGTCTCTCCTGCATGAGTTCAGGGAAGGCATCTCTCTCTCTCTCTCTCTCTCTCTCTCTCTCTCATCAGTGTGTGTAGTAATATATCTGTTCTACATAGTCTTATAAGGCTCCACACAGATGGACTCTGTTATCTTCAACCCATGGATTTCACAGTTGCTTTAGTCATTTTCATTTCCACTCCCAGTAAAAGAGAAAGAACATGGATGATTGTGTGGGAGGTTTCATAGGCCAGGCGTAAAAGTGGCACACAAAATTTCCACTCTCAATCCACTGGAGAAAATTTAGTTACAAGGCCATACCTAAAGCTGGGAAATCTAGTGAGGCCGAGCCCACAGATCTGCCTACATATCTATTATTATGGAAGATTGTGAGATCAGTTTGTAGTGGACAGATGGATCACTGTCACATGCATGTATCTCAATACCATATTATGTGAACACGAATTGTCCTCTCTAAATCCCTGTCTTTCCTTTTAGTTCATAGATGATCATCTCTATGTGCTAGTTTGGAATTTGGGCGACTATGACGGAGAGCAGAGCAACTGAGGCAAAGGGCAGTGAGCCACAGGGTGACCAATCAAACCGGCAAGAAAACTCCACTGACCCTTACCTCCACCTATCACTCAGCAGGACCCCTGCCCATTCCAGCCTATAAAGACCCTGGGCAGCTGGGGCCACGTGCGATTTTCTCTGGCTCCCTACCCTGACCTGTACCCTGGGGGGGGGGAGGGCTGGGAATTTTGCCCTAGAGCCAAATTCCAATAAAGCTTGCTTCGGCTGCTTTCTGTAGATTTTATTTGGCCACTAGCTGTGTCCCCGAGCTTACACTATGCTCATAGTGGGATCTGTTTTCATGGCATCTGTTATCACTGTCTTTGTTCAGTTTTTATTTCTCTCAGTACTTCTAAAATCCTTTTCATCCAAGTTAAGTTGAATTCTGAGACAACAGTTTGCCTCATAAGATGTTACCAATGTCTGTTGTTATCTTGTTATGTAGCCTTTGTGACCTCCTACCTTCTTCCATTTATCCACACCATTATATCCCAAACATATGTTTAATATGTGGCACCCCCCTGAAGATTGAGAAACAAGGTAAATCTGGATAATAGACTATAAAGAAACAACATTGGCCTCACATGCATAATGGCAGCATGAAATTTTACATCTGATACATAGTTCAATGAGTATATATATTGATGATGTGAAAATAAGAAAACCTCTCATTGCATTTAATCCCCCCTAGTTTAGCACAATAACAGTGTAGAGCCCATGATTAATAACATTAATTGTGAGGAATTAAACAGAAATAGGCATGTGCTAATGGAACTTTGATAAAAAAATTGTATCTGACACATCTGTCTCAACCAATAGTCACCTTCATCTTGTGAACATTTGCCTTGCTGTGGCATAATCAGTGGCTACCTATGCAATATATAGAATTTCCAGATGGTTCTGTCAAAAATGTAGTACCTAGGAAACTGCTTGGCAATCCACAAAAGTATTGTTTCTTCAAGTGTGAATTGTGGACCACCAGCACCATAAATATTTACTGAATTAGAAACTTTGAGGAAATGGAAGTGGGAACTCTACTTGTTTAACAAGCTCCCTGTTTTCTTGTTTGTTTATTTATTCATCTATTTATGGGCTGGGGATATAGCTCAGTGGTAGAGTGCTAGCCTAGCAGGCACAAGGCCCTGAGTTCAATCCCCAGAACCAGCAAAAATAATTTTTCCCATGCAAAAATGCATACACATGAATATAGCAAAATATAATAGATACCCATACACTACCACCTACACTAAGAAATAACACCTGGAATATTCTTATGCATAGCATAATCTGAGATACACTGAAATTGGGGAAAGATGAAGATAAAGGACTGTGAGTCAAAAGACAGAGTGCAATCAACCGTATATTAGAGTGGATTAATGGGTAGGAAAATGTGAAGCATTCTTAATCCTGAAGAAGCAGGGTAAAGATGATCCAATGCATATTTCACTCCAAGCTTCAGCCTTTCAAGTAGAGATTCTCCATAGATTATACCTGAATTATAACTGACTCTGAAGTCTTCCTCACTAGGTCTAAATTCCTATTCCCTTTAACCTCTCTTTGCCACTGTTCATGTTTTGAGGATCAGATCACAATCTGCATTTTTCTAATGTGGTCCTATACTTATTGGTTAGGACATTTATCTAACATGACCAAGAATTTTCATCCCATGGTCTATATTACAAGATCAAGACCCTTCCCTTGTTGTGTACAAAAGTGATACCCAGAGCCAAGACAAAACAGGTGAAGGCAGTTAAAAATAATTCTTTGGCCCTTGGATTTGTTATTAGTTTAATTTCCACTCCACTTCAGCCCATGGAGATGACTCATCCTGTGTAGAGCTCAGAGCCTGCTCCCTCTCTTGTGTATGTGTGTGAGCATGTGTG
The DNA here is from genome assembly GCF_902686455.1 of Sciurus vulgaris. NCBI lineage: Eukaryota > Metazoa > Chordata > Mammalia > Rodentia > Sciuridae > Sciurus > Sciurus vulgaris. Next base: position 85,510,181 of record NC_136471.1, on the reverse strand, counting down.
TATGTGTTGGCTAGGGGAGAACCCTACCTGTTCCTCCCAGGATCCTGACATATGTGATCAATGCCATGTGTCTTTTTTTTTCCCCCAGAGGTTTAGGGTAAAGAGGCAGAGAGAATGCAGAGCAGTGGTCATGGGGTGACAGACTCTTAAAAGTTCACATAGAGGAATATGGCCAAGTTTAATGTGATCCAGTCCTGGCCTATGAAATAAATCCTTGGTCATGCCAGGAACAGATTCCTGCTTTCTCCTGGCAGCTTTGAAGCTTCTATTTTTTCCTTGCCCACGTTTAATTTTATTTTCCTTTGGAGTGAGACATTGGGGAGCAGAGTCCTGATGCCCCCAGTTTCAGGTTGCATTATTACAATATCGATGATAACAATACCCAGTACTCATTAAGTGCTCATTCTACTAAAGGTGATAATGCTAAGTATTCCATAGGCATTTCATCATTTCATCCTCACATGATCCCTATGGGGATGCATGACACTTGGTCTCTGTATGACAAGAATGGAACAGAGGTCCAGAGAAGCTAAGCAACTTACCGGAGATCACCTAACCAGGAATGGCAGAGCCTAGGTTCCAACCCAGCCATGTCAAATCCTAGACCAAGTATTATTTTGTTCTTCAGCACACTGATTCTCCTTATATAGCTCTCTGCACTTGTCCATGAAGAACCTTGCCCTCACGCTTCTCATTTCCAGTCAGTCCTTTTCTGATAACACCACCACAGACAGCTCCTTGTCTGGCAAAGTAACAGCCTTTTCTGATGGACTCAGGATGTGATATTACCCCTGCTAAAGAGAACGGATAATTAGTTCAGATGGGTGGTTTCTTCTTGATCTCTTCCTGCCCTAGCTACATGTCTTGCCCTGTCCCAATGTCATGGACTTGCTCTTAGGCCCAACCAAAGTCCCAGGGCTTCTGGTTAGTCCTGTTTTCTTTCTAGCACCTTTTTCCCATCCTGCCCACTCTCTCCAGTCTATACTATGTGTGCATAGTATACTATACATAGTGTACTATAGTAAGTTTAGTTACTATAAAAGTCCTTGGTAGATTTAGTTATTGGATAATACTACATGATCATACACAGAGTCTGGTACATAAAATAATGATGATATATAACAGACTCTTATGTTGACTGTGTTCCAATCTTTTTATGTAATGATTATTTTAATCTTTACAACAGCCTCATGACCCATAGGTACTATAATTATCCTCATTTTATATTTGAGGAAGAGAGATTAAATATTTCCCAAGGTCACATAGGTACTATACAATCAAATCCAGGAATCGACTCTTAACCACTACTCTATCCTGTCTGTCTAAATGGGAGTATTTTTGCTCTATGAGAAATGCTGTCTTTTCTAACTTCAACACTAAAAACCATTCCCTAGTGTCAAGATTACAAGACCAGCATTCTTGACTAGTCTTGGTGTATTCTTTGAAGTGATGAAGGGAGGGAAAGGAATTTGCAGTCATATTAGCATAGGAATTAGAAACATATTAAGAGTCCTCATGGATCTTTCTTACCTACTTTTATTTGAGCTTCACAACTCTTTTGGTTCAGCACAGTTTCTATACCTCCCTGTATGGGTCACCACATTTAATGCCTTCTGTTGGCCAGACAGAGAACAAAAGAACAATATAAGAAAAGTTATGGAATTAGGATCAGTAATACTTTGTGATTGGCTGGAAGGAAGGTGACAGAAGCCGAAGGACAGGGATGGAAGAAGTGGAGCAAGTTCCAGATTTGGGAACTGCATTCCTTGGTGAATGGATGGTTCCATTCACCTACATAAGTTAAAGGTTTGAGGGGGTGTCAGGACAGGTTTACTTAGACTTATTTCATCTAAATAGAAATGTTCAAATGTCCTATGGATAAAGGTCTGGTTCAGGAAAGGCCTGAGAGAAATGTTTGGAATCCAGCAGCATTTAAGTAGCTGGTGAAACCCATTTTACCAATTGTTCATACATTCATTCAACAATAACTGCTTCTCAAGTATTTATTGAGCTCTATATGACCTAGGCCATTAGCAGGACACTGAATATGAATCCAGAATGAGACATAGTTTTGCTTTTCTTTCCTAATAGGAGAGATGTATAATAAATATAATTATAAGACATTATGAAAAGAACAAAAATGTAGGAAAGTACAAGTTATAGAAGTAACAAAGACAAGGGGATGATTAGGTTCAACTCTGGGGATCTGTGGAAACATGATTGTAGAAAGGCTGGGTATTGAATGATGCATTCAAGTTTGCCAGAGGATTAAGGGAGTGGGAGCAAGAATTTTAGATGGAAATAATATGTGCACATGTGTAAAATGACATGATGCATTCTGGAAGTAGTATTCACTTTGACATTGTTAAAGCATAAAATGTGGGCTGGGGAGGTAGCTCAGCTGGTAGAGTGCTTGCCTTGCAAGCACAAGGCCCTGAGTTCGATTCCCAGTACAGCAAAAAAAAAAAAAAAAAAAAAAAAAAAAAAAAAGCATAAAATGTGAGCAGCAAGAAGGTCTGGGTGGAGATGAAGTTGGAGAGGAAGGCAGGACCCATATCTTGAAGTATCTTGTTGATCATATCAGGGGATTTGAATGTACCTTGTAAATTAAGTAGCTATTAGAAGGTTTTATTTATTTATTTATTTACTTATTGGTACTGGAGATTGAACCTAGGGGTTCTTTACCACTGAATTACATCCCCAGTCCTTTTTATTTTTTAATTTGAGACAGTGTCTTGGTAAGTAGTGAGATTCTTGCTAAGTTTCCAAGGATGGCTTTGAACTTGTGATCTTTCTGCCTCATCCTTCCAAGTCACTAGAATTGCAGATGTGTGCCACTGCACTCATATAAGCCATTTAGAGAGTTGTAGGCAGGCAAAAATATTGCCAGAGGTAAATTTTTTGACCTACTGTCTAAATGCTCAAACACTCTCATTAGGTTACATCAAGGTATATCATAAAGTATCCAGTCCTTCCATGAACTCATCTTCATGCTCTGATCATACTTTTTATTTCTTTTATTCTTTTTAGTTATGATATTGTGCCAGAATACACCTTGACATAATCACAAAAGCATGGAACACAACCCACTCTGATTTGGTCCCCAGCACTTCCCTCCTCCCACTCTGATTCATCTTCAATCCATTTATGGTTTACTTTTGTTTCTAATTAGTGTCCTGAGCATATACCCAATGCCAGGATCCATGTGTGCCAGGATCCAAGCATGCACATATGAAAGTTCTGTCAGATTCAGTCCAGTGTTTCAGATGTGATTTTAGAATACAACATTTGAAGCAACCTATAAAATGGATACAGAGGAAATGAGGCTAGACTAAGGGAGACTAGTTATGAGCTCTTATCCAAATAAGAGAGAATAAGGGTTTGGAGGAGGGCAATGGTAGTAGCAGGGATGATGATGAGATGGTGTACTTAGGAGAATGAGATAATATGAGAGATTCAGGGCTGGAATGGATAGACTATAACTGTGTTAGATAATGAGTGGTAGGGATAAAAGAAAGGAAGTTACCTAGGATGACTGCCAAATTTTTTGCTTTGTCCAGTGGGTGAATGGTGATGAGTAGCAAGTCTCTTTGCTTGCTTGGTCAAGGAGAAAGGATAAATTTAGTTTTGAATAAACCTGGTTTGAGGAGCTTGATGAATATTGAGATAAATATGAGAAATAGGAAGGTGGATATATGGAGTGGTTTGTGTGTGTAAATATGCCTATTAATTATCTATCATCAAATATTTCTATAAAGAGAACTTATGACTGAACACAAAAACTTGTGAATCATAATTTAGATTAAGGTTTTAACTACTACAGAGAAGGATAATGGTGGTTAGTTTTATATGTCAACTCAGAAGGTCTTTATGTATGTGATTGATATTTAAATCAGTGAATATTGAATAAAATAGATTGCCCTCTACGTGGTTAGACCTCATCTATTCAGTTGAAGACCTGAATAGATAAAAAGACCAGTCTCCTGAAGTGAAAGTTAAAACCCCAGTTGACTGCCTTCAAACTTTACCTGTACCATTGGTTCCCCTGGGTTTCCAGCTTGACAACGTTTCCACTGAACTTTGCATCCTTTGGAACTATATCAACTCTCCTGGTCTCAAGCCTGAAAACCCACACTGCAGATTTTGGATTTGACAGTCTCCATAATCACATAAGTCAATTTCCTTATAATTATCTATCTACCTATCTGTCATCTATCAACCTATCTATCATCTATCATCTCTTCATCTGTAACTTATTAGCTGTTACTCTGGACTATCCTGATTTATATAGGAGTATAAATAAAAAACAGAAGAGAGCTAAGAATAACACCCAAGAGCTTTTCTTGAATTGACAAACTGATTCTGGAGTTCATGTGGACTCACAATAACCAGAACAATCTTTAAAAACAACACACTTTTAAGGACCTATGTATCCCAATTTCAAAATTTACTAAAAATACATAGCAATCAAGACAGTGTTGTACTGACATCAATATAGAAGTATAAATCAATGGAAAGAATAGAGTTCAGAATTAAACCTGAGCTGGGTGTGGCAGCACACACCTGTAATCCCAGTGGCTCAGGAGACTCAGGCAGGAAGATTGCAAGTAAATTAGCAAAGCCCTGAGCAATTTAGCAAGACTGTGTCTCAAAAATTAAAAAAAATGGGCTGGAAATGTGACTTAGTGGTTAAGCACTCCTGGCTTCAATCCCCAGTAACCCCCCTCAATTAAACCTGAACAGTTATGATCAATTGCTTTTACACAGGATTATAGGGCAATTCAACGGAAAAAATAATTCTTTTTAACAAATGGTGTTGGAACAATAGTATACTAATATGTAAAGGAATGAAGTTGAATCTCACACAAGAAAAATAACTCAAAAGGAGTCACAGGCCTAATCTTAAGAGTTAAAACCATAAAACTCTTACAAGAGAACATAAAAGTTAATTCTTGAGATCTTAGATATGACACCATAAGCAGAAGCAAGAAAAGAAAAACATGTATATGGTTTCATCAAAATTATAATTTTTTGTGTATGACAAGACAATATCAAGCAAGTGAAAAAACAAGCAACAGTAGGGGAGATACTTTTTGCAAGGAAATTTCTTCCAGAACTTATAGAAAATATTCACAACTCAGCAATTAAAAAAAAATGTCTTCATCCATTTGTGTTACAATAACAAAATACCAGAAACCCAGGAGCTCTAAACAATAGAAATTTTTTGACTGGAAAAAACAAGAAGAAAATATCGGATAACCTGGTCTCCATTGAAGGTCTGCTTTCTGGTTCATAGATTATAGCTTCTAGCTGTGTCTTATGGTAGAGGTAGCTAGTTAGTTCTCTGGGGTCTCTTCATAAGGGCTAATAACATTCATGAGGGCTCTGCCCTTGACCTCACCTCTCAAAGACCCCACTTAAGGGGTCTCAAAGACCCCACTTCTTAATATCACCACTTTGGAGGTTAGGATTTCAACATATGAATCTTTGAGGTATTCAAGCATTCAAACTATAGCAACAAATAACTCAATTTTAAAATGGGTAGAAGATTTAAATGAACATTTTTTCCAAAGAAGAAATGCAAATGGTCAATGAATAAGAAAAGATACTTAATATAATGTGTCATTAGGAAAACTATAACGGAATATCACTGCACATAGTAGGATGCCTGCAATCAAAAATGTCAGGCAATAATAATTGTTGAAGAGAATGTGGAAAAGGTAGAATGCTTACACATTGCTGGTAAACTGCTTTTGCTGGTTTAGCTTCTGTGAAAAACAGTCTGACGATTCTTCAAAAAGTTAAAAATAGCATTACCATTTGACCATCAATTCCACATTTAGGTATATACTCAAGAAATTAAAGCATGCATCTATGCAAAATTTGTACATGAATGTTCATAACAGTACTATTAATAGTAACCAAAAGCTGTAAACAACTCAATGACTATTAACTGATGAATACATAAATAAAATGTCATAATGTGTTTATATATCCATAAAATTGAATTTTATTTGGCCATGAAAAGGGAGTGCTGATATTTCTTTCATTTCTCATTTTAATAATTTGTGGACTGGGGGTGTAGATCAGTGGTAGAGAACTTGCCTAGAATGTGTGAAGCCCTATGTTTGATTCCCAGTACTGAAAAATAATTATTAATTATAATAATTATTATTTTAAGAATAATTTGAATCCTTCTAGTGCTCTCTCATCGGTGTATGTAAAGGCTGTCAATTTTGTTTATCTTTTCAAAGAATCATCTTTTGGTTTTGTTGATTTTCTGTTTTTTTTTTTTTTAATTCTCTATTTCATTAGTTTCTGCCCTTTTCTCCTCTTTTCACCAGTTTTTAAGGTGGAAGTTTAGGTTACTTTGCAATCTTTCTAAAAGTATAAGTGCTTACAGCTATAAATTTCCCTCCAAGCACTGCATCCCATAAATGATGGCAGTTGTGTTTTAATTTTTATTCTTTTGAAAGTATTTTTCTATTTTTTTTTATGATTTCTTTTTTGAATATTTGTTGACTATGTTGTTTCATTTTTGCATATTTGTGAATTTTATAAATTCTCTATTTTTACTTCAAATTCTATTCCATTAAGTTCAGAAGGCATATTTTACATCATTTCAACCCTTTTAAATCTGTTGAGGCTTGTCCTGTGACCTATATGGAGTGCCCTGGATTATGTTTCATATGTACTTCAGTAGACTACATATTTGGCTATTGTTAAGTGGAGTGTTCTATAAGTATGTGTAGGCAATGGGCTGTGTTTTAAATGCCTCAGATACCCACTTTACTTACCAAGATTTATAGATTGGCTTGAAAACAAAATTTTTTGGTACCAGGGATTGAACCCAGGGGCTCTTAAACACTGAGCCACATCCCCAGCCCCTTTAAAATTTTTTTTTTAAAAATCTTGAGACAGGGTTTTGCTAAGTAGCTTAGGGACTGGATAAGTTGCTGAGGGTGGCTTTGATCGTGCAATCCTCCTGCCTCAGCCTCTTGAGCCACTGGGATTACAGGTATGCACCGTCACACCTGGCTTGAACAAATGTTTTTTATTTGATGTATGCCCTTAGAACAGATTCTAGAGACTTAAATGGTTGTTTTATGTATATTTTTACCAGTTTTACTTACTTTGCTGGGGAGAGGATCGTGAAAGCTCTTCATACTATCATTCTGGAAGTGCTTCTCATAAGCTATTTTAGAACAAGACTTGATCTGTATTTCTCACTGATGTATCTCTCTAGCAGTTAGAAGAGTATCTGGAACTGTGCATGAATGAAAAATCTCCATTTATGGAAAAATTTCTCCAAGGATTAGAGTGATTAAATAAATTTCTCAAGTTTATACATTTTTTAAAGAATTCAAGGAATTGTCTTTATTTTTTTCCCTTTTTTTATTGTAAACAAATGGGATACATGTTGTTTCTCTGTTTGTACATGGCGTAAAGGCATACCATTTGTGTAATCATAAATTTACATAGGGTAATGTTGTTTGATTCATTCTGTTAATTTTTCCCTTCCCCCCACCCCTCTTTTCCCTCTATACAGTCCTTCCTTCCTCCATTCTTGCCCCCCTCCCTAACCCTAACTCTAACCCTAACACTAACCCCTCCCTCCCCCCATTATGTGTCATCATCCACTTATTAGCGATATCATTCGTCCTTTGGTTGTTTGAGATTGGCTTATATCACTTAGCATGATATTCTCCAATTTCATCCATTTGCCTGCAAATGCCATAATTTTATCATTCTTTATGGCTGAGTAATATTCCATTGTATATATATACCACAGTTAAGTTTATACATTTTTAAGAGAAATGTCTGGAAAATTGCTCACCAAACTTTCTATAGACATTTTTTTTCTAAAGAAAAAGTGGGAGTGCACAGAATGAACCTTTACTTTTCAATTTAAACCTCTGTTTGAATTTTTTTTACAATGTATATGCAGTTTTTTGTGAGGTAAGACACAATTATCTGATCATGTCACTATAAGTTCATCAGGCCTTAAAAGAGTGGAGTCTATAATCCTTAGGAAAATCCTCAGGGCCCTCCAGGATATAACCTCCATTTTCTTTCAATTGAACATGTGGGACACAACACAGTGCCAGATAGCACCTATAGCCATGTTGTGTTATGAAAATCTGCCTAAGTATGGAGCCTAGACCAGAAGCATCATACCTGCTATCTAGAAAATAAAGCATCCAGCTCCTTTGTAGTGGATGATAAAAGAGTTGTAGGGGACAAAACAGACCTGCCTCCAAATGCCCAGAGCCCCTAGCGACTCTTGGAATTTTGTGTTGCCCTGGATCCCAAAAATCAGAATGCATCAAGACACTTTCTGCTCCAGTCATTGCTATAGGTGCTATAGAAGCTTGGGGAATCCAACTTGGATCAAAGGAAATCAGCTACTCAGTTAGCCACAAATAGCCCTGAATGAGCAGATACTTGATGAGCCCTGTGTATGAGGGTTTTAAGAGAAGAAGGAATATGAGAAACTGATTAGAAAAATATTTTCCCTTTGCAGCACACCTAATTGCAACCACACTATGTTTAAACTCACCCACAAACCTAATGGTCTATCTTGGCTGAAAACATAAAAACATCCTATCTCTTAGAAAACTAGCACTTTCTACCTAGTGTCTATGTCCTTTTCCCATCTCTTCAACCTCACTGCTTTTGGTACCCATACTGGGAATACCCATTGTCATCTAGAAGGAGTTGATTCTCCATTCCAGAACCCAAAACTCACATATATACAAGAAGTGCAAGGCTGTGTGTGCTAGGCAGTGAACTAAGCACTGGCAACTATATCTGTAGGAATATGCCATTGAAAATCTATAATCCTCATCCCCTCATCCACCATACCTTCCCCTACTGGTACTCAGCCTGGATGGTCTTAACCTCAAGGGAAATACTGTCAATTACCAGTGCCTCTTGCTCCAAGTTTCTAAGATCATACAACAAATTTGTGTTAACCAGTTCTTCTTCAGCTGTACAATTACAACCTTTCCCTCCTTCTGGTGAGGCCTAGCATGAAACATGATTCCAGACATGCCCTAGGGAGCATATATATCTGATAGATCTTTCAATGTTTTCACCTATGAAATATTCCCACTACTGAGCAATAGCTGACTATCTACTTGGGGGTGCAGGTATTTGAATGTATCAAAATGGCAAATATTTTCTAACAAATTCTTACTAGGGAAGCTGATCAGAGCAATCATTTATCAATTGAAGTAGTACACAGAATTGTACTCAAAGGCAGCACCCAGAAATGTACTTTCAGTTATCCTGACATGAAGTTGCTTGGTCAGTTTTATTCCAAACAGGATATAAGCATTAATTCCATATGAGTTTCAGAGACAACTGGATTTTGAGAATATTCTAATAGCCATATACATCTCATGTTTCCACATTAAGGTTTCAGCAAAGGGAATGGATGAAGCATTCCAGCAACTAAAAAGCTGGTTCAAATTTGCTCCTGTCTTGGCATACATGTCCTACACTAGATCTTTCTCTCTTCCCCTTTCTTGTACCCTCTTCTCTGCCCCCTTATTTCTTTTTGTTTAATAATTTAATAAGTACTTATGAGTGCTTATTATTTGTCACTGGTTTAGTCATTATGGATAAGCAATAAACAAGGAAAACACAAATTCCCACTGTAATGGGTGTCTACTATGGGGTTATAGACAAATTATAAAGTATGTCTAGTGGTGATAAGTGATAAAAAATAAATCAGGAAAATGGGAGAAGGAGTGCTGAGTCCAAAGGAGGTTGCAGTGGTATAAATGGTTGTCAGGGAAAGTCTCACTGGGAAGTGTTGTTTGATAAAAAGTTCAAAGAAGGAAAAGAATGAGCTATGTGACCATCTGAGATGAATCTCTCAAATGGGCAAAAAGCAGGTTCAAAGCTGTCAAGCCAGTGTGGAAAGAATGAATGAAGTCTAAGAGAGTAGAAAAAGGAAAAAGCCAAGGGGTAACTGGAAGCCATACTACTTAAGATCATGTAGGCCACAAAATTAGACTTTGGATTTTTTCCTGAGCCAGATGGGGAAACTATTGGAGAGGGTTCAGCAGAAATACATTAGATGACTTAATTTAAAAGGATCCTTCTGGTTTCTGTATGGAGAAAATATTAACCTGGCACAGACCAGTTAGGAGATCATTATAGTTATCCAAGCAAGAGATAACTGTACCTAAGACCAAGATGGCCAGGGTGAAAAGATACTGAAGTCAATTGATATTAGAGTATTTTAAACCATGAAAATCTTGCTTTGAATTAAATCTTTCACAGAATCCCCACACTGTATATAAGATTCAAGCAGTGTTTTTTCTAGTTGAATTGAACTTGGAATGTCTAGAGCAAGTCTGCTTGCTAGTTAATTCCTCTTTACCTCCTTTCTCAGTGTTCACCTCATAAGTGTACTCCAACAAATCCATAATCTCTATGAGACACAGTTCGAAAACCACTGCTTAAGATCATCAAAGATGATGCCTCTGTCTTCAGGAACACTAGGTCAACTGTGGGATATACATGCTTGCAAGGCAGGAGTGGCTCCATATTGATGCTACTAAAGTGAGATGGATCAAGTTTTTTTTCCTTGTAGACAACTTTGATTGTCTAAAGAGTGGGGATATGTGGTGTGTAACATGAATTCCTAGCTTCATTTACTTGCTTTTAGTTAGATCTCCCATGGTGATAGAGTGTTTAAGAGTATAGACTCCGGAGCCAGATTAAGAAATTCAAATACTACCACATCTACTGTACATGTGATCTTTGACAAATCTTTTAACTGCTCTTTGCCTTGATTTTCTCATATGGAAAATTGAATTATATAATAAGAAAATGTAGTCCTGGAAATTAGTTGCACAGGTTATGGAAGAGATAAGAAACCAAAGATGGCATGGTGAGGCAACTAAAATACTAGAAACAGCAGAAAGCTACCTCCATCCCTGGGTTAGGAAGGCTGGGTTACTGGCAGGAGCCAAGGTCATTTGGAAAAATCTAAAATTACAATGGGCCTCTCTGATAAGAGCTAAAGTAATCAAGTGGAATGTATACAATATACCAAATCCACCTGGAAGCCACTGCCAGGAACTGGGAAATGTGACCTACAGAATCAATTCCCCTGTGATCTTAAGCAGAGCATCTTCTTATCAGAAAAGTATGTGATTTATATAGGCCCAGGACCTATATAAATGAAGGCATTTGGAATGATACCTGAAATAAATGCTCTATAGGTTTAGTATGTTAGTACTATGATAAGATTTATTGACCACTTACTATATATCAAGCCCTATACTAAGTGTTTTACATGTGTTATCTCAACAATAAACCTATGATATGGCTACTTTTATTTTGTCTATTTTACAGAGAAGAAATTTGCTATAGAGAATTTATATAACTCTTCTAAGGTCATAGAGCTAGGAAGTAGTTAATGCAAAATTCAAACCAAGTTATATTTTGCTCCCAAAATCAAGTTCTTAAATAGTTTTCATCCTGTCCTATGCAGATCTAAGTAGATCTAAGTAGATCTCTTGATCTACTTCACTATTAGTTCAGTTGATTCACTACAATATGAAGGTCCTTCAAGGACCTGAATATGCATAGGCTATACTGTGGGGTGTCTTGGCTACATAGAATGAATTTGACAGAGCTAAGAGGAAGGATGTGACCAGACAAAGCAGTACTTAGTTCCCTTTAATAGGTAGGACAGGCAAAGCTATGATAAATGAACAAACCCTGGGATGTCACTGGTTTTACACAATTTGACTTTTCACTTCATAATGTCTAATGTAGATCAGGCAGCCCTCTTCTATCTGTGATCTGCAACATGAAGAATTTTTAATCAATGAAGCAGAAGTAATAGATGGAGGAGACTTAACTATGTAATAGAGTTGCTGCCTGTGTAAATGACATATCACTTGTCCTCACATTTCATTGAACAGAATTAGTTATATGATCCTAACCATCTAAAGAAATGCCAAGAAACACAAGGTATTGTATGTACATTGGGAGACCAGTGTTTCCTCAATTTTATGTGAGTTGCATGGTCTCTTGCTGAGAAATATGCTTTGTAGTGTGGGAGCTTGAGCCCGAGTGTGTCCCAGTTATTCCTTTATAATGTATAGTTCCACCAAAGATGATGGGGCAAGTGTTGCTGAATGATGGGAAACTTAGGGATATTCTTTGAGATGGAAACTTTTACAGTCCAAATCAGGCATGTGGAAATTGTTGTTCCAGAGGAGTTGCTAGTAAATAACAAAGCCCCAGAGTCTACTTCTAATACTCCATTAGAAAACTTCTGATTAGCAGTCTCTGGGTAGGTATAGGCAACAAAATTGGACTGAGACTTTGAAGCCCTTAAAGCAGTCCCTCCAAAATAGGCATAAATGTGGCAGGGTTATTTACTGAGACACTAAGTTGTATTTTGTTCCCATTCCTCATTCAGAGCAAAGGGGCTGAGTGTTCTTTTCTCATTTGTAGAGATGCAGGAGAAAGTTGTGAAAGGCAGCCATTATTCCATCCCTAGGTTAAAACCCGCACTCATGATATGATGTTCCATACAAGAAGGAGAGAGATCAAAACTGTTGGGAAGAACTGGAGAAAGGAGGGGTTTTCCAGACTGAAAAAGAAGATAGAGGTTGGAGGTGGTCTCATGTTACAGGGGCCTATGTCCTACTCTAAGACAGAACCTTTGGAAAGTTGTATAACCTCAAAAGGAGCATCCATGGATCATGATATTAGGTCTGCAAACTCTGGCTACACCAGAAATACCTATGTTCCAGATGTGATTCTGTATCTATGAACTGGCAGTACCTCTGTATTAGTCAAGGTTCTCTAGAGGAACAGAATCAATAGGAAGTATGATTATAGAAAGGGGGTTTATTAGATTGGCTTATATGACCAGAAGCTGCATAGTCCACAATGGCCGTCGGCAGGCTAGCGAACTGGAAGAACCAGGAGCTGCATACTCCAAGAGGCAGAAACCCCAGAACAAGAAGGATCAACAGTGCTACCATAGTCTGAGACCAAGGCTTTGGGAAACTTACCTGAAGAATCACTGGCAGAGTCTGCTTTGGAAGAGTGAAGAAGCAAGAGTCCAATATCCTTAGACTGTTGAAGCAGCAATCAAGAATCCATTCAAGAAGAGCGAGCTTGCATTTGCATCTGCTTCCTTGTTCCTCCAACTTTTATTCCATCCAAGCCACCATCCTATTGGATGGTGCTTCCCACACTTAGGGAGGGTCTCAACTTTAGTTCACTATCCCACATTCCAATCATTCCTAGACAGGCCCTCATTGACACACCCAGAAGCCTCTAAATCATTGGCATCTCTTAATCCAATCAAGTTGACAATCCAAATTAACCATTACAGGCTCAAAAAATCATATGAACTGGGATGGTAGGTGTCACAGTTATAATCAAAATTGGCCTTTTCTATGCTTTGGCACTGCATAAGACCTTGTGACCTTCAACAATCCTGAAGAAGCGAAGGAAGGAGAGGGAAAGAACTTTTCAAAATGATGTAAATTACTGACAGCTTGGTGGGCCTCAGAACTGGATTTAAATTGATCAAAAGAAAACAAATAAATATGGGTTTTACTTCCCACATGTGTCATGAATTAATTCACATAAGCATGGGAACTTCAGTCTGAGATGATTCGCCAGTCAAATTGTGGAAGTGTAATAATGAATAATGAAAAATGGAATAATGAAACCATTACATGTGTATTATGGTTTGAATATGAGATGTTCCCTGAAAGTTCCTATGTTAATTCAGGAATGTTTAGGGGCAAAATGACTAGATTATGAGAGCTGTAACCCAATCAGTCCATCCTAGTTTGAATGGACTATTTGTTAATTCTTGGCAGGTGGGGCATGGTTGGAAGAGGTGGACCACTAAGAGAGTGCCCTGAAATGATACATCTTTCCTGAAATGGAAATAAGTGGGATCAGAGAAATAGGAGTATAGAAAACATACATAAACTATTGTAAAAAGAGTGGCACTTATTCTTAGGTAGGGCACCGTGTAGGATTATGAGTAAAGAGCTGCATAATTTGGCATATTTTAAAAGGATCCCTTTGGCTGCTATGTGGAGCTTATATTTTATGAGTAAAATTGAATTAGGGATTCATCTAGGTAAGAGATGAAAGGGGTTTATATCACTGTGACAGCAGTGAATGTTGGAAATGAGCCAGATGATGGAATATTAAAAAATGTGTATTGAGTTTATTTTATAAGTAGTTTAGTGATATTTAAATTATATACAAACAATTCACCTGGTATAAGTGAATCATTGAAAACTTCAATGATTTTTCAGAAGTCTGCAAGCATCACCACCATCCAAATTTTAAAATTGTGTTAAAATCAAAAGTACATTTATGGTTAATCTCCATTTTCCTCCCCTAAAACCCCAGAAAACCATTAATTTACTTAATTTCTCTTTCCATGATATTTCATATAAATGAAATCATAAAATATATGGACTTTTGTCTTTCTCTTAGCAGAATAATTTCAAGATTTAGTCACAGTGTGGATATATTCATACCTCATTTCTTTTATCAATTGAATATGATCTTATTACATTATTTGATCTGAATGTTTACATCTCCTCAAAATGCATGTGTTGAAATCCTAAACCAAGGTAATGAATTAGGAGCTGGGGCCATTAGGAGGTGATTAGGTCAAAAGAAAAGAGCCATCATGTTTGATATTAGTACCCTTATAAAGAGACCCAGAGAGCTAGCTAGCCCCTTCTGCCATGTGAGGACACAGCTAGAATGCAACATCTATGAATCAGGAAGTGAGCCTTCATTAAACTCCACATCTTCCAGGTCCTTGGTCTTGAAATTCCCAGCCAAGAAATAAATTTCTGTTGTTTATAAGTCACTCATTTATGGTTCTTTCTTATAACAGCTAAATGGAATAAGAAACCATCTCTTTTTAAAAAGTATATATTTGTTTGTATTTACTTACTGATTTTAATTGATCCCTAAAGTTGAACATATTTATGGGGTACCACTTACATTTCAATATATGTATATGTTGAATAAGGTTCCAATCTGAGTAAACATATTTATCTCATCAAACATTTGTCACTTCTTTGTGGAAAAACACCATTTTTTTTTATTCACAAGCTGATAAACATTCAGGTTGTTTCTACCTTTTGACTATTATGAATAATGCTGCTATGAATATTCATGTACAAATTTTTGTGTGGTCATGTGTTTCATTTGATTCTTGATTATGTGCCTACGAGTGGTCCATCTGGCTTAGATTTTTGAGGGCCAAACTGTTTTCCAGCGGGGCTGTATCACTTTATATTCCTACCAGCATTGAATGATATTTCCAGTTTCTCCACATCCTCACTAATACTTGTCTTTACCTCTCTTTTTGACTATAGCTATCCAAGCAGGTGGTAAGTTGTGCGTCATCATGGTTTTAATTTGTATTTCCTTTATGACTAACAAAGTTCAACATCTTTTCATGTATTTATTAGCCATTTGTATATCTTCCTTGGTGAAATATCAATAAAAATATTTTGCTCACTTTGAAAGTTTGTTGTCTTTTTAAGCCCTTTCTCCGATGTGTGACTTGCATACATTTTTCTCAGTCTGTAGCTTGTGCTTTTATTTTCTTAACCTTGTCTCCTTCTTCAGTTTTCTACCGCACATGTCAATCATCTCTGGAAACACCCTGATCAACATACTCAGAATTCTGTTAATCATATATATCTTTCCAACCAGTTAAGGGGACAATGTAGATTACATATGTCTGTGTTTTAGTGGATCGTGTATCTGTGAACAAAGATAGTTTTCCTTTTTTATTTCTAGTTTAGATTCTTTACATTTCATTTTATTGCCTAATGCCCATGGCTACTACCAACCATACAATATTGAACATCAATGGGGAAAAGAGATACCTTTGTCATCTTCCTGGCCTCAGGGATTTAAAAATCCAATCTTTCACCATTAAGTATGGGTTTAACAGTCATTTTATAATAAATACCTTTTATCATGTAGAGGAAGTTCCCTTCTGCTCCTAGTATGTTGAGCATTTCTATTGTAAGAGAGAGTTTGATTTTGTAAAGTGATTTTTCCCTGCATCTCTTCACATATTTTATTGGTTCTTTTTTAATTTTACATAACATTAGGATTCATTTTGACATAATTATAAAAGCATGGGATATAATTTGCTCTAATTCTCAAAACTACATGGAGTTTCATCTCTAATCAAAATGGCAATTATCAACATTTAAAATAATACTAAATGCTGGTGAGGATGTTCAGTAAAAGGTAAATTTATACATTGTTGGTGGGACTGCAAATTAGTGCAACCACACTAGAAGGCAATATGGAGATACCTCAAAAAAGTAGGAATAGAACCATCATACAACCCAGCTATCCCACTCCTCAGTATATATACAAAAGATCTAAAAATCAGCATACTGTATAGATAAAACATCAATATTTGCAGTAGCACAATTCATAATAGCTAAGATTTGGAATCAACCTAGGTGCCCTTCAATAGATGAAAGGATAAAGAAAAAGTGGAATACATACACAGTAGAGTATACTCAGCTATAAAGAAGAATGAAATTATGGCATTTGCCAGTAATTGGATGGAACTGGAGACTATCAAACTAAGTGAAATAAGCCAGACCCAGAAAGTTTTCACATATTTTTAAGGTGGAGCTAACACAATTTCTTGATCCTTTATTGAGCACATTAAATAATTTTCAGGCAAACTCTGCACTAGTGGGATGGACTAAATGTGGGTTGTGAAAGAGAGAGGGTCAAAGATGACTCTGAGATATTTGGCCTGAGAAATTGTCATTTAATTAAATGAAGAGTGGAAGGCAAATAGGAGCAAAACCAGTCAGTTTTGTACCAGTTAAGTTTGAGATAGGTACTATATATTTAAGTTGATATATTGAATAGGCATAGGACGTGTGACTGCAGAGGTCTGTCAGGTGAGCTGGGCTCAATATAAAAATTTGGGGATCATCAGTGGCAAAGTTCCCAGATTTCTACAGTGTGGAACTTATATTCGGATTCAGTGGAGGTATACTAGAGGCCAAAGTGGGCAAACAGGAGAGGCCCTCACTGGCTTTCAACTAAAGCAACTCTTCTCTTATAATTTCACTTGACTAATGCAACTATGAAGAGGGTCACATTAGATCATGTTCATTGCAAGAACAATGCACTCAACTGGGTTTGGGTCTTGTTTTCAAACTTTTAGGTGGATCTGGGTTTAGGAGGAATTTTTGCACTTGGTCCCTTCCAGTTCTAGTACTCAATACTTCTGTACCCTTGGAGAGCTCCCATGAAAATGCAAGACTAATACGTTGCAGGTAGGTATTTTTTTAAATAGGGCAACTTCCAGCACACTTAATGAGATAGAACACGAATACAATGTTTCTTGCCACTCGGAATGTGTACTTCTTTCTTGGAATATATACCTAGTTCTACCTTAATTTCTTGGTGGCCTGAAGATTCCTGAGATTGCAGAAGCTCAATCACACACACCTAGGAAGTAGGAGAAAAGGGTAGAGGACCAAAGTGGGAAAATAATTAATGGGTTCTTAAAATAGGTACAGAAAATATAAATCAGATATCAGTTTTTACACAACAACCCTGTTCAGCATTCCCCCACCCTCATGATCTCAGTATTATTTCCATTTACTCACAGTAAACTTGCCATTTACTCCTTATTCCCCAGTGAACATTATCAAAGTTCTAAAGAATAGGAATTTTAGGAAGTTCTAGAGTTCTGCTGATGTACTACCACATTTATAGAAAGGAGCTTCCATTTTTAAAAGGGGCATTCCCACTACTGTTTCATATGGGGCAGAGACATAGACTAAAATCCATGGTATAATGCCATCTCCAGAGGAGCTGATCCTTTATTGAGTACATTAAATAATTTTCAGGCAACCTGTGCACTAGTGGGATGGGCTAAAGAGACTGCAGGCAATACAGAGGGTAAGGTATTTTACATGCCAGTCATACACAGAACATTGTGGTAGACACTGTGGTGAGGAAACACATGAGGACAACATGACCCTTGCTTCCAAAAATGTAGAATAAAGTGAAAATTAACAGGTACACAAATCATTTAAACTCAGAGGAAATAGAGCATATGTAATAAGTATGCATATCTTGGAAGGAAGAACAAGCCCAGGCTCATATCCAGATGAGTTTCCTAGAGGAAGATTACTTCCTAGAGGTAGTAGCATTTGAATTAAACTGTGAATGATTCATCATTATGGTCACTATTATTACTGGACCTTCAAACAAAGGGTATCAGGACTGTGCACCTCAATGTCCACTCCAGAGGAAAATAAAATGAGATCTGGGCAAGGACAAAATAGAAACTTCAAGGCTATCAGGAGCAGGTAGGAATCTGCTCCTGGCATGACCAAGGCTTTACTACTTAGGCCAGAACTGGATAACATTAACACTGACCTTATTCCACTGAATGGACTTCTAAGAATCTCTGACCCCCATGACCTCTGCTCTGCATTCTCTCTGTCTCTTTAGTCTGACAGTCTGGTAGAAAAAGGAGATATTCAACCTTGATCATGTATATCAGGAGACCATGATGGATGATGGATAGATGAGATTCTCCCCTGGCCAAAACACACACATACACACACACACACACACACACACACACACACACACACACACACACACACGGAGCAGTCTCTGAGTTCTATAAAGGATGAGTCATCACCACAGACTGAAGTGGAATGGAAATTACAGTGATTACAAATCCAATGGCCAAAGGATTATTTTTAACTGCCTGCACCTGTTTTGTCTTGGGCCAGGAAATCATATTTGTATAGAATTAGGGAAAGATCTTGAACTTTAAGGATGCATCTGGGTATGAGAAAACTTGATCAGGTTTTGGAGAAAAACAATCCTAATCAGAAGACATAGGATCATCTTAGACAAATGCAGATTGTGACCCGATTCTCAAAACATGAACTGTGGCAAAGAGAGGTTAAAAGGAGATAGGGAGTGAGGGAGTCTTGAAACTCAGTCATAATTCAGGACTAATATATGGGAAATTTCCACTTAATTAGTTCGTTTGGAACCAACCATACATTGGATGGTCTTCCCCTTCCCCTCATTGCTCATATACACATATAATCGTGCATATTCTCTCTCTCCCTCTCTTTCTCCCTCTTTACGCACACACACACACACACACACACACACACACACACACACACACATACACACAAAGGATTTTAGAAATAAAAATACAATAATTTAAGCTAAAAAATAATTCAACATAGACAAATGTAATGAACCGGAAGACATAAATGAAAACATCATCTAGGATACAGCACAGACAGCATAGAGATGGAAAATTGAGAGAGAAGGAAAGTAGAATGAGAAGCTGTAATACATATCTAATTGGATTTCCAGAAAAAGAGAATAGAGATAATTTTTAAATTAATTTATGAAAGACACATATCTTTGATTCCATATTCCTTATGGATCCTAAGCAAAGTTATTTACCCTCAAAATATCATAATGAAACAGTACAACCCCAGAGAAAAAGAGAAAATTCTGAAAAAGAGCCCAAAGAGATTACCTATTCAGCAATAGTAGTTAGACTGACAGTTGACTTCTCATTACAGTGAAAATGAGAAAAATGAATTTGTAATGCCAAAGTGTTGGGAAAGAACAATCGTAAATTTCAAATTCTATACTGTGTTATGGTTCGGATATTAAATATTTCCCTAATGGCTCATGTACTGAAGGCTTGGTCACCAACTGGTGGTGCTGTTGAGAGGTGGTGGAGCCTTTTGGAAGTTGGGCCTAGTGAAAGGAAGTAAGGTCATTGCAAATATGCCCTTGAAAGGGATATTTAACTGCAAAGAATGCATTTAAAAATAGAATAATACTGAGTGATCAGAAGTATTAATAGGAGTGGAGATAATTATAGTTGGCAAATAGTAACTACAAATAAATTAATTAAATAAATGTCCATCAACAACTAGAAAATATATTTTGAAATATTCATATTAGAAAGAAAGGGGGGAGGAAGCTCAGAAAACTTGGAATGGACCCACGTTTTGACCCAGTTATCCCACTCCTTGGTTTATACCCAAAGGACTTAAAATTAGAAAACTACAGTAACACAGCCACATCAATGTTTATAGCAGCTCAGTTCACAATAGCTAGATTGTGGAACCAACCTAGGTGAATGGATAAAGAAACTCTTGTATATATACACAATGGAATACTATTCAGCAATAAAGAAGAATAGTATTATGGCATTTGCAAATAAATGGATGAAATTGGAGAATATCATCTAAGTGAAATAAGCCAATCACCAAAATCCAAAGGCCAGATATTTTCCCTGATAAGTGGAGAATGATATATAATGGGGGTCGGGGGGTGGGGAGTGAGAGAAGAATGGAGGAACTTTAGATTATGTAGAAGGAAATGAGATGGAGGGAGTTTGAAAAATGGTGGAATGAGACGGACATTACCCTATGTACATGTATTATTACACGAATGGTATGAATCTACAGGGTGTACGACCATAGAAACGAAATGATGTACCCCATTTGTGTACAATGAATCAAAATGCAGTCTGTAAAAAATTAAAAGATAAATAAAAAATAATAAAAAAATAAAGATCTGTCTCTGCAACCAAAACAAAACAAAACAAAAAAAAGAAATGAAAGAAAGGTGAAAATCAAGATACTATGCATATAAGTAATAAAAGCCAAAAAAAGACCAATGGAATAAGAAAAAAAATGGTAAAGATAACAAGAATGAGATGGAAAGCAAATATACAACAGAGAGTATCAGCAGACATAAAAGTTCATGCATAGGTTTAGGGTTAGGGTTAGGGAGGGGGGCAAGAATGGAGGAAGGAAGGACTGTATAGAGGGAAAAGAGGGGTGGGAGGAGTGGGGGGAAGGGAAAAAATAACAGAATGAATCAAACAACATTACTGTATGTAAATTTATGATTACACAAATGGTATGCCTTTACTCCATGTACAGAGAAGCAACATGTATCCCATTTGTTTACAATAAAAAAAAGAACATTAAGATAAAATATATATATATATATATATATATAAATGCATTTTTGGTAAGACCAATTGAAGAATATATAAAACAGCAATATTACAATTAAGACTTATACCTATACACTCTTCAGTGAGGATGATACTAAAAACAAAATGAACATTTGCCTAGAACATTATAACTTCCCCAAAATGATGCAATAAAATATTAAAACTCTTAATAACTCTTTCATAATCAAAACTTTGATCTCTCAGTGAAATTTTTTTCTTAAAAAATGTAAGAGATGATTCAAAGGTTATTTGAGGAAATGATAATTTCAGTCTTACAGATGCTTTTCTAGAAGGCAGGAAAGGAAGAAATAATCCTCAACTATTCTAATGAGTTCAGCAACAGGTTGATACAAAAACCAGACAAGAGTTAGATGACAAAGGAAATTTGCAGGTCATTCTCAATTTTTTAAAAAATAATTTTTAGTTGTAGATGGGCACAATACTTTTATTTATTTTTATGTGGTGCTGAGGATCGAGTCCAATGCCTCACATGTGCCAGGCAAGCACTCTACCTCTGAGCCACAACTCCAGTCCCATTTTCACTTTTGAATATGAATGCAAAATCATAAATGAAACATTAATGAACAGAATACAGAAATATATGGAAAATTAAATGATCAAGTTATTTTTATCCCAGGGATGCAAGAATAGTTTTACACTGGGAAACACAGTAGTATATTTCAAAACACATTAAATCAGGGAAATAGAGTATATGCTCACTCTACTGAATGCAAAGTAATAAAATAACATGCAATATCCTTTTCTTATGATAAAGATCTTTATAAACTATAACTAGAAGGGAAATTCCTTTTTTTCTAGACTGGGGTAAATATATGTTGCAAACATAACATGTAAAATTATACTAATGTCAGGATGTCAATAGGGTAGCAGATTAGTAAACACAAGGTCATCATTATTTTAGAAATATATAAACAAAATTAAAATGTGGAGACAAAATTACTTTGTGGGAACTGCCCAAACCATCTCAAGAGATTACAGTATCCCCAATGAGCACAATACTGAGAGTAATATAGTAGAGGGAAAAATGGTGTGTTACTGTTATCAAACACCCTTCCCTCCTCCATAATATAGCATTGTGCAATTAGAAAAAAATCTACAAACTCCCTTCTCTCTCAGTAGAATAAGGGAAATATGAAACATATGCAAACATTTTTGGCTTTCTTGGGGACTGTCTAAAAACTGGTGTCTGCCTACTATGACAGATACCTGGAGATAACAGATTTTAGAAAACAATATCACAGATAATCATCAGGAGTAAAGAGCTTATTTAAGAAGAAATTTGGACAAAAATTTTAATGGTAAAAAAACATATCTAGAGAAGATTCACAATGAAAACAAGCTTGAGAGGCAATTAAAACCTAGCACAGCCTATGACCATATTATCTGGATGAAGCCAATACATGGCAAACTAGACAAATGACCTGCATTTTGTTTATAAGTTTTTGTTATTTACTGACTTATTTCATTGAAAAATTAAATTTCATGTAAGTAAATCATGGTATTTTAAAGTATATATACATGGTGAAATGACCAAGTCTATTGAATTAATTCATGTATCATTTCATATAATTATCATTTTTTTGCTGAGGAAGAACTGCATTCATTCTATTAGCATTTACCAAGAATAAAATATGTGCCAGGCACAGTGGCACACCTGAGCGGCTTAGGAGGCTGAGGCAGGAGGATTGAGAGTTCAAAGCCAGCCTTAGCAAAAGTGAGGCACTAAGCAACTCAGTGAGATCCTGCTGAGGATGTGGCTCAGTGGTCAAGTGCCCCTGAGTTCAATCCCCAGTACCAAAAAAAAAAAAAAAAAAAAAAAGAGTACAATATGCTACACTCACTATGTGGTACAAGAAAACTCTTGAGCTTCTTATGCCCAATAAAAAATTGCAGACATTATGCAATAATATGCCAATACTCCACAAAACACAGTATCTTGTGATCACAATTTTACTCTGCATTTTTGACTTCCGCATGTGAGTCAGATGCTTCTGCAGTTGACTTTTTGTATTTGCCTTATTTTACTTAATGCAAATCCTGCATATTCATCTCATCTTATCTTAAATGACAAGCTATCTTTTTTTGGCTAAAGAGTAATCATGTATAAATACCATAGTTGTTCTGAATCATTGATGGGCACATAGGTTGAGAACATATCATGACTATTGTGAACAATACTTGCAATGAACATAATAGTGCAGATATATCTTTAATATGCTAATATAATCTCTTGTGGATACACATTTAGTACTTGCATTTCTGGATCAGAGGGTCATTCTACTTTTAATCATTTTATGTGTGATGCTTGGGATTAAGGCTAAGGGTACTATATCACTGAGCTACAAAACAAGTCTTTTCAGAATTGTTTGAGACATGGTGTCACTAAGTTGCCTCAAAATTGAAATCCTCTTGCACAAACTTATAATTAGCTGGGATTACAAGCATGTAGCACTTTGCTTGCCTATTTTTCATTTATTTAAACATTTCCATACTATTTTTAAAAATGTTTATATAATCTACTCTTGGCTGGTTTTTAATTCAATTATAAATTGTACAGCACACAAAGAAAAACATGGCTTAATCAAAGTTAAAAAAACAAAACTTTAAGCATTGAGGATTAGGGAAGTGAGAGTTACTAATTATTGAAAGAACACTAATTCAGACAAAAATTGTTAATAGAAATAAGTAGAAATTATATATGTGAAGAATTCCTTTAAAAACATGTCTGAGAGAGTCAGAGGTGATTATGCTCAGCTATAATTCCAGCAATTTGGGAGGCTGAGCCAGGAGGATCATAAGTTCAAGGTTAGCCTCAGCAACATAGTGAGCTCCCAGGAAGATAAAGTTTCTATAGTTGTCTAACATCACATCTCTATACAAATTCTGCTGAGCAGGCTCCAGGGATTCCCTTTCATCTTCAGAGAAATCAGTGGTCACATCCCTGAATGTAAATAGTTTCATTTGCTGGCTTTCATCATGCCTAGTGTTCTTCTAGTTCTTGAATGGCAAAGCAACCTAGGACTCCTGAGAAGAGGAGAGGGAGTCTAGAGATGGATCCCAAGAACATAGAAGGGAAATTTCTTAACAGAAGATTGTAACAAAATTCTTATAGGAGATATCACACTGGATAGGGTTTACATTACTATCAGAAAAAGAACAATAAACAAAACTGCCATTATTGATATAATAATACATGAAATGTCTATGTAGAAAATCCAAAAAAAGTGGACAAGTTATTATAATGAATAAAATATTTGTAGGAAGGTTTACAGATGCAAAATTATGCCTAAGTTTTTTTTTACCTCAGTGCAAAAACTAAAGGAATATTTTTTAAAATGATAATGTCCAACAACATTAAGAAGTAGGGCCTAATAAGAGGTATTTATGTCACAAGGACTTCAAACTCATGAGTGGATTAATATTTATATAAAAGAGCTTGTGGGAATGTACTCTTTCACTTCTGCTCTTCTACCCAGTGAGAAGAGAGTTCACCCATTTTTATCCTTTCCATCTGTTTCCATGAGAATATGAAGTAAGAAGTCCCTACCCAGAAGCCAGAAACTTGATCTTGGACTTCTAAGCCTCCAGAACTATGGAAAATAAATTTCTATTCTTTATAAATTATCAAATTTCAGGTATACTTTTATAGCACTACAAAACAGACTAAGACATTCTCCTAAATTTTCTTGATTTATTCATAATACCTGCCTCCTGTTCATCCCTCCCCACTCACCAAAGTGACCTACTTTCTGTCATATATATTAATCTGAAAATTTTATAAATAGAATCATATGTGTATACCTTTTTTGTCTGTGCCTATTTTGAGATTGTTCTACGTCATTCTATGAATAGTTACTTTAAATTGTTGAGTTGTATTCCATTGTACAGATACAACTATTTTACACTTCTAATTAGCAAAGGTTAAAATATATGAAGAAAAACCTGAGATAACTCCAAGGATAAATAAGAAAAATCTATAATTATATTCAGATATTTCAATATGTTTTATTCTAAATAATCAATAATCAGAAAATCAGCAAGGTCATAGAACAACAGTGAACAACAGTGTTAGTCAACTTGACATAATTGATATTTATAGAACAATTGACTGGAAAACATCAGAATATGCCTTATTTTCTGTGGCAACCAGCAAGGCCAAATTCACTGTTCCGGCAAGGGGCGAAGGGGGATTAGAAAATAAAGACTCATAAGCACAGATTTTGATGATTAAGCTGTGATCCCATGGAGCTCTGTTCTCTGATGGAGATGCAGATCTAAAGAGTTACACCAGCAAACTTTATATATGTCTCATTATCAGGTTAAAGACTATGCAACCATTACTCTTTGTATTCAGGAAAGTTACAGAAACTAGAGCATCTATGTAGCTTTTCCACAGTTGCAATCCACAGTTGCAATCCACAGTTGCAAAGTGCAATGTTAGGAGATTTGTGTAGCTCTCAAGAAAGCCCAATGTTAAAAGTTACTGTAAAGCAGGCAGGAACAGGAGAAGCAGAGCCGGTGAATCATTGTGGTTGTCTAGCATAGGAGTTCCTTTCTTCCCAGGAGCTGTATGCCTAAGATCAAGGTCAGAGCTGGTAGGACTCTTACATAGAGCCTTCTCATGGAGGGCATTGCCACAGCAATTAAGCATCCTGTGCCCTTGCACAGAAACATACCCAGGCACCAGGCATGCCACAGCCACGAGGTCATCAAAGACCCCCAATCTCAGTCACTGACTGCTCCCCATCCTGTCACCTCTTCCACAATTTTCAAGTGCATAAATATTTACCAAGATGAGACACTTTCCATGCCACAAAATGAGTCTCAATAAATTTAAAAAGATTGAAATTCTAATAAAAACATAAAAATGACCAGGGAGATTGAAGTGGTAAATGGGCTCCACAGCAGAATGGATAAAGTACAGGAACCACTCTTCCTGATAATCAAAGAGGAAGAAATATTTCACAAGTCATTCTGAGACCAAAAGTACTGTAATAGCAAAACAGACACAGTACAAGTAATGAAAACTGCAGACAAATATTTCATTTTACCTATGAACATAGATGCAAAATTTCTAAACACAATTTTATTAAATAAAATCCAAAATTTGATAAGGGAAAATATATTATGTTTGAGTAGAAATTATTCTAGTATTGTGGGGTTAGTTTAGTATTTGAATCAATTGGTGTAATTAAGAAGAAAACATATGACCATCTCAAACAAATGTAGAAGTGTTTCACAAAATCCAAAATATATCCTAATAAAAATCTCTTAGCAAAATTGAGATGCTTGGGATACATCTTAGCTGTTAAAAAGCATGAACTCAAAACATACAAAATAATATTAAACTGGATGGTTAAAAGACTGCTTTCCTTATAAGATCACAAACAAGAATATGATGACTGCTCTCAATATTTCTATTTAACATTGTACTGCATGTTTAAGTGAGTGCAACAAGACAAGAACTATTAACAAAAGGCATCCACTTTAGAAAGGAAGTAGTAAAGTCGATTTATTCATAAGCAACATGATTATTTAATGTAGAAAATCTGATGAAATCTGCAAAATATCTCCTGGAAATAAATAAGTGATCTTAATAATGGTTCAGAAGACAAATTCAAAATAAAATGGTTTTATATATTGTATAATACAATAACATATCAAAAATTTAAAACAAAAAATGTCATTTTCAATAGCATCAAAAATATGGATTACTTAGGAATAAATCTGACAGAATATGTTAAAGATTCAAACTTCTATAAAACAAAAACAATAAAATGTATCTTTTAGTACTTAAAGAAGACCTACCATATGTTCCAACTATATATACCATTCCTTGGTATTAATCCACAAGAAGTAAAGCCAGTATACTTTAAAGATACATGCATACTGATGTTTATTGCAGCACAATTCACAATAGCTAATTCATGTCACCAGCCTATGTGTCTGGATAAAGAAAACTAAAGCAATATGGATTGCAAATAAGCACAAGAAAATATGTTTAACATTATTAGTAATTAGTGAAATGCAAATTAAAACCACAATGAGATATCATTATTAGTGGAGATATGGATGAAATTGTGGCTGGAATGAAAAACAATGATAATACTTTGAAAGACAATATAGCATTTTCTTTAAAAGTAAAACATATATTTGCAATATGACCTTCTCTTTCCACTCATAGATATATACTGAAGAGAAAGGAAATGAAACACCTATACAAGCCTTTACATGAATGTGAATTATCATAAGCCCAATGTGGAAACAGCATGAATTTCTATTAACAGATGAATGTATAAGTAATGAAATACTACTCAGCAATATAAAGGGAAACACCAGCATAATCAAGAAGGATGAATATTAAAATAATTATACTAAATGAAAAATATAAACAATATGGACTCTATAATTGAATTATACGAACTTCTTGAGATTGAAACTTATCTATACTAACAGAAAGCACACTAGTGGTAGCCCAAGAATGGATGGGAGGATTACCAAGGAACACAAAGAAACATTTGGGAGTGATGAATATGTTTATTATCTTGATTGAGATGATGATTTCATATGTCAAAGTTAATGCAATGGCACATTTCACACATTTGCCATTTATTATATATCTATTATATCTTAATTAAACTATTAAAATAGTATACGCTACACAAGAAAATGAAGAAAATGAAGAAATATGTAATAGAGACATAAAATGTGAAGATAAGGGTTAAAGCACTCTTCACATTTGGGGGGAGGAGATTCAAGATATAATTTACATTTAGATTAGTTATTTATGCATATATAATTTCAAGAGTAAATATTAAGATTAAAAGTAGTATGTTTAACTCTCAAATCAAAATAAAGAAAAATAGAATTTAAGAATTTTATATAAAAGGAAATAGGAAAGGAAGAAAAATAGTAAAAGAATGATATCTAGAAGTCTCAAAATATGAGGAAAGAAATTGGTTTGAATATATCCATAATGAAGTTACTATAGATGAACTAAAGTTAGTGGGTTAAAAGATATTCGCTTATTGGAATAAAAATGACAAAAACAAAGGCTAGGTCCTTGAAGATTACAAGGGATGATTAAAACATAAGGATGCAGAAAAAATTGAAAGCAAAGGATGGAAAATAATATACTAGGCAAATAATAATAAAAACAAAGTTGATGTGGCAATGTTAATACCAGAAGCGATTAATTAGGGGAAAATACATTGTTAAGTATTTTTTAATGTTTTAAATATAATTATTTTTAGGAGGACATTATATTTATACATAATACTGTGTTTCATTTTGACATGCATGGAATATAATTTGTTCCATATCAGTCCCCAGTATGTCCCCATTCCCTCTCCTCCTCCCTCCTTCTGTTTCTTCTCCTGTACTCTACTTGTCTTCTATTTATTTGTAGGGATTTTTATATTTGGTCTAATTGGTTATACATGACAGTTGAATGCACTTTGACACATTGTACACAAAGGGAGCACAACTTCTCATTCCTCTGGCTATATGTACATAATGCAGAGAAGCCACACCAGTCGTAAAATCATACATGTATATAGGGTAATAATGTATATCTCATTCCATCACTCCTCCCACTCTCACATCCCCTCCCCTCCCCTCACTTCCTCTACCCAATCCAAAGTTCTTCCATTCTTTCCTAGCCTCCCCATCCCCCCATTATGGATCAGTATCCACTTATCAGAGAAAACACTCGGCCTTTGATTTTTTGGGTTTGGCTTATTTCACTTAGCATGATATTCTCCAGTTCCATCCATTTACTTGAAAATGCATAATTTCATTATTCTTTAAGGCCAAGTAATATTCCATTGTGTGTATATACCACAGTTTCTTTATCCACTCATCTGTTTAAGGGCATCAAGTTTGGTTCCACATTTTAGTTATTGTGAATTGAGCTGCTATAAACATTGATGT
This sequence comes from Sciurus vulgaris, assembly GCF_902686455.1. NCBI lineage: Eukaryota > Metazoa > Chordata > Mammalia > Rodentia > Sciuridae > Sciurus > Sciurus vulgaris. Next base: position 85,481,113 of record NC_136471.1, on the reverse strand, counting down.
GGCTGCATTACTATAGTATGCTGATTTTAAGTCCTTTGGTTATAAATCAAGGAGTGGGATAGCTGGGTCAAATGGTGGTTCCATTCCAAGTTTTCTGAGGAATTTCCATACTGTTTTCCATAGTGAAACATTTGCAGTCCCACCAGCAATGTATGAGTGTAACTTTTTCCCCACATCCTTGCCAACACTTATTGTTTCTTGTATTCTTGATAATTGCCATTCTGACTGGAGTGAGATGAAATCTTAGAATAGTTTTTATTCGCATTTCTCTAATTGCTAGAGATGTAGAACATTTTTTTTTCATATATTTGTCGATTAATTTTATTTCTTCTCTGAAGTGCCTCTTTAGCTCCTGTTTGTGCCTGTTTGGTTTGGGGGGATTGTCTTATATCACTTAGCAATTCCGGATTTTATCTAAGATTTTTGTGCATCTGTTTAGATAATCATGAGAATTTTTTCCTTAATTCTATATATGAGGTGTTTTACATTTATGGGTTTATGTATGTTGAAGCATCCTTGCATCCCTGGAATGAAAACAGATTGATTATGGTGTATAATTATTTTAATGTGTTATTAATTTTATTTGCAAGCATTTTTTGAGGATTGTTGAATGTAGGTTCATCAAGGATATTGGCCTGCAGTTTTCTTTTTTAGTGTGTGTTGTAGCTTCTTAGTATAAGTTTGAAGAGCGCCTTCATTTATTATGTAATAGTTTGAGAGTATTGGTATCATTTTTTCTTTAAATGTCTGATAAAACTCAGCAGTGAATCTCTCCACTATTGTACTTTTCTTTGTTGGGAGACTTTTTATTCCTTTTCTGATTTGTTGCTTGTTATTTATCTATCTACATTTTTATGTCCTCTTTCTTCAACTTTTATAAGTCATATATGTAAGCACAAAAGGATGGGAGGCAGAACTCAACAGATTCAGAGAAGCCTTTATTCTTTTGTGAACACCATTGGGATCCATATTCTGGATGGGAAAATGGCCATCATTGCAGAGGGTGTTTTGGTTTTATAGGGAACAGTGATGCAATCATTGGAAGCCATGTACGTGCAGGATTTTTTTTTTTTTTTTTTTTTTTTTTTTTTTTTTTGTACATGTAGTTTTGACTGTCAGGCGCTAGCTGTACAGGTTAAAACTTTAATTTAGGAAGGTAGTTGTAAAAAGGTTGAAACTCATTGTTCTTACTCTGGGATGCATTGTTTCCCAGAGTTTCAATATTTGCTGTGCCTCCATTTAGGGCTAATTTGCGATGGGGGAATGTCTAAGTTTAGGGCACATTGTTATTAGGGAAGGGTGTGCTGGGAGAGTTTTAATGTTTGGCCAATTTCCCCTCCCTTCTCCTGAGCCACACTGTTCCTCTGTTTTTCTTGGGGAGCTGTCATTTAGGAATATTATTTTCCATAACCCTTCAATATATATCTAGAAATTTGTCCATTTCCTCTAGATTTTCCAATTTATTAGCATATAATTTTTTTTAATATTCTCTAAGAATACTATAGATTTCACTGGCATCTATTTTAATATTCTCTTTTCCATGTCTTTCTCTATTTGCTTGGTTCATCGCTATCTTTCTTTCGGTTAGTTTAGCTAAAAGTTTGTCAAATTTGTTTATCTTCTCAAAGAATCAACTCATTATTTCATTAATCCTTTCAGTTTTTAAGTTCCTATTTCATTCATTTCTCCTCTGATGATCTTTATTACTTCTTTTCTTTTTCTGAATTTGGTTTTGGCTTGCCCTTATTTTCTAACACTTTTTGACGAATCATTCTGTCATTTATTTGGGATCTCTCTTTCTCTTTCTCTCTCTCTCTCTCTCTCTCTCTCTCTCTCTCTCTCTCTCTCTCTCACACACACACACACACACACACACACACACACACACACACATAGGTATTCAAAGCTATAAACATTTCACAATAATGCTTTTGCTGTATCCTTGCTGTATCTCATCAGTTCTGGTATGTTGAGTTTCTATTTTCTTTTGATTCTAGAAATTAAAAAAAATCTCCCCCTGATTTTTTAAATGACCCACTGTTCATTCAAATAATCAATAATGTGAAAAGAGAGCTCTGTAGAGTGGTAGGAAATCTTTACCACACACCCTTCAGATAGAGCACTAATCTCCAGAATTTATAAAGAACTTAAAAAACTTTACACCAAAAATACAAATGACCCAATCAATAAATGAGCTAAGGAATCGGGCAGACACTTCACAGAAAAAAGATAAACAAGTGATCAACAGATATATGAAAAAATGCTCAACATTTCATTTCATTATGGTCTGATAATGTGTAAGAAATTATTTTAAATTTTTATTTGTTAAGACTTGCTTTTTGTCATAAACTGTAATGTATTTTGGAGAAATTTCCATCTGTAGATGAAAAGAATTTGCATTCTGCAACTGTTTAGTGAAATATTCTGAAGATGCCTATTGAATCCACTTGATGAGTAGGGTAATTTAGCTCTGATATTCTTTGTGGTTTGTTTGTTTGGATGATCTATCTGTCATATTGGGATGTTGAAGTCACTCACTATTATTATTTGGAATTTTATCTCTCTCAATGTCTTGTAGTGTTTGTTTTATAAAACTGGATACTCTAATGTTCAGTGCACATGTATGTACAAACATGACATTTTCATTGATGGATTGTTCTCTTTATCCAAAAACAAGCAGAAGTAGCTCTATTAACTTTCATAAAAGTAGACCTTTTAAAAATCAGCCTTTGTCCCTTCTGATTAATTTTGACTTGCAGTCTCCTTTGTAAGACTTGTATGTTAACTACTCCTGCTTGATTTCTGATTCCATTTTCTTGGAACATCATTTCCTGTTCTTTCACTTTCAGCATATCTTTGTTAAGTGAGTTTCTTTCAGGCAGCAAATTGTAAGGTCTTTTTTAAAAATATTTTTTAGTTGCAGATGGACACAATTCCTTTATTTTATTTATTTATTTTTATGTGGTGCTGAGAATCGAGCCCAGTGCCAGATGAGTACATTACCACTGAGCCACAACCCCAGCCTGTAAGGTCTTATTTTTAATCCAACCAACCAGTCTGTATCTTTTAAAGAATTAAGTCCATTTATATTAATAATTATTATTTAAAGGTACATTTTAGTTGCTATCATTTCGTTGATTTTCTTCTGGTAGTTTTGAGTAATCTATGTTTGCTGCTTTTTCCTTTTCCATGTTAATGGTTTGATACTATACTGAATTATAATGTTTGATCCCTTCTGAACTCTTATTTGCTGATCAACTCTCATGATTGTGTTTATAGTGCTTAAACTTTTGTATGATTTCTTTAAATATCTTATATAATGTGGGTTTAGTGGTCATGAATTCCTTTAGTTTATACTAATCTTGTAAGGTCTTTATTTCTGCTTCATTTCTGAAGGAGTTCTTTGCTAGATATAGTCATTCAGGTTGACAGTTGTATTCTCTTAGAGTTGGAAATGCATCATTCCATGACATCTAGGCTTTTAGAGTTTCTATAGTTACAGTTTCTCTTATACCTGCTTATTCACTTCCCTCCCAAGATTAAGAAAATTTTGTGCTTTTATTTCATGGAATAGGTAGGTTTTCTATGCCTGTATTCTGTAGCTCACCTCACTTGTCTGTACTGATTATCTGCATGCTTGCTGTTTTAATGGTGTCCAATAGATCTTGTATGTACTATACACACTTCTTATTTTTTCTTATCACTATTGAATGTGACAACCCATCAACCTTTTCTTCAATACCTGATATTCTTTCTTCTCTATGATCTAGTCTATTTGCAATTGGTTTTCAACAGGGTTTTTCTTTTTAACTTTCTGAGCTTTTTATTTACACAATTTCTATCTATATCTGCTTGATCCTGTTTCAGAATTTATCTTTTTATCAAATTGTTCTTTTGTATCCTCCATTATCTTCCCTAATTCATTCAATTGTTTATTTGTATCTTCTACAAAATAATTTATTATTTTTAAAAAATCAATCTTGTGAATTCTTTGTTGAGCATGTTATCTACTAATATCTTTGGATTCAGTTACTAGAGAGCTATGATTCTTTGGAGAAATTACATGCCTTTTCTCATATTTCTTGTATTTCTGTGCTGAAATTTATGCATTAGCTGAGGTGAATATTGCTTCCATTTTTATGTAATGGTGAATATTGCTTCCATTTTTATGTAATGGTTACTAGAGAGCATCCTTCCTGATGTACCATGGGATATCAGTTTATTGTGTAGTGTTGTGATTAATTCCAAATGAACTTCATGAAGTGGTTTCCTTGTGACTTTTTCAGCTGAAATTAGTGGGTCTTGGCACTTTGTATACTCTGTTGGAGCCTAAGGGATCCACTTTTTCTGTAGGTCTTGCAGGAGTGGAGTACCTTTGTCAGTTCAGGCAGGTGTGTTGTAGATAGTGGAGTTTATGTGGTACCTTCTCTGTGGTTACTCCTCCAGTCTTAGCAACAATGTGCAATCTGAAAAGGGTATGGAAGTAACCTATGCTGAAGCCACTAGTAGGGGTGGTGTCCACAAGAGTTGGCGTATTTCTCTCTGTTATTGCTAAGGTGGGCTATTGTCCAAGTGTGAGACTTCAGGCCTCTCCTAGCCCTGGTCCCTGATATTAAGCTGGGGGCTTTTGTCTCCCGTAATCTTTAAGTTGAAGTATGTACTAAGGACTAGGTTGTGGCTGGAATAAACAGTGGTTTCTCACTACTAGCTAAGGGGTATAGCTCAGTGGCAATGCACCCACCCAATATGTTAAAGGTATTGAACTCAATCCCTACCCTTCTCAGAATTAAGAAAACAAACAGCAGCAAAAACAACAACATAAAAAGAAACCAGATATAAAAATAATAACCAATTAAAACCATCACAATATCACCAATGACAGTAGAAAAGGGCAAAAATAATATGTAAAAAGTAAGAAGTCAAAATTTAATAAAAGCAAAATTTATAAAGAGAGTCAAAAGGGGAAAAGAAAAAGAAAGAAAAGGTATTTTTAAAAACTGAAAAATGAGAAAGAAGAAAAGGGAAAAATCATTTAAAGAATAAAATAAGTTAAGTAGGATAAAAGTAAGGAAAAAAATAACAACTAAGGTACTTGGATTGGATGTTTCTTTCTGGGTCCTCTAATGTTGGCATATGCCAGTATGGGCTTGGTGGTAATTGATGACAGCAAAAACCAGTTGTTTTTCCTCTTAGCTACCACCAAATATGTTTGGGTGGTACGCAGACTGCCCTCTGCCCCACATTTCTCCTTGAACTGGTTATTGGCAATACTGACCAGAGCTATGGTCACACCTGAGGCTTTTTGTATGTGTATTCAGGGGTGTGGTGAAAGTTGGAGCCACCACAAACTCTACTTTTTTTTTTTAATACTGAGAATTGAACTTAAGGGCACTTAACAACTGAACTACATCCCCAGTCCCCCCCCCCCCCCACACACACTTTTTTTTATTTTGAGACAGGGTCTCACTAAGTTGCTTAGGGCCTCTCTCAGGTGCTGAGGCTGAGTTTGAACTCATGATCCTCCTACCTAACCCTCCTGAGCCTGGGATTACAGGCCTGCACCACCAAGCCCAGTTAATAAACTCTTTTTGCTGTTTGAACTTAAGTAGTATGTGGCGGCCAGGGGGCAGGGTACACACTCGCCCCAGAGGCCCTCGGTCTGTATACCCTGTATACCCAGGATGGGGCAATGTCCAAGCCATGGCATATCCTAAGAATGTCTGGAAGTGGAGGAAGCAATCACTGATTTCTGTGCTGGAATGGGTATTGCAGCAACCCAGCAATTTACCAGCCTAGGTCTTGGTGCATTCAGACCTAACTACCACTGCCACACACACACACACACACACACACACACACACACACACACAGCCCACTCTTGCTTGGTCTTGCTATATTTCACAGAGGGTGGGACCAACTAAAGTTGAAAATTGCTTTGTACTTTTCTCTGAGTTGTCTTTCTATTTCTGTGTGGTGTTTTAGATTTCCTATCACTTTATTCACTACCAAAGTTCTTCCTCTTTTTCTGTTCTCTAAATACAGCTTCTCCTTTATTGCCCTCTGGCTTTTCTCACTCACAGTTTTGCATGAAGAGTACTTCCATTATGCTATAATCTTATTCCTTTCCCATAAAGTCTTTTGTAACTTTCAAATTTTGAACAATGTGAAAGCTTTAGTCTTTCCTTTGTGCTACTGGGGATATAACCCAGGGCATCCCACAAACCAGGAAAGCATTCTCCCACTGAGCTACACTCCCATGTAACATTACCTATTTTAAAAGAAAGTGACCTTTAAAAACAACCTTGGGATATTAGGATAAAAGGGGATATCATTTTGGAACTGTATATAGTTCTGTATAAGAGAAAATTCAAATAACAGTAGCTTTAAATAAGAGAGAGCACTGTTGAAACAGACTGCAGTTGGGGCCTCTCAGAACCTCGTCATGCTGAGCCTAAAGGCTCCCAACTTGTGACATGCCAAGCAAGCTGATAATGGAGATTGTCTGCTCCCTGGGCCTGTCCTGCATAGGTTAACTAAATCTGCATATGTATATTTCCTGCCTTTTGTATTACTTTGCCACCTCTTCTCTTTTAAAATTCTTCTCACTCTTAGAGATTCCAAGATGGAATTTTTGAAAAAAAAAAAAACAAAAAAGACTATCTTCTATCTTCCCTCAAAGCTGACTTAGATTAGACCTGTGTTTCTATCAAATTGATTCCAAGTATCTGTGGAGAAATAAGTGATGTAGCCTAGCTGCTTCTCCTGATTAGCAACAGTGCCACCTGGTAATACTTATCTTTCATCCTAACAAGGAGCTCAAAGATAGGCACTGACTCAAAGACACCAGCTTAAGATCTCTAATTATTTTCTTTCATCATGGGGCATGAGATAGCTACAGATGCACTAGTAATTCCTTCCGCATTTGGGGGAGAAAGAAAAAACAAATACAAAGGCAAAATTAAATGTGTCTTCTGAGCTTATTTTCCTCTTTCAAACACACCCAGTACTCAAATGCATACCTACACACAAAAACACATAAAAACTTTAAGAGCTTTCCACAAAGCCCCACTATATACCTATCTGCAAGGGAAGTGATAGTAGATTTTTTTTTTAAATTTGAGTACATTTCTACCCTCAACAAACTGGAGTTCTCTTAGTAAGGGAGAAGGGGATACTGGATGTTGAGTAAACAATTAGCAATCTCCACCACAGATGAGAGCCACCTTAAATTGATAAAATGTTCTACCAGTTGTATAATAGACACAGAACTTAAGAGTAAAACGTAAGACTCATTCCTTTCAAAGTCAGGAAGGAAACAAGAAGGTTTATTATTCTTTAACAACTTCTACCATCACCACTATAATTCAATGTTCTTCAAAAGGTTTTAGACAGACTCCCTGATACAGCATCTGCCGAGCACATGTGAGGCACTGGGTTTGATTCTTAGCACCACATTAAAAAATAAATAATAAAATAAAATAAAGGTATTGTGTCCATCTACAATTAAAAAAACATTATTTGTAAACAAATGTTTGTCTATGATAAAAACTCAAAGTAATCTACAGAAAAATTATCATAAATAAAAATTTACCAATGCAGCTGGTTATATTATTAATATGTAGGTGTCCATTGCATTTCTATATATCAGAAACAATTTGAAAGTGTAATTTTTTGAAAAGTTATCACTACAATGGCAATGAAATTTATCAGATACTAACGATGTACATGACCTTTATGTACAATAGTATAACTATATTGAAAGACATTTAAGAAGACCAAATCATGGTCAGTTATATTACTCTTATTAACAAGATACAAAATCATAAAAATGTTAATTCCTCCCACTTAGTTTATACACTCAATACAATGCAAGTACATATTCCAATAAAATAAGGTTTTTAAAAATGAGACTTGACAAAATCAACCTAAATGTTATATGGAACATTAAATATGAAAGACTAGTCAAGATAATTTTTAAAAAGAACAAAAGAAATTTATCAGATATCAGAGCAGATAATAAGTCTATACTGATAAAGACAGTGTAGTATTTATAAAAATGAAAAGAAAAAGAAATAAATGAACCAGAATAGAACCCAGGATCCAGAAACTGACCCATATATATGTAGGTATTTAGTACATGATAAAGTGGCATTTCAAATGAGTGAAAAATGAATAAACCAGTTCATCAACATTTTTGGACAACTGACGACTAATTTAGGAAAAATAATCCCTATTTTTCTATGCCACACTTTTCATAAAAATATATTATAGTTATCTTAAAAATGTAACCACCACAACCAAAATTATTAAAAATGATTAGAAAAAAGCACAGGTTCATATGCTTATGGATATAGGGAATGAACTGTTTTAAAGAGACATAGAAAACTAAAATCTTAAAGAATGTTGGTAAATATGACCACATGGAAGCAAGACATTACTGCATGGGAAAATAATAATAATAAATAATGTCAAAAGGCAAGTCAAATTCTAGGAAAAATATTCAAAGCATAATAGACAAAATATTCACACCCAAAATGCATCAAGAAACCCTACAAATTAATAAAAAGAGACAATTCAATAGAAAAATTGGCAAAGAATATGACAAGATTATTCACAGACAAGGACTTACAGTGGCCTAAAAAATAAATTATAAAATTGCAGGTTATTATATTAGCAGAATCAAAGAAATGCAAATTTAAATGAATAAGAATATTTTTTACCAACAGTTTGGTAAAGATACTAATAATATAAAGTGTAAAGTACAGGTTTGGAAAATGGATACACAATGAGAATGAGTGAATATTGTTATGGCTATTGTGAAAGGAAGAGAAAGAAGGAATATTTTCCATGATTCAGCAAAAAGCAGATTTCATCTAAAAGGCCTTACACTTTTTTTATGTTCTCTCATTCAGTCTCACTCTGCCTCCTTGCTTCTACAAGGAGGGAGTATTTTGGAAGGTAATCTTATCTCTCATCTTTTCACCAGAAAAACTTATTCTGATATTACCCTTCAGGGAGATCAGGCTGTATAGAACTTGGTCTGGAAGAGAGAATTTATCACTGAGACAATGTAGAGAACTTAAACCAAGAAAATAAGTAGAGTCAAGAACTGTGTGAAAACCGCTGTCCAAATAACCTGAAGATGGTGAGTCTTTAGGATCCATATTTGAGTGGCAAAGTTAGATTCAGGAACTGGGGTTTCTATTATGTGCCAAGCAATGTACTGGTTTTGGAGTTTACATTAGTGAACAATTGAATCAGGTCCCTGACTGCATATCAAGGAAATATATGTAAGGTGGTGGTAATTATCATGAAGAAACAGGGTAAGAAGAAAAAGTGATGGAAGGAACAGGTGGTGGTAGGAAACGTTTAGGGAAATGTTTTTGGGAACCCTAATTAAGTTTGGTGCTTGAAGAACAGCAAGAAAACCAGTGAGACTGAAGGGAAGTGACAGGGAGATTAGAAGATAGTTGAAAAGGTAGGCAGAGACCAGATCATGAAGGGCTTGTTAGTCTTTAGTAAAGGTTCTGATTCTGAGTATGATGGGAAGTATGTTCTGAATGTGATGGGAAGCCACTGGAAGATTTTCAGCAGAAGAGCATCATGATCTCCCTTATATTAAAAACAACAACAAAAAAATGAAAACCAAAAAATCTGGCTGTTTGTTCAGAATGGATTTTATGGGGAAAAGAATGAAAAACAGGAAAATCACTAAGGTTATTGCAGGTATCCAGATGAGAAATGATAGTAGCATGGACTACCATGGAGTCAGTAGAGGTAATTAGAAATGATACTATTTAGGATACATTTTGAAGGTCAAGCTGATGATAAGAAGCCTTGCTCTAGTGGAAGACAATCAATACTTAAAACAGTGACTAGAAGCCAGATATTCTGACTTTTATCTAGGTCAGTGCCCATTCAACTCCATCATCAAAATTATAACTATCATTTATTGCACTCTTAGTATGTGGCAGGCACTTAAATTACTTGCAACCACCTTATAAAGTAAGCTGTTAATATCCCCATTTTCAAAGTTTTGATACTAGAGCTCAGAGAGTTGAAGTTTATTGCCTAAAGTTACAGAGCTAATGAACAGTGAAGTTGGGATTACAACCTAGATCTTTTGAATAACAAATCTGTTCTCTTTCTATTATCCCAATTATGTTTGAATATTTTTATAAAAGCAGAACAAATTTTCCTACAAGAATATCATGTGGAAGAACAATAAACATAAAAATAAGCAAACAAAAAAACCATAACACCCTTGGTTGAAGCAGAAGTGAAGGACCTAGAATTCTACATATTAGATCCCATTTTAATAACAGCTGACAATAATCTGTGACTGGCTATGAGCTAAAAGGTTCACATGTACTCAGTATCTAAATAATCCTCACAAAAATCCTATTAGGTAGAAACTGTTGTTATCTCCATTATTTTTGTTTTAATATTTTTTGCCATAGAGGGACATAATACCTATATTTTATTTATTTATTTTTATGTGATGCTGAGGATAAAACTCAGTGCCTCACATGTGCTAGGCAAGCACTCTACCCATGAGCTACAACCCCAGTCCATCCCCATTTTTTTCAAAGGAGAAAATTATGACTCAAAAAGGAGTGAGATACTATACTCCCTTTGTGTATGACAAATCATAAATGCATTCTACTGTCATGTATGGCTAATTAGAACAATTTTTTATTATTTAAACAAATGGGATACATGTTGTTTCTCTGTACATGGAGTCAAGGCATACCATTTGTGTAATCACAAATTTACATAAGGCAATGTTATTTGATTCATTCTGTTATTTATTTCCCTTCCCCCAACCTCTCCCACCTCTCTTTTCCCTCTATACATCTTTCCTTCCTCCATTCTTACCACCCTCCTTATCCCTAACCCTAAACCTAAACCTAACCCTAACACTAACACCTCCTACTCCCCATTATAGGTCCTCATCCACTTATCAGCAAGATCATTCGTCTTTTAGTTTTTTGAGATTGGCTTATCTCACTTAGCATGATATCCTCCAACTTCATCCATTTGCCTGCAAATGCTATAATTTTATCATTCTTCATGGCAGAGTAATATTCCATTATATATATATGCCACAGTTTCTTTATCCATTCATCAACTGAAGGGCATCTAGGTTGGTTCCACAATCTGGCTATGGTGAATTGAGCAGCTATGAATATTGATGTGGCTGTATCTCTGTAGTATGCTGATTTTAAGTCCTTTAGGTATAGGCCGAGGAGTGGGATAGTTGGGTCAAATGATGGTTCCATTCCAAGCTTTCTGAGGAATCTCCATACTGCTTCCCAGAATAGCTGCACTAATTTGCAACCCCACCAGCAATGTATGAGTGTACCTTTTTCCCCACATCCTCTCCAACACCTATTGTTGCTTGTGTTCTTGATAATCGCCATTCTAATTGGGGTGAGATGAAATATTAGGGTAGTTTTGATTTGCATTTCTCTTATTACCAGAGATGTTGAACATTTTTTCATATATCTGTTGATTGCTTGTACATCTTCTTCCGTGAAGTGTCTGTTCATTTCCTTAGGCCATTTGTTGTTTGGATTATTTGTATTCTTGGTGTAGAGTTTTTTTGAGTTCTTTACAGATTCTGAAAATTAGTGCTCTCTCTGAAGGATGAGTGGCAAAGATATTCTCCCACTCTGTAGGCTCTCTCTTCACATTACTGATAGTTTCCTTTGCTGAGAGAAAGCTCTTTAGTTTGAATCTATCCCAGTTGTTGATTCTTGCTTTTATTTCTTGTGCTATGGGAGTCATGTTAAGGAAGTCTGATCCTCAGTCAACAAGTTGAATGTTTGGAACTACTTTTTCTTCTATAAGATGCAGGGTCTCTGGTCTGATTCTGAGGTCCTTGATCTATTTTGAGTTGAGTTTTGTGCAGGGTGAGAGATAGGGGTTTAATTTCATTCTGTTGCATATGGATTTCCAGTTTTCCCAGCATCATTTGTTGAAGAGGCTATCTTTTCTCCATTGCATATTTTTGGCCCCTTTGTCTAGTATGAGAAAATTGTATTTATTTGGGTTTGTGTCCATGTCCTCTATTCTGTACCATTGATCAACCTGTCTATTTTGGTACCAATACCGTGCCGTTTTTGTTACTATTGCTTTGTAATAGAGTCGAAGATCTGGTATTGTGATACCCCCTGCTTCACTCTTTCTACTGAGGATTGCTTTAGCTATTCTGGGTCTCTTATTCTTCCAGATGAATTTCATAATTGCGTGCTCTATTTCTGTAAGGTACATCATTGGGCTTTTAATTGGAATTGCATTGAATCTATATAGCACTTTTGGTAGTATGGCCATTTTGACAATATTAATTCTGCCTATCCATGAACATGGGAGATCTTTCCATCTTCTAAGGTTTTCTTTCATTTCTTTCTTTAGTGTTCTGTAGTTCTCATTGTAGAAGTCTTTCACCTCTTTTGTGAGATTGATTCCCAAGTATTTTATTTTTTTCGATGCTATTGTGAATGGCGTAGTTTTCCTAATTTGTCTTTCTGAAGATTCATCACTTATGTATAAAAATGCATTAGATTTATGAGCATTGATCTTGTAACCTGCTCCTTTACTGAATTCACTTATGAGTTCTAAAAGTTTTCTGGTGGAATTTCCAGGTTCCTCTAAATATATAATCATGTCATCAGTGAACAGGGATAGTTTGAGTTCTTCTTTTCCAATTCATATCCTTTTAATTTCTGGTGAAAGAGGGCATCCCTGCCTTGTTCCAGTTTTTAGGGGGAATGCTTTCAGTTTTTCACCATTTAGAATGATATTGGCCATGGGCTTAGCGTAGATGGCCTTTACAATCTTAAGGAATGTTCCCACTACCCCATTTTTTTCTAGTGTTTTGAGCATGAAGGGATGCTGTATTGTATCGAAAGCTATTTCAGCATCTATTGAAATTATCATGTGATTCTTAACTTTTAGTCTGTTAATATGGTGAATGACATTTATTGATTTCCAGATGTTGAACCATCCTTGCATACCTGGGATAAAACCCACTTGATCGTGGTGCACTATCTTTTTAATATATTTTTGTATGCGATTTGCTAAAACTTTGTTGAGAATTTTTGTGTCGATGTTCATTAAGAATATTGTTCTGAAATTTTCTTTCTTCCATGTGTCTCTGTCTGGTTTAGGTATCAGGGTGATATTGGCTTCATAGAATGAGTTTGGAAGGGTTCCCTCCTCTTCTATTTTATGGAATACTTTGAGAAGTATTGAAGTGAGCTCTTCTTTAAAGGTTTTGTAGAACTCGGCTGAGAACCCATCTGGTCCCGGACTTTTCTTTGTTGGTAGGCTTATGATGACCTCTTGTGTTTAATTGCTTGAAATTGATTTATTTAAGTTGTGTATGTCCTCCTTTTCAGTTTAGGTAATTCATATGTCTCTAGAATACGGAAAACCACCGCTTCTACCTGGGTTGCTTCAAGTGGCTCGCGCCCCTCTTACTCTTTTGGCCCGACCAGCGGGACAAAAGACACGTACTCTTCCGAAGTTCATGAAGCAGCTTCCCCTTTATTCAAATAACACCTTCAATATATAAGCAGTCTCATGCATAAGCAATTGTTACCAGATGTGTCCATCCAATCCTGTTAAAGGTCAAGAGATTACTCGCTCAACATACATGTATAGTATATCTGTCCACGCCCTAGGCGGCAGAACTGGTTATCATACAGCCAATTGTAAATGCTTCCTGCCTCTCTCCAGGCATAATCAGGACATCTGCTCTCTACCAGTCTCCATCTTTAGATGCACATGAGTAACCCTGGGACCCGGGTCTCGCCCGCCACACTAGAAACTTGTTGATGTCTTTGAGGTTTTCTGTTTTTTTGGAATATAGATTTTCAAAATAGCTTCTAATTATGTTTTGTATTTCACTCGTGTCTGTTGTGATATTTCCTTGTTCATTCCGAATTTTAGTAATTTGAGTTTTCTTCTTCTTTTTCTTTGTTAGTGCAGCTAAGGGTTTATCAATTTTGTTCATTTTTTCAAAGAACCAACTATTTATTTTGTTAATTTTTCCGATTGTTTCTTTTGTTTCAATTTCGTTGATTTCGGCTCTGATTTTAACTGTTTCCTGTCTTCTACTACTCTTGGTGTTGGTCTGCTCTTCTGTTTCTAGGGCTTTGAGCTGTAGTGTTAAGTTGTTTATTTTTTGATTTCTACTTTTTTTGTTGAATGCGCCCCATGAAATAAATCTTCCTCTAAGTACTGATTTCATAGTGTCCCAGAGATTTTGATATGATGTGTCTTAGTACTCATTTACTTCTAAGAAATTTTAATTTCCTTCCTGATGTCTTCTGTTATCCATTCATCATATAATAGTGTATTATTTAACCTCCAGGTATTGGAGAAGTTTCTGTTTTTTATTCTGTCATTTATTTCTAATTTCAATCCATTATGATCTGATAGAGTACAAGGTAGTATCTCTATCTTCTTGTATTTGCTAACAGTAGCTTTGTGGCATAAGACATGGTCTATTTTAGAGAAGGATCCATGTGCTGCTGAGAAGAAAGTGTATTCGTTCTTTGTTGGATGGGATATTCTATATATGTCGGTTAAGTCTAAATTGTTGATTGTGTTATTAAGATCTATGGTTTCTTTATTCAATTTTTGTTTAGATGATCTATCCAGAGGTGGGAGAGGTGTGTTAAAATCTCCAGTATTATTGTGTTGTGATCTATTTGATTTCTGGAATTGAGAAGGATTTGTTTGATGTACATGGATGAGCCAATGTTCAGGGCATAGATATTTATGATTGTTATGTCTTGCTGACTTATGCTTCCCTTAAGCAGTATGTAATGTCCTTCTTCATCCCTTCTTTTGGCTTGAAGTCCACATTATCTGAAATGAGGATGGATACTCCAGCTTTTTTGCTGTGTCCATGTGCATGGTTTGTTTTTTTCCATCCTTTCACCTTTAGTCTATGGGTATCTCTTTCTATGAGATGAGTCTCTTGCAGGCAGCATATTGTTGGATTTTCATTTTTAGTCCAATCTGCCAGTATGTCTTTTGATTGATGAGTTCAGCCCATTAACATTCAGGGTTATTATTGTGATATGATTTGTATTCCCAGTCATTTGACTCATTTTTGTTTTTTGACATGATTAGGTTTCTCCTTTATTTGGCTATTCCTTTAGGCTAGTTCCTCCCATTGCTGATTTGCATCGTTGTTTTTCATCTCTTCCTCATGGAATATTTTGCTGAGAATGTTGTGTAATGCTGGCTTTCTTTTTATAAATTCCTTTAGCTTTTGTTTATCATGGAAGAATTTTATTTCATCGTCAAATCTGAAAGTAAGTTTTGCTGGGTATAAGATTCTTGGTTGGCATCCGTTTTCTTTCAGGGCTTGGTAAATGTTATTCCAGGCCCTTCTAGCTTTTAGGGTCTGGATGGAAAAATCTGCTGATATTCTTATTGGATTCCCCCTGAATGTATTTGATTCTTTTCTCTCATGGCCTTTAAAATTCTGTCTTTATTTTGTATGTTAGTTATTTTCATAATAATGTGCCTTGGTGTGGGTCTGTTGTAATTTTGTATATTTGGAGTCCTATAAGCCTCTTGTACTTGGTTTTCCATTTCATTCTTCAGATTTGGAAAATTTTCTGATATTATTTCATTGAGTAGATTGTTCATTCCTTCGCTTTGTTTCTCTAAGCCTTCCTCAATCCCAATAATTCTTAAATTTTGCCTTTTTATAATATTCCATAGTTCTTGGAGATTCTGTTCATGATTTCTCTGTTTGGTCAACTTTGTTTTCAAGATTAAATATTTTTTCTTCAATGTCTGAGGGTCTATCTTCCAGGTGTTCTATCCTATTGGTTATGCTTTCTATGGAGTTTTTAACTTGGTTTATTGTTTCCTCCATTTTAAGGATTTCTGTTTGTTTGCTTTTTTTCAGTATCTCTAGCTCTGTATTTCAATGATCTCTTGCTTCCCATATTTGCTCTTTTAATTGTTGATTGGTGTGATCATTTAATGCCTGCATTTGCTCTTTCATCTCCTCATTTGCTTCCCTGATTGTTTTAATTATGTACATTCTGAACTCTCTTTCTGACATTTCTTCTGCTGTGCTGTCATTGGGTTTTATTGATATAGTATCTAGGTTTGTTTGGGACATTTTCTTCCCTTGTTTTCTCATATTGGTCAGATATTGCAGATTTCCTCTATTGACTTATATTGTCCCAGTAGTTTTCCAGTTATCACCTCCCAGCCTTCAGTAGCCTGAAGTCTTGGAGTAAGTTGATAATGCAGTGCTTCCAAGGAAAGCTGCCCCTTGCCCACTACTAGTTCCAGGGCTTGGAGCTGGCTCTGTGTGGAAAGGCTCTCACTGGGGGGCTTGCTCTGAGAGGCTGGCCGTGTGGGTGGAGTCCACCGCCGGAGTGTGCAGGGCTGCCTGGGGAAGACTCTAGCTGCCCTGCCCTACTCTGATAAGCCGCCCCTATCCGGGCCTGCCCCCCAGGCCGAGCTTCACCCAGTGGGTGAGAGTCACCCCATGCTTCTATTTTAGTCTCTCAATGCCTCCCCTTCTTGATTCCTGGGTTCTGGAGCAACTGGAGATGCAGTCACCTTCTAGTCTACCATCTTGGATTGCCCCCTTATTAGACCAAATTAAAAAATTATTTAAAAAATGTTAACTTCTTTGCTTTAGGTCACAAAGTAGCAAATAGTTGATACTGTTATTCAACCCCAGGCAGCCTGGCTCCATAACCTGTAACATTAACCATGTCACCTTCAAATGTACCTGTAGGAAACCCCTAGGGCTCTCCTAAGCACAATAGCTATAATAAACTGCCCTCTTCCAATTAAGGCCACCTCTTCCCCATGGCATATTTGTCCATAATTCTAGTCTCCGTATATTTGTTTATGCTTGTTTCCTACCTGGATGGTCCTATCTGCTCAAGTTATCTAAATTGTCCTCATCCTTCATGCTATGCTCAAGTTTACTTCCTTTAGAAAGTCTTCCATATACACCCTGCCCAGCACTTTTAAGTTTTTATTTTTGAGGCAGTTTCTCTCTAAATTGTGCAGACTGGTCATGAACCTATGATCCTCCCACCACAGTCTCCTAAACTGCTGGGATTACAGCGATTGCCACAATGCTACTATCTTCTTTAATTGAACACTCACTTCCCCTGTACCCAGTTATTCCATATTAGGGATAAATTCTATAGACACTCATAAATGTACACCAGGGCACATGTGAAGGATGTTCAAAGTAGTCCTGTTCACAAAAGTAAAAAGCCAGGAATCAATCCAAATGCCCATGAACTAGAAGAGTAGATGAATAAACTGAAGTAGTCATGCAATGAAATATTACATAGTTTTAGTTGGGCACAGTGGTGCACGCCAGTAATCCCAGCAACTCAGGAGCCTGTGGCAGGAGGATCATGAGCTCAAAGCTGGCCTCAGCAACTTAGTGATACCCTGTCTCAATATAAAATATTTGGGGGGGCTGGGGGGCATAGCTTAGTTGGTAGAGTGCCTGCCTCACAAGCACAAGGCCCTGGGTTCAATCCCCAGCACCCCCAAAAATATATATTTTTAAAAAAGGGCTGGGGATATGGCTCAGTGGTTATGCACCCCTAGGTTCAATCCCTGTTAACCTACCAAAAGAAAAAAGAAAGAAATAGAAAAATATTATGTAGTTGTCAAAACAAAAAGAAATGAACCATAGCAATATTATTATGGTTTGGAGATGAAGTGTACCACAGTAAGCTCATGTGATAGGCAATGCAGGAATGTTCAGAGGTGAAATTAGATTATAAGAGCTATAACCTAATCAGTGGATTAATCCATTTGACAGATGAATATTTTTAAAGGACTGCTGGTGGCAGGTGGAGCATGACTGGAGGTGGTGTGTCCCTGCGGTGTGCCCAGGATTATATTTTATTCTCCTCACTCCTCCCCTTTTCTGCTCTCTGACAGCCATGTGTTCCTCTGCCATCTCCTTTTGCCATGATTCTTCACCTCACCTAAGGTCCAGAGCAATGGAGTTCATGACCGATCATGAACTAAACCTCTGAAACTGTGAGCCAAATAAACTTTTCCTCCTCTAAGTTGTTCTTTTCATGCATTTTGGTCACAGCAATGAAAAGTTGGCTAATACATAAATATAATAAAATGGATGAACTTTAGCTATAAAACATAAAACAAAAAGATTTAATCCCAAATAGTATGTGTAGTATGATGCCTATTTGAAACAAAAGAATTTTCTTTGTCGTTCTTTACATTCTGTGTAATCCATTTGTTGTAAATGAATTTTGATAAGAGTATATAATAGTATAACCAAGATCACCATCAGGAAGTAGACAGTAATTTCATCTCCTAAAATATATCCTTGTGCTCCTTTGTACTCAGTCCCTATTTCCTATTCCTGTTCCCAGGTAACCCTTGATCTGCTTTCTGTCACTGTAGTTTTGTCTGTTCCAAAATTCCATATTATGGAAGATAGAGTTGATTTATAACTAGGTTGTAAAAGGTTCATCTTCTCTGGGGACATTTTTTCTTTTTGTATCAGAGGTTGAACCTAGAGGTGTTAAACAACTAAGTTACATCCCTAGTTCTTTTTATTTTTTATTTGATACAGGGTCTCACTAGTTACTTAGGGCCTCACTAAGTTATTGAGGCTGGCTTTGCACTTGCAATCCTTCTGCCTCAGCCTCCAGAACAGCTGGGATTACAGGTATGTCTCAGATTTCTCATATTTAGCTGCCCAGACTTTCTCTTGCTGCCCTGTGTCCTTTACCTTTAAATTAAAATCTTAGGTGGCTGTATTCTGTGAAGGTTGATGAATTCTTTCAAATTCCTGACATTGGGAAATTTATACATATATACATGGAATCACATAATATATAGTGTATTTGTCAAGTTTCCATCACTGTGGCAAAATACCTGAGAAAGTCAACTTAAAGGAGAAAATATTAATTTTGGCTCATGGATTTAGAAGTTTCAATACAAGGTCAGCTGGCTCCATTGCTTTGGACCTGAAGTGAAAAAAAAAAAAAAAAGTCTTCCCTGTAAACTCAAGTTCTCATTTGTTTCTGTCTCCTCTGAACACCCTGCATGTGCTGTGTGAATAGCATAATAAGATTTCACATTATTGTCCAATGTGGTACTTTGTGAAGTATATTCCAGAAAAACCTAGGATTCTATAGGGATATCTCATGGACTGTCAGGGGTGAGGGGAGGCCAGGAAAATGGGGTTCTAGGTTCCCTGACTAGAACCTAGTCAGGTTCTTGATTTCTAGAACAGTAACTTCCTAGTAAATTCCTAGTCAGTAACTTGATTTCTTACTCTGATAAAAAGCAGTTCCTTTTTTCATATATGGCTTGTTCCTTGTTCATGTATGGCTTCCATGTAACATCTTACATAAATGAAGGGTATGCTAATATCAATAAGTAAAAGTGTGAAAAACTGATGCTCTGTTTCAAGATGTATTTTACTTTCCAATTGTTTGATGGAATAATAAGTAATTGTCATTTTCCTGGGGGCTGGGGTTGTAACTCAGTGGTAGAGTACTTGCCTAGCATGTGTGAGGTTCTGGGTTCGATCCTCAGCACTACATAAAAATAAATAAATAAAATAAAGGTATTGTGTCCATCTACAACTAAGAAAACATTAATAAAATAAATTGTCATTTTTATGGGTTAATAGCAGTTAAATAACAATGATTTCATATGGTTCAAACTAATACATGCTTTTCTCATATTCCTGATCTCACCTGCTTTGTCCATTACAGTTTGGAAGATAGTCACAGAAACTCAATCTTTGTAGTGACAACGTGGCCTCATTTCATATTGGCATATATTTGGGCAACTCTTTTAGAGATCAGTAGAAAAAGGTGGGGACAAGATGGGAAAAATATATAACAGAAAACTATGGTTGGGTCCATTGAACACTCCATGGCCTCTAAAAGCATTTTAGTTGCTATGTAAGTCTTAAGCTATTTGTAAGGCAATAGCCTCCAGAAATAGCTTTGAGAGCAGGGCTTCCCTTGTAAATGCAAAGCCATTGAAATGGGAAGATGTTGCATATTCCTGGAAAGTGGTACTTGAACATTTTGTCCCAAAGGTATATTTTGCTGGGCTAGATAAAAAAAGAATGATCTTCTCAGCAGTTCTTGGAGATTGTTCCATTTTTTAAATTAGATTTGCATAAGAAATCAGTATTTGAGAAAGTTAGAATGGCCTTTGCAAGGGAATATTTACAGAAATAGGATATTTTCTCCCTTATGTTAATGGCTAGCAGAATGTCATTGCCTCAGCCAGTACTTGGCAACTGCTAAGGAGATGGACTGCCAAAGACCTGCATACTTTTTCGTCAATGTAAGTCCAAGCAGAAGAGTTCTTAGTAACTCCCCTTGGCATCCCAAAAGGGTTGTAAGCTATGCTGCTGCTAGGCCAGCAGAGGGAAGACTAGCATAAAGCACATTTCCTCAGAGGGAGGTGAGAGGAAAAGACAGGAAAAGCCGTAAGAAGCCCTAGTAAGAAACTGTTGCTTAACAATTTCCAGATTGGTTTCCCCCAAATATTGTTAAGGGATTTCATAAGATCCTATGTGGTGGGCAGAGTATTTATATGATTAATTTTATTTAACTGATGAGGAATGAAGCTTAGGGAGGTAAAGAGACTGAGCCACTTTTTAAAATAGGTTTCTGAGGTTACTCCAAATCAGCAGGAGAAGACATGAAAGCCATAGGAAGAAATGGGAAAGAGCTTGACAGCTGGCTCTCTATAGAAAGATGATAGAATAGAGTATATGTGACCTAGAACTAGCAGGGTTCAAGAAGGACCCTACCCTCTCGGGGTACCTGTGGAGTGAAGATTGAGGTATAAAGGAAAATACTTTTGACTGTGAGTCAGGCAGATCTGACTTAATATTATATGGTGCTATGACCTAGCAATGTGACCTCAGTCAAGTGGTCACAAACTACCTCTCCAAACCTCTTTGCTTCATGTCTAAAATGGAGGCAATGATATTAATTTTGCATAATTCTGGTGGGGTTTTTTTAAAAAAGTTTTAGTGCATTGTAGTTGTACATTGTAGTGGGGTTAATTTTGACGTTTTCATAAATGCACATATAGCATAGTTTTCTTCATTTCAATACCCAGTACTGTCTCCTTTTCTCCCCCTCCCTCCCTCTGATTCCCTTCCTTTATTCTATTTGTCTTTCATCTATTTATTTATTTTTAATTGGTACATTATAACTATTTATAAAATTGGAATGAATGGTGGTGTATTTACATATGTCAACTTTATTCCCCAGTTCTTCCTTTTTGTCTCCCTTCCTCTCACATCATGGGACCCCAGCAGAGTAGATATTTTCAATGTATCTGTTCACACAGAAACCTGGGTCCATCAGGCCCTTGATGGCTAGGGAGGTGAAAGGGCTTGTCATAACTTGTGACCCCCAGGTCTGGACTCTTTCTGATACCTTGAGAGAGGTAGTTACATTAAAGAGGCACTATTTCTGCCTACTGCTCTATTTAGTTGCTGAAAGGAACACACAGAAAGAAAGTAACATAAAGACTGACTGGCAACACTATATGTTAATCTAGTGCTGGTCCCCCTGATGAGAGTTGAAAGGAAAGTACAGACAGGATATAGAGTATAAATCTGAGTTAGTGGGATTAATAACATAAACATCTTTTTAAAAAATTGTTTTGTAGTTGTAGATGGACGGCATGCCTTTATTTTATTTGTTTATTTTGTTTTGTAGTGCTAAGGATCAAACCCTGTGCCTCACATGTGCTAGGCAAGTGTGTCTGTGAGAAATTCAAGTTAAAGTGAAAATTCAGCCAGTTGGTTAGGAGTGAGGGAACTGGGAATTGAGAGATCCACTACAGAGTAGAGAGAAGAAAACTTTCAGTCTTCTGGTACAACATCTCCACATTATGCTCATATTTTGAATAGGTAATAAATGCCAATAACAAATTTTAAGTTATAGAAATCTGCACAGCAAAGATAAATTTTCCCTCCCTTTTGCTATCTCTGAGCCACCAAATTCATGTTCCTGAAGACAATTATTTTTTTATGAGTTTCTTGAATCTCCACACAGATGTTGGCATACATATACATGCTGTTCTGCATCTTACTTTTTAAATTTAAATTATTCTAGATCAGTACATCTAACACTGTCAATAGCTGCATGTGGTACTGTATCATTGAGGTTAACAATTTATTTAACAAGTCCCCAAAAGACAATGAGATTGTTTACAAACAACATTGCAATTAATATTCACATTTTATACACATGCAGGTTTATTTGTAAGATAAATTCCAAGTGGAATAGTTGAGTTATGCACATTTAAATGCTGATAAATAGTACCCCTCATAGAGGATATTGTTAACTTATTCTCATTCACTATGTTTCAGAATGTCTTTTTTCACATCCTGCTATGCAGTGCTTTTTATTTATGTTAATGTGAGAGGTGAAAAATATTATAAGTTTGACTTTGCTATCCTCTTACTATGAGTGAAGTTTAAGCAGCCTTCCCATATTTAAAAATCACTTGTATTTCCTTTTCTATGAACTGCTATACCATATACTTCACCAATTTTATCACTGAGTTTCATCTTATTCATAATGTCTCATAGGAGCTTCTTAAAAAATAAAGAAGTTAGTGTTTTATCATTAGAATTACAAATGTTTATTGTTCCTTTTTTTGTAAATTTGCTTTATTTCATGTGAGCAAAAAATCTTTATTCTAGACACAAATTTCATTTATTAGAATAGTTCTACAAATTTTGTTTGCAACAAAATTAACCACAATTCATGAAGTCACAAAAAAAGTAATACAGAGATTTAAGAATACTTATCTTCAATCATTTTTGCTTTCTATTGCCAAGCAGAAAATTTGACTTTTATGTAGTCAAATTGATCATTCTTTTTTCCTCTGTATTCTGGGTTGTGTTTCATTGCTAGAAAGATTTTTAATAATGTATCCAATATTTTCTTTTATAATACCAATTTTTGCACTTAAGTCATTGATCTATGTGGAAATTATTTTGATGTAAGATATGCAGTAGAGATATAGTTCTTTTTCATGGATAGCTATTCAGTTATCCCAATACCATTTATTCATTATTCCATTTTCCCCAATAATTTGAAATACCACTTTTATCATATACTAAATTCCCCTATGTATTTGGATTGATTTATGCACTTTCTACTCTGTTTTTCCGATCTATCAGGTCTGCATGAAGTTCAGTCTCTCTTACTTCTGCCTATATAAGTCTGGCTATAATTTCTCTTAATTTAATTTTATTATCTGTAAAGTGGTTGTTCATATACCTCAAAGGGTTGTATAGATTGCAAAATATAGCTGGTATGAAGATGTAGTATAAACTACAAACACTAGTCATTTGAATGTATTATTATGGATGCTGAATATTTGGAGGAAAAATTGATATAGTTCTACTTAGGGCAATAGGTGGGAGAACAGATAGTTTTAATTTCCCAGCAAAGATCAAGATAAGCACTTCTGGTCCTTAAAGAAAGATCCAATTGAGTCCTGACAAAATTAAGAAAAACTGGGGACAAATGTATCAGTGAAATAGTACAGTGCTAAGATACTCAACAGACATTAATGTTTAAAAGGAGCTGCATAAGGATTAAGTCATTCCTATGAGTGTTTGAGTCTGTGTGTGTGTTTGTGTGTGTGTGTGTTTGGGGTGGGATTTGTATAAAGGCAAGAGCTCAGATGCAATCCTAGTGGAGACAGGAGGGAATCTGAGGAGAGAGATGAGGGAGTCTGAGGGGAGAGGGCCTGGGATGTTAAGATGCAGAAGAGAAGAGCAGTATTGGAAGGAATAAGCAGGGATTGTTATTACTATGCATTTTACTGCTGAATGAACATCCAAATCATATAACATTTGAGAGTCCATCTACTGAAATTCCTCATTTTGTAGATATTTTTGACAGTAAATTTCTATAAGCAATATAGATCTCATGCTAAAAAATGTACAACTCTGGTATCAACAATTGCATCCCCAGAAATTCCCACATGAACACATACACAACCCCTTAGCCTGCACTGATAGGAAAAGAATAGCAAGACAGCCAGAAAAGGGAGGGAGGAGGGAGGGAAGGCAGTGGGCAGAAACCCAGCCTCTGAGCTTCCGGCTAGAGGCAGCAGGTGGCTGCAGGGGTGGGGGTGAGTCCCAGCGGAGAGCATGATGAGTAGCTTAGGCCTCTGAGGAAGGAGCCACCTGAGAACTGCCCTGAGCTTTCAAGAAAGACAAGCTGTGGCTAGTGTGTGGCAGGGCAGCGTTGGGAGACCAGAGGCACGTGTCTGGGAAGGATAATACACCACTTGTTATGGGGAGTCCTCAGTGGTCAGGTTTGGGGCTGTTACTTCAAGCCAGTGTCCTATTGCTGGCTATGCCCAGAAGTACTAGGTCTCAGGGAGAGTTTTGTCACCGCTGGATGGATAACACACGGCTATGGCATGGAGGCTTCCTGTGCCCAGAGGGATATGATAAGCCCACTGCTACCTTCTGCTGTGGGACCTGTTCTCTACGCTATTGCTGTGCTACCCTTGAGGCTCGACTGGATCAGGGACAGTGTCCAGAGGACATTCCCTGGGACCCCAAAGAAGCTATACTCCAGCCTCCAGAAGGTAATCTCAGGGCTGAGGGGTGGCAGAGGAAAAGTTGAAACTGGTAGGAGAAGAGATATTCCCTTTCTACTGGATTTGTGTATCTGTATCAGAGGAATTCAAGGTATATAACATGGTGGATTGAGAATCAAATGATCTGTGTTGGAACCTTGGGAAAACTGGGGCCTACTGAATTCTAACTGCATGACTTTAGGTCAAACCTTTGCTTCGTAGAACATGCTTCCTCAAGAATTTAATGCTTTCATCAGTTCCTGAAGGAGTATGGGGAATTTCCTATGAAATACAAAAATCCTTTTATACCTGAGCATAGTGGGCTTCAGGGTGGTCATGAACCCAGTAACACAACCTTGGTCTACATGGGGAGATCAGACTCTAGGATCATTTGTTTCATAATTTTGCTTTCAAACTTAAGTGCTTTTCAGGAAAAGCTTTGAAAAACTTCCACAGTTCATACTTACCTGCCCTATTTGGGAAGGCTTGGACTCCCTGTTTAGGGGAAGCAGTTATTTATGAAATTCCCCTTGGTCACTATGGCATCTTACTGACTGGTCTCAGACAGGTGGGACAGACAATGTAACTCATCTGTTTATCCAGTGAATACTTATTGAGCATCTACACTGTGCTAGCCAGCAGAGACCTAATGTTGAAAAATATTGCCCTTGTCTGTTTTCCTCTCAAGAATCTGTCACAAAAGGGAGGGTTGTGAGAATTATGATAGAAACAGGACATGGGAGAAAAGGGTTATCTAGCTCTTCTCTCTTTAAAGCACTTTTTGGGATAATATTTCTTGATTGGATGACCCTGTGGTGTGAACCTACCTTGTGATCCCCTTCCTGCTGTGCACACTCCTGTTTGTCCTGCCTACCCCAAAATAGTTTGGAAATCTTAGGATGACTGCAAAGCAGGTTTTTCCAGTCCTGAACCTCAAGACTGCCTTGGAAGTTCAGCATTCCTTTGGGCCTTAGATGGCCTTAGGAAAATTAACTACACAGGGAAGCACCAGGGGCTTCAGTGTTAGATTTCCTCCAGCCCAAAATGTGCTCAAATTGTTTAGTGACCTCACTGCACAAATCCACAGACCTTAGGGCTTATGCCAACCCAAAATATTAGAGAAGGTCAGAAGGCCCATGAGGACACTGGACCACAACCAAGTGTGGCCTTGTATAAAACAGGTCTAAACCCTGCCATGCTGAATGAATGAGGAGTGAAGGAGACTAGTGGCATTATGCCTAGCACATGCATATTTTAAATATATATGATAATGTCTCTTTTGTCTACTTGTGCCCCTGAGGGTCTACAATAAACTTTATGCTGAGCCGAGCTTCCCTTTCAGGGTTATTTCTGAAGTGAAGAAAGATCCTACTTGTAACCCACACAGCAGAGTCAAGGAGCTCACTTAGAGGACTGAAGAGAGTGTCCCATCATTACTTGAGGCAGAAAAATCAAGAAGCACTTCCTATTTCCCCCCACTATTTTCCCTCTCAATTTCCACCTCTTCCAGCAGGTACCCTCTATTCTCTTATACTTTCCTCTTTGTTCCTTTGACCTGAAACTTCCATTACCTCTGTCTATTGTCTCTCAAGAGTCAACAGAACATAGTAATTAAGATCTGGAGTCAGAAAGAACTAGATTTAATTTCTTTCTCTGTCATTTATCAGCTATGTAATATTTATCATTTTGATTTTTGAACCTACAGAAATACTTTCCAAACTATAGACATTGTGGTAGCAATACTAATTTATTTCCAGACTCTTAAAAGCCATTATCCTATTCTCTATTGTAATTTATACAATTTGTTCCCTTTGTTTGGAATGTTTATCCTTTTTTTTGCCCACCTTGAAGATTCCTGAGTAGGAACTCTTCAATAACTCTTTAAAACCCAGTTGTGGACACAAACTGTTTTTTACTGTCTTTCACAAGTTCTTCGTAGTTCTGCTTTTATCTTTACTGATTTCTAAATCTGCATTTTTCTCTCATTGAAAGCTACACCTATTCTCTGGAAAGCACATCTTACCCATAGCAGATGCCCACTCACACTATTTGTTTTGCCTTTGCACATGTACGTGCTTATGGGAAGATTGCACTTGATTGTTTTCAAATCATCTTTTCAATTAGGCAGAGGTCCTTCCAGGACAGTGCCCACAACTCCATCATCTCTGATTCCATAGTGGACTGGCCATGATAGATGAGATGCAGGCTATGGAAAGCCCAGGCATATGAGCCACAGAGACCTAGAGATCCTTCCCAAGTTCAAAGCTCAACTTTGAGCCTCATCCCTGGAGAACTCATTCTTTTCATTACCTGTTACAAGGAGTGAAACCCCCAAATCTCAGATGCTGTACCATCTCCTAGAACAAATTGACTTAAAAGTTGACTTATAATACTACCAAACACACCTCTAGGTAATGGTTTTAAATAAATATTTCTGAATGCAAGGAGTTCCATACTCTAAAAGGAAATAAGCCCTTGCCCCTTCTAGGTAGTAAGTTTGAGAATTTTGATCCCACTCTATTACAACCCTCATTTTTCTAGACCAGTGTCCTCATTTGCTGAGTATGTTCTTTGTCTTGGCAGCCCAATCCAGACACTTGTTGATTTTCATTGCTTTTCTCAAGACCTCCAACTGTTCAATTATATATCTCTTAAACATGTTATTGAAGGTTCAGTCAGCACAGTTTTTATGCAATAAGATTACCTTTCATTTTCATTTTATTTAAAGGAAAAGATCAATATCTAAATAGAATGAGAAAAATAATATAATGAAAAACTGGGTTATTATATTTAGGTGACCTGAACTTTTGCTCTGACCTTCATGGAAAATTTGCTCTGCTTTTTCTCCCTTCATCACTATTCTTATAACCGAAAACCTCATCTTAAGTATTCCAAAGATGGAGGGGGAAATGCCCTACCTTTGCATACCACTTTAGAGTTTATAAATGTTTTCACATGCCTTAGCTCCTTCCATTCAGACAAAGCTATGAAGTAGATGTTATCAAAATTTTATTAAGGAATAATATGAAACCTAGAGATTTTAATTGGTTTGTCCAAGTCCACCTCATTTATTAGTGGCTTAGTCAATAAGTAGGCCCCAGGCCTTGTAGCTGCTAATTTCAAATGTTCTTTCTACTTAGCACATTATCTTTCAAAGGAGATACTACTGCCTTTTTGTATGTGATGTCTTTCCTAAGAAAGTCTGTGCATAGCATTTTCTCTTTAGGGATTCCTTCAGTAGATGATATCTCTTTGCACCTTCGCCTGGATGATAACTGGTAAGTCATAATTTGGTCCATAAATATAACTTGGAAGACTTTTTCCTAAGCTTCATGCCTACCTATGCCAAAATTGATTTCTCTTGACTCATAAGGCCTTCTGTGGACCTAGCTTCCTCCTTCCTGGATAGATTTGGTGAAAGCTACTGAAGAAATGCGTCTGCATTTATACATGCTCTGAGTATTAGCTAAGGTATAAGATGTCTTCCCCCTTATGTACAGGTAGCAATAGTCCAAGAAACTTGTAACTACTCAAGTTTTCTTTCTTCTCTTCATACTAGGATCGATCTACCTGCCCTTAGTCATTGTGGGTGGCACCTTTGTCACTTTCATCCTATTGGGAATCCTCGCTGGTATTGCCTGCTTCCGTTGCCTTCGGTCTCTGAGAAGAGATGAACTTTGCACTGCACCTCAAAGCCCTGAACTTACTGTGCTGAGCTCTAGTCCCACTCCCAGGAGAAATGCCTCAGGAAACCCACTGCTCCACTCCAAACCTGATGCTGGCCCAGCCCTGCCTTTCACCACCCAGGAACACCCAGGGAGTACCATCCTTACCATCCCCACATCAGTCACTAGGCCTCTTCACTGGCCCCTACTTGAGTCTTCCCAATTACCATCCCTAACTACGAGTACAGCTATTGTTATATCCTCTGCTCCCCTACTGACTGGCACAATTTCATATGGACCAGCCTGTGGTCCACATTCCACAGGCACACTCCTGGAGCTATATCCTGAAGCTCATTGTTGATAGAATCATCAAGCAAATCTAAAACAAAGCTCAACTCCAATCCCGGACCTTGAGGTGATTTTCTATTTTCTAAAAGATTGACTTTCCTTTCAGATGGAAAAGTGTCTTCTCTGTCTGTTTTTTAGTGGCATCACTCTGTGGCTGCTGTCATTGCTTTTTCATAAATAGACAGGGCTTCACTTAGAAACAGTATAATTTAGCTGATAATTTTGGCAAATTATCTACAGTGGGAATGTTCTCATAAGTCCCCAGGTAATCTTAAGGTTTCTAAATGCATTAAAAATGTTTATATGCTAAGGGAAACAGGTAAGAAGAGGATTTCATTTGTGCTGGTTCATGTTCACTGCAATGTTAGCCATCTAAGCTCTCATATGGAACCTTGTCTCCAACAAGACAGATGAGGGAGTTTAAAGATTCAGTTCACAATGGGAGCCATGGAACTTTAACTGTCAGCATTAAATACATGCATATATGCATATATGCATACATATCTTCTTTTTCAGAGTAATATTGAAGGGAGAACTTTAAAGACAGCTAAAGATTGATGGTGACTATCTGCATGTCACAACACAACCAGGATTTCTAGAAAAGGACTACATGCTGTGAATTTTAAAGGCAGTAGAAAAGGATTCATTATCCTTTCCCTAAGGGATAAAGCCTGCTGGTACTAATAGATGGTCTGACCTCTGAAATACAATTAATACAAAATACTTTTCAAGAAGTAAATGCAAAGATCTTTCCCAGAGTAATCTAAATGGTTAACATTCAAGTGTTTTACAATAGCTAATGAACAACTCCCTGAAGCACCAATCAAATGGAGACAATTATTTATAATTAACTCATGAATATATTATGCTCAACCTGAAACCACTGAAGCCTGGAGACCTCAGGAACCTCAGAGTGATTACTTGTTTAGTATGGATCAGATTTTTAGAATAATTAGACAAGTCACTAAAGAAATCGAATTTACAGAAAATAAAACCAATGTCCATCTCATTCACCTTTCATGCTGATTTGCCTACCACCAGTGTGGTGATTTTTGTCAATAATGTTCATAAATTCTCATTATCCCTTGCTTATGGTCGCCTTGACTATTGGCTTTCTGCGTGATTTTGGCAAGTCACTTCCTCCCTCTGGGCCTTAGTTTCTCTTCTAATCAAAAGAGGAAGATGGATGACATAATAGTGATGATCCTTACTAGCACCATTAATGAAAGTGTTTAATCCCAAATGCATACTAGAATCACTGGGGAACTTGAAAAAATACAGATGGGGGCCTAATGCAGACTGATTAAATCAGACTGGGGAAAATATATTGGGATTTTATTTAAAGTTCTCTATGTGATGTAATGTGCAGTTTGGGCTAAGAATCACTGATTTCTGATCTGTGTCCATCTTAGGCTAGATCTGATCTATCTTAGATACAGTCTTGCAGTAAATGTATTCATTTCCTATTGCTGTTATAATAAATTACCACAAAATTAGTTACTTAAAACAAAGCAAATTTATTATCTGATAGTTTTGGAGGTCAGAAGTTCAAAATTAGATTTACTAGGCTAAAGTCAAGATGTCAGCATGGCTGATCCCTCCTGGATGGTCTGGTGTGGTGGATTCCATTTATTTGCCTTTTGTAGCTTCCAGTGGTTACCTGTATCCATTACCTTGTGAGCCCTTCCTCCATCTTTAAGTGCATTACTTCAATCTCCACTTCTGTCACCACTTCACTTTCTCTTCTTGTTCTATGTCTACTTTCTCCTTATAAGGACTGGGATTACATCAGGCCTACCCATAGATCCCAATTTCAAGAGTCTTAATTTAATATCTTTGCCACATAAGGTAATATATTCACAGATCTTGAAGATGAGGAAATGAGGTCATTATTTACCCTACCATAGTAATCCTTCATTTTTCAACTATATATAGAGTGATTTAATGCCAGATTTTTTTTAAAAAGTATGATTTTAGTGGACATTTTCTTGGTATAAGAGGAAAAGAAAATAGAGAATAATTAAAAGAATACCTTGTGATTAAGTAATACCTCACTTTCACATTCATTACTTTCTTTGATCCTTTGAGTCAGCATGGGAGGTTGGTGGCATTTGCTGAGTTTGGGTGGAATGAATAAAATTGTCCAAAATGACAAGGGTAAGATTTAGTATAGCATTGCCAGATGTAACAAATAAGAATATAGAGGCTCCATTAAATTTGAACTTCAGATAACTTACACTTATATAGGTATGTTCCATGTAGTATTTGTAACATATTCCAAAAGCATCCAATGTTCATTAGAAATTAAAACTGTATATTCTATATTTTTATCTGGCAACTCTACCTTTGTGCGCTCATTCCATATCTTTTTTTTATTTTTTTGAACCAGGGATTGAACTCAGGGGCACTCGACAACTGAGCCACATCCCCAGCACTATTTTGTATTTCATTTAGAGACAGGGTCTCACTGAGTGGCTTAGCACCTTGCTTTTGCTGAGGCTGGCCTTGAACTTGCCATCCTCCTGCCTCAGCCTCCTGAGCCACTGGGATTACAGGCATGTGCCACCAGGGCCAGCTGTGCTCACTCCATTACAGTCCAGTTGTCTCTTATTCCACAACCCCATACTTCTGCTACTACTGTCATTATCAGCAGTATTTTTTAAATTATCTTATTTTTAGCTTTATAGTTCATGAAGCTATTAAACATACTATTTACTTTTATCCTCAAAATAAGTATCCTCTTCCACCAGAGACAGAGTAGGCATTATGAATACCCATTTTTAAAAAAAGGAATCAAATTCAAGAAAGATCACTGACTTGCCCACAGTTACCTGAACTTTGGATCTTTTGCTCTTCTACATTCTCCTAGGTTTGGCCTCCTTTAGCATTCCACACTCATCTACAAGTCCTTAGTTCTTTCTTATTTTTCCAGCTCTTGAATTCATCCCTTAAACACTTCACTCTGACCTCAATTCATGTTGCTGCCATGTCTGCAAGATAAACCCTTTCTGATCCTAACAACTGGATTCCCAAGGCTAGGTTGTTCTTATCATGTAATCTCCTTCCTGTAGGCTTTAGATCTCAGTGTGGTAATCCAGTTTGTTGATCCTAGAATCAAATTGCTTTGCTTCTCAGTCATGGAAATAGGGAGGTGGTGTTTCTGAGAAGTGACTTAATTCACTAATTCATCCACATAGCCTGTCTTGTTCCAAAAGAGAATTTGAGGAGTTGAGTGAAATAAATTGCTAAAAATCAAAGGAAGAGAAGTTGCAAGATAGAAGAAAACCCCTGAGAATGGTCCCCAACATTCCTATTGCTTCTGCAGAATATCCTCTGTACGCATTTGCCACAAGGACTAGGAATGCTGGACAGCAGAAGTAACATATCCCTTCTTTCATAGATAAAGAACTGAGTCCAAGGGAGGAAAACAGTCTTAATGTGTGAGGAACAGATTTGGAGATGGATCTCAGGGTTTCCTAAATTCCAGTTCATTTTATTTTCTACTCTATGTGATGGGAAACTATTTTTTATTTTGTGTAACAATCCCTTGCTTGAATGATAGTCTTGAAAATCTAAAGATATGTCTTCTCATTCTTTTAGCCTTATTTATAGAATGTGAAAGTCTACTGTTTTAGCCAGAAGCTAGAATTTAGTTGATCAGAGACTCACGACCTTGGTGTATTCTAAGCTATGTCTTCCCATGAGTTCAAACTGAAAACAGTTCAGTGCTTCTGTCCTTTCCCATCTGGTTACCATATCACTAACTTCCACCCCACCCAACCCAACAGAGAAAAAAACAGGAGATTGAGTGAGGCCTTCAACTTGGTGGGTATTAGTCAATTGTGGCCTGGGGCATTTTTGTGCTGAGATAACTTTCTCCTTTATATATCTGTCCTAATGTATGATGCAGAATTTAGCCAAGTTTATTAGAAGGGATGGGAAAGGGGAAAGGGGGACACTCAAGGGAGAGAGTGGTCCTCTCTGAAGGAAATGGAGACTTACAAAACCCTCAGGGAAAAAGGGAGTTCAGGAATCTGACCTGTTGCAATTTCCCTTATCTGCCAGAATCCCCCTGCCCAAAGCAAGCCCGCCCATGACGGGCCTTGCTAATCTCAGACCTTTGTTGAGCCTGTCGCCATTTTCCCTCTTGAAAATGTGCCCGTTGGCTGCTTAATAAAGCACCACTGATCCATCCATTGAGGTCTGTCTTCATTTCTTTTTCCTTTTGTTTTCTCTTTCATTTGCCTTCACTGTCAAAGAGGACAGTGACAGCATTCCTCTCCTGCACTAAGTTTTACTGAGGACTCCAAAGAAGTTTCCTGAGTCCCACCCAAGTCCACCTCTTGATATTTGACTGACAACAGAATGACCTCAAACTTTAAAGTCCTCATTGCACATGACAACTCTAGGTCATTTTGGCCCTTACTGATCAGTTCTAATTGGAACCTGTTCTTACAGATTTTATGGTTAGAGGGTATTATCCTTATATCCCTGAGTTCAAGGATTTGGTCACATAAGTCTCCCTCTTCAGGGTAATTTGGGTTCCTGTTAATGACATTATTTCAGGCCTACATTTATCCTGCAGATAACAGGAAGTTTGAAGAGGAATGTGACATATCTTGTCCACTTAAGGCAGACAGGGCTACAGGTAAATTGTTTCCTGGAAAAGAAAATATGTGAGGGTCAGCACCATGGGCCCATTTCATACAATTATTCCCTTAACCTTATGTTCCCACTACTTATATTTGTCTGTCCCATGTTAGAGGCACTTGGTTGTCAAATTGCTTTCACTTGAACTTTTCTCCATTTCTCCTCCCCAAAATTCAGAGAGTTGGACAAAGAAGGTGTTATTAATATTTCAAGAATGAGGAAGTGGATGCAAAGGGGTGATTAATCCAGCTTTTCAGAATGAATAGATAGGAGAGAAAATTCAAGTGTTCTGATTATTAGCTGGGATCTTTCCATGAAATATCATTCCTCACTAACCAAACCCTCCTCAGTACCCCAGGACTCTTAGAGTTCTTAAAGATGCTTTTTCTATTTTTCCTATTAAGTAAACAGAGGAGGTAGTAAAAGTCACTTTCCCTGAAATGTATTTTTATTTTTCTGGGGACAATACCTTGTCCCAAAGAAATCAATTGAATTATATGATTTCAGATTATTTATAGGCAGGTGAGGGAAGAATCTGGGAAGTAGAAGGGCCCTTTTAACTTCCAAACAGGTACCATAATTTGTGCACAGGTATGATCAGTCATGATTATTATGGGAAATATTAAGCTATGGAATCTTTGGCCTAGCCTTAGCAGTTACAGAGATTGGAGAGTGTTTACTTCCTCTTTCCACTGATGGTTCATTTTGGTTTATTCTTTCATAATGAACAGTTCCAGCATAAGTCATTTCCCAGGGTCTGTGATCTGGAAATATACTTAGAAATCTTTAGATCTATTTCCCTTCACTGTGCAGATGGTAAAACAGAGACCTGTGTAGGGTACAAGGTTTACAGAGATCAGGTGACAAAAACAATGAGTTTGAGAGCTGGGAGTAAGGTCCCATATACCCAATGAAGGAATAACAAAGAGAATTGCCTGAGTTCCAGCATTGTCTTTAATAGCAACAAACAAACAAACAACAATAACAAAACAGTGAGCATGCACTTCAGTTCTTAAGTACACTTAGGAATATTTAAGACAAGTATTACAAATTATGGGTTATCACCTTTATCTATAAAGGATGGCAGCATTTATTAAATGACTAATATGACTGTAAAATGCAGAAACGTGTTCAGTGGGTCCTCAATATAGACTGACACAAAAAGATATAGGGGTAATCAACCCCCTTTGTAGACCATTTCAGTTAGAAATAGCTTTATAAATTATCCAATAACTTTTCCATTATCCATTTTATAAGTTAGGAAACAGGCATAAAAAGGACAGTGACACATCCCTAATCATAATAGCCAGCTAGTGCCAGAGCTAGTCCTATAGATTTTTGAATACTAAATCAACATTTTATACACAATAACACATCACTTCACAAAGTCCCAGAGAAGGAAAGTGTCAGGTCCAGAGTCACACAGTTCAGCAGTGCTAAAGAGAGGACTAAATGCAGTCCTCTGATTTATAGGCTACGATCTTTCCACTTCTCTGGAAGAACAATAACAACAATCATAAGAGTAGAAATACTAATTGTGCGTTTGGGCAGGGGATATAGCTCATTGGCAGAGTGTTTGCCTAGCATGTTTGAGGCTCTGGTTTTGATCCCCGTGCCACAAAAACAAATAACAATAACAATAACTTAGATATTATTTACAGAGTTCTTACTATGTGCCAGGCATTGGGCTAAGTACTTTACATATATTATATCTTTTAATATTTCAACATTTTATAGATGAAGAAATCCAGATTCTAAAAGGCTAGTTTGAAACATACACAGATCTGAATCCAAAATCTGTTTTGTTGTTTTTGTTGTTGTTACCAGGGATCAAACCCAGAGACACCCAATGACTGAGCCATATCCCCAACTATTTTTGTATTTTATTTACAAACAGGGACTTGCTGAGTTGCTTAGGGCCTTGCTAAATTGTTCAGACTGGATTTGAACTTGCAATCCTCCTGCTTTAGCCTCCTGAGCTACTGGGATTACAGGTGTGCACCACAGCATTGCACCAAACTCTGTGTTTTTTTAACCACTATACCATGTTCTTTTTCAGTAGAGACCAAGAAAATTAAGTCAGAGGTAGTTCTAAAAGATTCTAAAGGAAATGTCTAGATTTGAAGAATCAAACTTTTCTGTAATAGCTTCTTCAGGTCAATATAACTATAATACATTTTATTTTTTGAGAGTTGGGAAAATATAATAAAGATAAATACTAGTCAACATTAATCCTACCACCCAGACTTAATATCTTAGTGTATTTTTTCCCCAGTCTTCTGATAAAATCAATTTTTGGATGATTTGAATTCTATGATTCAAATGAATTCTGTGGTCAAACAGATTCTTTGAACTGAAAGTATCTTCTCCAAAATATTTCAAAGGGCTGGTCAGTATTCAATTTGTCCTTATATGCTCCAAGTTTGTGTGGAAGTCCTTATTCATTGCTACCCTTAAACACTGGTTTCATTAAACATTGCTACCCTTAAACATTGCTATCATTAAACACTGGTTTATCAATCATAAGCAATTTTATGATCTCAGTCAATGTTTCTTAATGTATATTCCATCAAATCACAGTCTTCTAAGATACTCTTGGGGAAAGGAGTTCTATGGTTGAATCAGATTGGGAAACATTGTATATTAGACTCACTAGTTGAGATTCACAATGCTTAAAGTTCTTCAGTTCTTCTGTTTAGGCAGAATTTTTCAAAGTTTCTTTCATTTTGGAACTCTTTTTCTACAATCACTTATTGGTATATAGTAGTATTTGGAAAAGACTGATCTAGTTAGGATGTCCAACCATCCAGTTTGCCTGGGAATGAGGAAGTTCCCAGGAAGTGAGACTTTCAACTTAAAGCCATGAAAGTCGTGGGAAAACAGGGATGACTGCATAAACTCAGATGCAATATAAACTTTCTTTCTCTCCAATTTTACAGACAAAAATTACAATCTAGAAATGTAGAATTCATTTAAAACAAATATTCCATGATCAAAGCTGGAATTCAAAGCCACAATTTATGGATCCCAAGCCAATAATTTTTTTATACTCTGCTTGACTGAAAGCTTTGGAAAATGAAAAGAAGAAAACAATCTGATAAACTTATTCATGAATATTTAGAGATACCCTGCTAATTGTGAGTCAGGCCTTAAGACCTACCAGATGGATATTCCCATCACTAGCCTTTTACTAGGTGATGTCTGGCAGAAGGAAAACAGTTGCTTGTGGCCTAAAGTATGAAGCTGGTATAATGTTGGGTGTATGTAGTCCCTCCTCTCTGATCTTTCCCCAAAACTTTACTGGTCAAACTTCACAAAGAAAGTTTTAAATCTGATTTCTACTTCTGCCTGACAACGCTGGAATGCTTTTCCTAATAGGTTGATTTTTTTCTATTCTCTAAGAAGCTTGCATAATTATTTTCCCTTTTGTCGAAACTTCTGCACATCCTTAAATCTTCATATTTAACAGATGACCCTGGCTCATACTTCACTGAGAAAATGGAAGCCATGTAAAAAAAAAAAAAAAAAAAAAACTCTTCTCTCCTTTCCACCAAAACTTGCTGCTTCTATAGTAATCTTCTACCTTCTTTCATGTTCTAATATAAGAAGTGATCCACTAAAGAATGAGTCTTACAGACATCTATTGTTTCTACAAAGATAAAAAATAGTTTATGCCCATATAATCCAAGAATAATTAATATAATTGCAAAATACATCCATCAAGACCAAAGTAGATTTACCAAGAACAGGTAATTGTTAGAAAATAGAAGATTTTTAAATTGAATGCCCTAATACAAGCTGTGCAAATTCAAGTTGTGCAAATCGTTGAAATCAATAGTACTCTAGAACACTGCAAAAGCTTCTTCCTGCCTTAAAAGAATATAACTTTGAAAACCTTTTAAAAATCAATTTGGGTAAATTTTCCTTCAGGTATCTAATGTTCTAAATAAATAATCTAAACCATACATAAAATAAAATAATTTTAGCCAGGCACACTCCTATAATCCCAGCAATTTAGGAGGCTAAGGCAGGAGGATCCTAAGTTTAAGACCAGCCTCAGCAATTTAACAAGATTCTGTCCCAAAATTAAAAAAAAAAGTAGAAAGGATATAGCTCAGTGGGTAAGTGTCCCTGTGATACTGCCGTTTACTGGTGATGAGTTCTGCTTCCTCAGATGTTGAAGTATAACAGCCAGAGAAGCACACCAAGGCAAGCATATATTAAGCAGATTTTATTTAAAAGTAGTAACACAGACTTCTCCCAGGAGGGAGAAGGGGGCCATGGCTGATGTTCTACAATCCCAAGAAGTGAGTGTACCTTACATCTTTTATATATTAGGGTCCTCTTTTTTTCTATCTCCCCCATCTTTCTCCTTCCTGCCTATGTGACTAGGCCCAGGAGATACCCTGACATGGCAAAAAAGGTGAGAAGAAGATGGCAGGGAGAAGGGCCACAGTGAGAATTCAGGCAGGTAAGGGACCAGGGGACATTAATTAGCAATTCCCTGCCTGCAGTTTTTTTTTTTTTTGGGGGGGGGAGGGGTAGTTAGGCAGGTAACCTTGGTGATCAGAAGGGCACTGGAGACACTGACATTCCAATCTCCCAGGGGCAGTCTCCAATTTCCCAGACTCAGATGGCCTTCATTCCTTGATTCCACCAGATTTCCTTTTCTACACTAATTACCTGTCCTCAATTCTGACTTCACCCGGGATTAATCCACAGTATGCCTGCCCCAAATTAAATATTTTCAAAAACTTTGCAGTTGAGAAGGAAATGACACAAACTTGCCTTCTCTCTATATTCTACTTTAAAAGAAGGACTCCTAGTATTGCTATAAAAAGGCACTGAAAATATCACAATGCTTCACACATTATTAGTCTATTTGTGGATTACATTATAATTTACCAGTTTCAAGAAATGTAAATCTCACAATAATATATCCAGTTAACAGCAAATTTTTGGCTTCAGAATTAACTACACAAAACCATAATTTATAGCGTATATCAACTAATGATCTACTCTGTTTATTCCCTACTAAATTTAAGTTAGAGTAGGTGATAGGGTTTCTTTGTAGTCCAACAGGAAAAAAATAATGTCCTGTGCAATTTTTTTTTTTTTTTTTTTTGGTACCAGGGATTGAACCCAGGGATGCTTAAACCCTGAACTGCATTCTCAGTCCTTTTTTAAATTCTAAGACAGGTTCTCTCTAAGTTGCTTAGGATGTTCTGTGGCAAATCTTTAATTTATCACAATTATGCAAAAATATTCTTTGGACTTAAGAAAGGCCTATTACATTGGTCAACTCTCCAAATGTCATGATTGCAAAACTTTAGGTGGTTAAGAAACATATATTTTTCCCAAAGTCACATTTTATTCAAAGAACCCTTGTGACTTCCAAAGTATACATTAACTGGAAAAAATAGGAGGCAATTATATTTGAGACACTAAAAGAATTAGACTGCTAATAGATTCAACAAGATACTACTCAAATATGAATGAGAAATGTGAGTTTGCAAATATACATGATGATGAAATCAATAAGACTAGAGAAAGGAAATAATGCATCTAACTGGAAAGCTCTAAGAATGAAGTTGAGCATGAAGGAAGGACTGTGTCTTCACAAATCCATGTAAAATTGTGTTAGGTCAGAATTGGAGCGGATATATGAGAAAAAACAAACTACTGAGCAGAGGGCAGCGCGCCAAACAGTGACCAATCAAACAGGGGCAGAAAACCTTCACTGACCCTTATGGTCACCTATCAATCAGCAGGACCCCCCTATTCAGGCCTATAAAGACCCTGGGCAACTGGGGCCACCTGCAGATTTTCTCTGGCTCCCTACCCTGACCTGTACCCCAGGGGGGCTGGGAATTTTGCCAGAGAGCCAAATTCCAATAAAACTTGCTTAGGCGGCTTTCTGCTTGATTTTGTTTGGCCACTAGCCCTGCTCCTGAGCTTACAAACTTCACATAGGAAAGACATGCATTCTGGAACCTGAATAATGTGAATGGTGATTGTGAATACCCACTTACTGATGTGAAGAATGGTAGGATGAGACCAAAACCCAAAAACAGTGGCTTGTTTACTAAAATGTTCTGACACAGCCACATCAATGTTTATAGCAGCTCAATTCATAATAGCTAAACTATGGAACCAACCTAGATGCCCTTCAACAGATGAATGGATGAAGAAAATGTGGTACATATACACAATGGAATATTACTCAGCCTTAAAGAAGAATGAAATTATGGCATTTGCAGGTAATTGGATGAAGCTGGAGAATAGCATGCTAAGTGAAATAAGCCAGTTCCAAAAAACCAAAGGCCAAATGTTTTCTCTGATAAGCAGATGCTGATCCATAGTGGAGGCAGGTAGGGAACAATGAAGGAACTTTGGATGGAGCAGAGGGAAGGGAGGAGATGGGAAGGATGGTAGATTGAGACAGGCATTATTACCCTATGTACCTGTATGATTACACTACTGGTGTGACTCAGCACTATGTACAGCCAGAGAAATGAGAAATTATTCTCCATTTGTGTACAACGTATCAAAATGCATTCTACCGTCATGTATAACCAATCAGAACAAATAAAAAAAGTCCAGAAAGGAAGAGTTACTTAATATATGGTATAAATAGATCTCCATTATCTTAAGACTTTTTTGGAATCAGCTGTTCTCAGTATCCAATTAGAGAGCTAGGACATGTCAGGAATAAGTCAGTCCAGCAAATTTTAGGTTTCAGTCCAGCTGGTCATCATTAGATCGATGTGCCCATAGCAATGTCCAATCCAGGGGTCAGGGAACAGAGGCAGGGCTCAGACATTGGAGAATGGAGGCTGGCAGTAACTGGTGGGGTAAGCAACAGTCTTAGGAAAAGAAGGAATACTAGGCAATGCATCTGGTCAGCAGTAAGAAATAGAAGCCCTGGATAGAAACCCAGTCATATTTGATTTTCTTTTGATAGGAGTTAAGGGAAATCTGGCAGGAATACCAGTTAGAGGGCTAATACTAGGAAATGGCTCAGTGGTCTGTGGGGAGAAGTTATCTGATACTACCAGGAGCAGGAAGAGCCAAAGGTAAATGTCTTAGGGAATTCTGAAATTCAAAACCGGGAAAGACAAAATCAGTTTCCATGTCCAAATTTAAGAGACAAGTAATGTTCTAGAACAGGAATGTCAAGCAAAAAATGTTGAGCTGTACCAAGAAGGGAAAGAGAAAGGGTGGAACAAAGTGAGAAGGTCCAAGAGAATTGGTTCATAATTATGTCAACCAGATCAAAGCAAACTGGATCAGTTCATGTGAGTTCTGTAAATGGGCCAGCTGAGAAAAGCCTCAGCATGTGAGGGTTCAAAAAGATTGCTACTGTGAGAAGAGGAAGAGGGGCTGAATAAAGAAGCCATGGATTACATGACTCACATATAGGAGCAAGGAAAAACTGGAGGA
The DNA here is from genome assembly GCF_902686455.1 of Sciurus vulgaris. Taxonomy (NCBI): domain Eukaryota; kingdom Metazoa; phylum Chordata; class Mammalia; order Rodentia; family Sciuridae; genus Sciurus; species Sciurus vulgaris. The sequence continues at coordinate 85,440,356 of NC_136471.1, read as the reverse complement.
ACATTATTATCAAAAATAGTGGTTTCTATGCTTTTTGAGGAAAAATGTTTCATTTCAATGTCAATTTTTATGCTGGGTATGCTGGTACATGCCTGCATCACACTGGCTTAGTGGCTGAGGTAGGAGGATTAGAAGTTCAAAACCAGCCTCAGCAATTTAAGAAGACCCTGTCTTAAATTTTTAAAAAATTTTTTAAAAAATTTCTATTCTTTAACACCTGATATATTAGTGTTACCATTCTTATCAAATATTAAAATGGTACAATTCTATGAGTAAGACATAGCCAATGGAAAAACTAGAGGTCATTTAAATACTAAAAAAAAAAAAGTGTTACTCTACTGGAATATCCCAAGTTTGGATTTACGCCTCTAAAGGTCTTTTGAAATTTGAAGGTTTGATAGTGGATGGAGCAATGAGTTCATATTTAATTACATCTACTTGTGACAATGTTTACCAGAAATAATTGTGGCTATGCTTCCATATAAATCTATCACAAAACCATACAACAATGACTTATTGACCTATTTAGGGTTATAGGGAGGCATCCCTGAAAATCTGATGAAAGTTATTTCCACTTAGATAAATCAACACATATGTGTAGATATAAAAACTTGCATATCATTTATCATGCTTTACACCCTCCTGAAGCCTATGTATGGCCCAACAGATGATCTTGGATAACTAATCTTGGTTACCTGAATGAGAACTTATGCTCTGGATGAAAACATTTGATTTCAGGTTTGTACATTGGTCACTAATTCATCTTAGGTTGTTACCAAGGGATGCTGTGGTTCATTTCTAGCATTTGTTAATTTCTTGAGTGTTTAATGTCTATGGCATAGTATACATAAGTAAGTTGTGATGGGCTGACAGATCTGGCTCCATGAGAATGTTATAGACCAGACAATAAAGGAAATGACTAAATAGACTCAATTTTGCTCTGAGACTCCATGTTATGTAGGATATAATCTTCTCCCATGGGGACACACTGCCTCTATACCCATCCTCAGTTACTTAGAGTGACATGTTTAGCAATACAAAATGTCAATTCTTATGTAATGAAAAATTGCTCTCTTTTGATCTCTATTGCTCTTAACCAATGTACCATGTAAACGGTAATTGTGTGAATGTTAGTAACCATTGTTTAGTTTGTACTTAGGTAAGGGTCATTTTGACCCACTTCCCCTTCTGTTGATGATCTCATGATGTTAGTTTGTAATTTTGAATCACAGCAACAGACACTTATGATTGATGTGATTTTTGGTATAAGAACCCCTACAACCCTTTGGTCAGGGCTGTTCTCCCAATAGCCATTTTTGGGGGCTTTGTGTGAGACAGTCAGCTGGCCGGCTTAATAAACACTCTCAAATTTGAACTTATCAGTGGTGATCAGTCTGTTCTTAAGTTGTGCCACATAACAAAGTATAGAGTTAGTTCGGAAGATTTCATGGATAATAAAGAACCATTATTAAAATCTGTTACTTTTTTTCTGCTTCATAGATTCCCTAAATGACATACTTTTCTAGATATGAAGAGAGAATCCTATTGAAGAATAATCTGGATAAACTCATTTTCTTCTTTTTCAATAATTAAATCCAGTATGGACAGATTCTGATTTAAAATGATTGCTTTTCTAGAACGACATCAAATTAAAACCAACAGACTAGAAAAGCAACATATGGAATGTGAGAAAATATTTGTAAATCACATATTTGATAAAAAGTTAATATCCAGAGTATATTAAGTACTCATATAACTCAACAACAGAAAACAAACAACCCAATTTAAAAATGGGCAAAAAACTTGAGCGAACATGTCTCCAAATAAGATGTATAAATTACCAGCAAGCATATGAAAATATGCCCAAATTATGAATTGTTAGGAAAATACAAATAAGACCTCACTGCTAATATCAAAAGAAGAAAATATAAAAAAAGAGAAATGGGAAGCTTTGTACTTTTCTGGTGGGAATGCAAAATGGTACAGTTGTTGTGGAAAACATTTCCTCAAAAAATTATAGATAGAATTACTGCATGATCTGGCAATTCCACTTCTTGGTATATACACAAAGAAACTGAAAGCAGGGACAAAAGATAAATTTGTACATGCATATTTACAGCAGCACTATTCATAACAGCCAAAAGTGTCTATAAAGAATTGAATATATATATATACACACACACACATACATACACAAGGGAATATTATTCAGTCTTAAAAAGGAAAAACATTCTGACACATGCTATAACCTGGATGAATCTTGAAGGCAATATGCTAATTGACATAAGATAATAACAAAAGGCAAATTCCTCTTATGTGATATACCTATTGCAAGTCAAAATCATAGACACAGAACGTAGACAGGTGGTTGTCAGGGACTTGGGAGAGGAAGAAATTTGTTCCTTAATGTGTATAGAGTTATAGTTTTGCAATGATGAAAACAATTCTAATAATTGTTTGAACAACAATGTAAATATACTTAAAGCTACTATACATTTAAAAATAGTTAAGATAGTGTTTTAGTCAGTTATTTTGCCTCTGTAATTAAAGGACCCAATCAGAACAATTGTAGAGGAGGAAATGTTTATTTAAGGGCTCATAGTTTCAGAGGTCTTAGTTCATAGAAGGCTGGCTCCATTGCTCGGGGCTCTAGGTGAGGCAGAACAGCATGGCAAAAGAGTGTGGCAGAGAGAAGCAGCTCACATGATGACCAGAAAACAGAGAGAGAGGGTCTCCACTTGCCACATACAAATATATACCCATAGCCACGCCCCAAATTCCCACCTCCTCCAGTCACACCCCACCTGCCTCCAGTTATCACTCAGTTAATCCCATCAGGGATTAATTCAGTGATTGAGTTAAAACACTCACAATCCAATCATTTCTCCTCTGAACCTTCTTGCATTGTCTCACATGTGAGTTTCTGAGGGACACCACATCTAAACCATAACAAATGGTAAAATTTATGCTATTTTACCTCAGTTAAAAATAAATTTTAAAAAGAAGAAACCAATACTCAATTTTAAGAGGCACAAATTAACAAATGGCATTGTGAATCCATAAAACACATTATGTCAAATTTAAGAATTGGTATACATAAAAGGGTGTTTTAATAGATGTCAGGGCAGGGTGAGATATTATTTGATAAAATACAGCATCCATTCATGTTCAAAAGACTAAAAAAAATAGGGATAGTGGGAACATTCCTTAACATTGTAAAGGCCATCTGTGCTAAGCCCATGGCTAATATCATTCTAAATGGTGAAAAACTGAAAGCATTCCCCTAAAAACTGCAACAAGGCAGGGATGCCCTCTTTCACCACTTCTATTCAACAATGTCCTCAACACTCTTGCCAGAGCATTTAGACAGACCAAGGAAATTAAAGGGTTATGAATAGGAAAAGAACTCAAACTATCCCTATTTGCTGATGACATGATTATATATTTACAGGAATCAGGAAATTCCACCAGAAAACTTTTAGAACTCAGAAGTGAATTCAGCAAAGTAGCAGGATATAAGATCAATGCTCATAAATTGAATGCATTTTTATACATAAGTGATGAATCCTCAGAAAGAGAAGTTAGGAAAACTACCCCATTCACAATAGCATCAAAAAAAATAATTGGGAATCAATCTAACAAAAGAGGTGAAAGACCTCTACAATGAGAACTACAGAACAATAAAGAAAGAAATTAAGGATAGGCAGAATTTACTGTCAAAATGTCCATACTATCAAAAGTGCTATACATATTCAACACAATTTCAATTAAAATCCCAATGACGTACCTCACAGAAATAGAGAAAGCAATCATGAAATTCATCTGGAAGAATAAGAGACCCCGAATAGCCAAAGTAATCCTTAGCAGGAAGAGTAAAGCAGGGGTATCACAATACCAGCACTTCAACTATACTACAAAGCAATAGTAACAAAAATGGCATGGTATTGGCAACAAAATAGACAGGTAGATCAATGGTACAGAAGAGGACATGAACACAAACCCATACTAGACAAAGGGGCCAAAAATATGCAATGGAGAAAAGATATCCTCTTCAACAAATGGTGCTGGGAAAACTGGAAATCTATATGCAACAGAATGAAATTAAAACCCTATCTCTCCCCCTGCACAAAAAATCAACTCGAAATGGATCAAGGACCTTGGAATCAGACCAGAGACCCTGCATCTTATAGAAGAAAAGTAGGTTCAAATCTTCAACATGTCGGCTTAGGATCAGACTTCCTTAACAGGACTCCCATAGCACAAGAAATAAAAACAAGAATCAATAACTGGGATAGATTCAAACTAAAAAGCTTTCTCTCAGCAAAGGAAACTATCAGTAATGTGAAGAGGGAGCCTACATAGTGGGAGAAAATCTTTGCCACTCATATTACAGATAGAGCGCTAATTTCCAGAATATATAAAGAACACAAAAAACTTTACACCAAGAATACAAATAACCCAATCAACAAATGGGCTAAGGAAATGAACAGAGACTTCCAGAAGATCTACAAGCCATCAACAGATATATGAATAAATGTTCAACATCTCTAGTAATATGAGAAATGCAAATCAAAACTTCTCTAAGATTCCATCTCACCCCAATTAGAATGGTGATTGTCAAGAATACAAGCAACAATAGGTGTTGGCGAGGATGTGGGAAAAAAGGTACACTCCACTCATACATTGCTGTTGGGACTGCAAATTAGTTCAGTCACTCTGGAAAGCAGTGTGGAGATTCCTTAGAAAACTTGAAATGGAAACACCATTTGACCAGTTATCCCACTCCTTGGCCTATACCCAGAGGACTTAAAATCAGCATACTACTGTGATGCAGCCACATCGACGTTCATAGCTGGTCAATTCACAATAGCCAGATTGTGGAACCAACCTAGATGTCCTTCAATTGATGAATGGATAAAGAAACTGTGATATATATATTCCACACACCATGGAATATTACTCAGCCATAAAGAATAATAAAATTATGGCATTTGCAGGCAAATGGATGAAATTGGAGAATATCATGCTAAGTGAGATAAGCCAATCTCAAAAAACCAAAGGCCAAATGATCTCGCTGATAAGCAGATGATGATACATAATGGGGGGTGGGAGGGGGGCAAGAATGGAGGAAGGAGGGACTGTATAGAGGGAAAATAGGGGTGGCAGGGGTGGGGGGAAGGAAAAATAACAGAATGAATCAAATACCATTACCCTATGTAAATGTATGATTACACAAATGACATGCCTCTACTGCATGTACAACCAGAGAAACAAGTTGTACCCCATTTGTTTACAATAAAAATAATTTTAAAAAATCTTTTACTCTTTACAAGAAACAACTCAAAATGGACCAAAGACCAAAATTTAAGACTGGCAACCATGAAACTATTAGAAAAAAACTGGGAAAGCACTTGAAGACGCTGGTATAGGTAAAAATTTTCTTGGATAAGACCTCACAAACACATGCTACACAAACAAATCTACAGAAAAGGGATTAGTACATTAAATTAAAAAGCTCCTGAACAGCAAAGGAAATAATCAGTAGTGTGAACGAGCAACATATTGAAAGAGAACACGTTTTAAAATTATTCATCCACCAAAGGATTGATATCCAGAGTGTATAAGGAACTAAAAAAATCCAAAAAATAAAGTAATCCAATTAAAAATGGGCAAATATTCAATATTCTTAATAGATATTTCTCAAAAGAAGAAATTCAAATGGGCAAAAAATTTGTGAAAAAAATCAACATCAATATCCATCAGGGAAATGCAAACAAAAACACAATGAGACATCAACTCACCCCATTTAGAATGACTATTATCAAAAAGAAAACAATAGCAAATGTTGGTGAAATTGTGAAGAAAATGGAACTCTTATACAATGTTAGTATTGCTTGACAGTATGGAGATTCCTTTAAAAATTCCATATAAATCTACTATATGATCCAGCAATTCCTCTTCTAGGTATATATCCAAAGTAATTGAATTCATTAGTAATACTATTCGGGCATAAAAAGAATGAACACTTTTCACTTGCTGCAAAATGAATAGAACCAGAAGACATTATGTAAGCTGGACATAGATAGACAAGCACCATATTTTCTCATATGTAGAAAATTAAAAAGTTGAGTTGAATGTAGAATAGTGATTACCAGAGGTTGGGAAGGGTGTGTGTTGTGGGACAGGGTGGATAAGGGGTGCACACTCTATGCATGTATGGAAATATCACAGTGACTCCCATTAAAATATACAATTAGTATGTGCTAATAAAATTTTAAAGTAAATGAACTACTTGTATCTGGTAATTGAAAAAATGTTTACTCTCAGTTAACTGGTCAAAATGCTTATTTAAATTTCCAAATTAGTCAAGCTTTCTAGTAAACATTACACACACACACACACACACACACACACACACACACATATATATATATATATATATATAAAATATTCATTTAGTCTTGTACCTTTAACAAAAGTGTGCCCCTCCCCCCACAATTGGGCATTTGATGACCTTTCATTGGCAGTTTTGCCAGTGCCATCAGCTGTCAATATGAGGGCATTAAGTTTCAACCCAGTCATCTCCCTTTTGAAAATAAAATTCAGGGAATTTCTTAGATGGAGTTGTGACATCATCTTGTTTATGGAATTCTAAACAAGTTCTAAAATAGTGCTGCTTAACTGAATTGAGTCTAACATTTAAAATGGTTCAAGACTCTGCTTTAATACCTCTTATTTGGAAATCAAAGGAATAGGTTGCAATATAAAGGCTGTTTGTAAATCATGGGCTTTTAAAAAGAATATCAACAAAATAGAAAAATGCAGAATATGGATACTCCAGAAAATGTGTAGAGGATTTCATATCCAATAATGATTGGTGAGGCTGTAGAAAGTTACACAAACAAATTTTCCTTGCAGATTCCAAAATTTAAACTGTGGATTCCATTATGATGATACTACTTTCAGAATATGTGCTGTTCAAAATCAGTTAGAATAAAATCCGGTAACTGTTATCACAGCAATAACACGTAATGTAATGTTAAGTGATTTTGCATCTGAATTATTCATATGATTGCAAAGGTCAATAGTTCCAAGGGTACTTAGAGTTCAAGGCAGGATGCTTTGGGTTGTTTCAGGATGAGTAATAGAACACACTAGTAGATTTGAGTATTAACAAGGAAGCTAGCTCCGGATGTGGTCTATTAATAATCTCTAAATATATCTTCCACAATATCATCTCTCAAGTCCCTTAGTCAAGGTTGTGGGAGACACCGGAGGTTAAGATCATAATGACCACACAGTTGAGGATGCTGGGATATGGTTTCTTCTGAGAGATTTCACTTGTCACAAGAAGGGGAGATATCACTGCTTCCTGGGGAGAAAAAAGGTAATACTTTATTGAAAACATTTACCAAATCACTGTCATTGGAATACTTCAACCATGAGAAGCTAGTAACAAATTTCCTAAAATATCCTTTGAGGAAGCAGAGTTTATTCATTCATTGGATAAATGTGTACAAAACACCTGTTTTGTGTCAGGTTTGATTCAAGACATATTAAGTCATTGCCTTCTTGGCACTTACATACTGCATATGTAATATGTAATACTCCAAATTGCATATTTGAAGGGAGATAAAAATTTAAAGTAATGCAATATAATATGGAAGTTCCAGTATAATTCCACCCAAACTCAGCCATTGAATCAATTTAATTAGAAAGTAGAAACATATTTTGCTCTAAAGGAGAAACATTTAAAGAGCTCTAGTGCCTTAAGTGTGCATATGGGGGAGCCACAGGACTTCTGCTCAGACTAAAGCCCAATGGTCCAGCAAAATTTTGTAGTTTGTGAATAAGTTAAATCCATTCGATTTGATGGTACTCTCATTCATCAAGTTTCCTAAGTTAGGAAATTCAGACACCTTACCCTGTTTCCTATAGTATAAATCTACACATATGGGCATATACACACACCCAGTTGAGTCTCAAAAGTCCTGTTCTTCTTATTTCATCAATGCTCAAATATAGGTACATTCTCTCCACACCTATCACAATGTTGTATTTAAGACCTACATTATTATCTTCATATAGAAACCTCAATTATTTTTAAGTCCTCTCATTAAAAGATGAGTATATAGTCTGCCTTTCCTGGGAAAGTTTCAGTTAACCTGTAAGTATCCCAGTTTCTATTTTTTCTTTTGGTGTTATTACTAATTGTGACCCCTTTCACCCTCAAATGTATTGTGATTTGGATGATGAACTAAATGGTTGATGTCGTTTTCACATCTCCAATGTATCTTCTCTAACTAATAAATGGTCCAATTCCATTTTTTCTTTTTTTATTACATCATTATAGCTACACATAGTAGTTGGGTTCATCCCAAGAAAATCATACGTGCATGAAATTTAATTTCAGTTCCCGTTCCCCCTTTTTCCTCCTCTTATACCTCACCCTATTCTTTCTCTACGAAACTTTCTTTTACTTACTTATTTCTTTATCTTTGATTGTTTCTTTCTACTTATATATAAATGTGAATTCCCTGTGGTATGTTCATATATGCACTTCCTCTCATATGTGGAAGCTAGAACAAAATAAGGGAAAGAATGAGGGGACAATCAGATATCACAAAGATATAGAGAATAGCTATAGAATAGAAAAAAGAGATCAAAAGGAAGAGAGGAGAATGGGAAAGGGGAGGAAATGCAAAATGAATTTTAATTATATTTATGTTTTTTTATTGAACCAGGGATGCATAACCATTGAGCCACATCCCCAGATGCTTTTTTAATGTTTTATTTTGAGACAGAGCTCACTTAGCTTAGGGCCTTGCTAAATTGCTGAGGATGACTTTATTTTTTTTAAAACTTTTAAAAATGTTTGTTCTATTTAGTTGTACATGACAGCAGAATGGCAGGATATATTTTGATTCATAGTACACAAATGGGGTACAACTTTTCAATTCTCTGGTTGTACATGATGTAGAATCACATTATTTGTGTTATCATATATGTACATAGGGCATTGATGTTTATCTCACTCCACTATCTCTCCTGACCCCACCACCCATCATTTCCTTCTCCAAAATCCAACATTCCTCCATTCTTCGCTTACCCACTACCACTCCCATTATGTATCAGCATCCACTTATCAGAGGAAACAGTCAGCCTTTGGTTCTTTGGAATTGGCTTATTTCCCTTAGCATGATATTCTCCAACTCCAACTATTTACCTCAAATGTCATAATTCTATTCTTCTTTATGACTGAGTAATATTCCACTGTGTATACATACCACAGTTTCTTTATCCATTCATCTATTGAAGGGCATCTAGGTTGGTTCCCCAGTCTAGTATTGTGAATTGAGCCGCTGTGAACATTGATGCGGCTGTGTCACTGTAGTATGCTGATTTTAAGTCCTTTGGGTATAAATCGTGGCGTGGGATAACTGGGTCAAAAGGTGGGTCCATTTCAAGTTTCTGAGGAATCTCCATACTGCTTTCCAGAGTGCTTGCACCAATTTGCAATCCCACCAGCAATGTATGAGTGTATATTTTTCCTCATATCCTCAACACCACCTATCGTTGCTTGTATTCTTGATAATAGTCATTCAAATTGGAGTGAGATGAAATCTTAGGGTAGTTTTGATTTGCATTTCTCTAATTACTAGAGATGTTGAACATTTTTTCATATATTTGCTGATTGATTGTATTTCCTCTGTGAAGTGTCTGCTCAGTTCCTTAGCCCATTTATTAATTGGGCTATTTGTATGAAAGGTGTAAAATTTTTTGAGTTCTTTATGAATTCTGGAGATTAGTGCTCTACCTGAGGTGCATTGGTAAAGATTTTCTCCCACTCTGTAGGCTCTCTCTTCATATTATTGATTATTTCCTTTGCTGAAAAAAAGCTTTTTTGGTTGAATCCATCCCATTTATTCTTGATTTTATTTCTTGTGCTTTGGGATTCTTGAAAAGAAGTCTGGTCCTATGCCAACATGATGAAGATTTGGCCTACTTTTTCTTCTGTATGGTGCAGGGTCTCTGGTCTAATTCCTAGGTCCTTGATCCATTTTGAGTTTAGTTTTGTGCAGAGTGAGAGATAGGGATTTAGTTTCATTCTGTTGCATATGGATTTCCAATTCTCCCAGCACCATTTGTTGAAGAGGCTATCTTTTCTCCATTGTATGTTTTTGGCACCTTTGTCTAGTATGAGAAAAGTGTATTTATGTGGATTTGTCTCTATGTCCTCTATTCTGTGCCATTGGTCTACCTGTGCATTTCAGTGGCAATACCATGCCTTTTTTGTTACTATTGCTCTGTAGTATAGTTTAATGTCTGCTTTTGTGATACCTCCTGCATCACTCTTCCTGCTAAGGATTGTTTTGTCTATTCTGGGTCTTTTATTCTTCCAAATGAATTTCATGATTCCTTACTCTATTTCTATGAAGTACGTCATTGGGATTTTAATCGGAATTGTGTTGAATCTGTTTAGCACTTTTGGTAGTATGGCCATTTTGAAAATGTTAATTCTGCCTACTGAGGATGGCTTTGAACTTTCAATCCTCTTCCTCAGCCTCCTGAGTGGCTGGAATTACAGATGTATAATTGCATTTTTGAATATAAAAATAACATTCAAATCCTTCAATTAATGGCATTGGCAGTTTGAATTTATTCAATAAACTTCTCATTTCATACAAGTAGATCTAATTAATGACTTTAAATATAATTGAAGACTACTTAAAGTTATTTCCACAGAGATATAAATTTATCCTTTTTTGAAAAATTAATAATTAATAATTATTACAGTAAGTAATATTATTGTATATTTATATTGTACCATGTTGATTGATTCAACTACTTAACATATCCATCTACCTAAATGCTTATTACTCCATCCTATCTAACTGCAAATTTGTACCCTATGAGGGACATCCTCCCAAACCCATTATCTAGTAAACCACCATTCTACTCTCTGCATTTATAAATTCAATTATTTTAGATTCTACATATAAGTGAGAATATGTGGTTTTTGTCTTTTGGTGCCTTGATGTTTTCACTTTTAAAGTGAACTCCAATTTCATCCATATTGACACAAATAACAGGATATTTTTCATTTTTAAGGTTGAATATTATTCCATGGTATATAAAAACCACATTTTCTTCATCCATTCATCAGTTTATAGATACTTAGGTTGATTCCATGTCTTGGCTATTGTAAATGCTGCAATAAGCATAGGAGTTCAGATATCTCTTTGACGGCACAGATTTCAAGTTATTAAGATGTATATCCAGAAGTGAGGAGCTGAAGAAATAGCTCCTGTTGGAAAGCGTTTGCCTAGCATGTGCAAGGACCGTGGTTCGAATCCCCAGCGGCTCAAATAAGAAGAAAAAAAAAAAAAGAAAAACAAGAAGTGAGATGCTGGATCACATGAAAAAGATGTTGTTTTTTTTTTTTTTTTTAAACTTTAAAGGCACCTTGATAAAATTCTCTATAATGGTCGTATTAATTTACATGACTACCAGTAGTATACTAGGATTTCCTTTTCTCCATATCTTCATCAATATTTGTCATCTTGCATCTGAGTTATTGAGAGGTATAAAGTGATATCTTATTTTGCTTTAAAATTGCATTGACCTAATATTTGGTGGTATTGAGTATTGCTTCTTGTACTCTTTGACTATTCCTATGTCTTCTTATGAGAAATGTCTATTCAGATCATTGGCTCCTTTTCAAATTGGGGTTGTTGGTTTTTGCTGAGTTGCCAGAGTTTCTTAAATATTTTGGATTTTAATCCCTAATCAGGTGTAATGCTTGCAAATATTTTCTACTGATCTTAGGTTTTCTCTTCACTTTGTGAATTGTTTTTTTTTTTTTTTTCTGTGCAGAAGCTTTTAAATTTAATGTAATCACATTTGTTTATTTTTGTTTCTGTTGACTGAGATTTTGGAGTCAAATACCAAAAATTTATTGCCAGCCCATCCCACCGAGCCTCTTTGTAATTTCCTATGCCTGAGCAAACTGTGGCCCCAAACCATGGTCTGGCTTCTGTGTATACAGGTTACTAACACTGAAGTGGGTTTCATAGTGGAAAAAAATAATTGTCAAGGTCAATGTCATGTAGTTTCCTCTTTATATATTATAGCTTTTTTACACTTTTAGCCTTTACATTTAAGCCTATAATCCATTTTGAGTTGATTTTTGTATATAATAAGGGTCAAATTTTATTCAGTGTATATGAGTATTAATTTTTCCCAACACATTATTATTATTATTATTGGTAATGGGGATGTGACCAAGGGCCTTGGGCATACTAAGCAGGAACTCTACCACTGAATTAAACCCCAGCCCAACACCCTTCATTTAAGAGACTGTCCTTAACTATTGTGTGTTCTTGGTTCCTTTGCCAAAATACTGACTAAATGCTTGAGGTTATTTTGATATTTTTATTCAGTCTCATTGGTTGATGTGTTTGTTTCCAGGAATGTTACATGATCTTTTATCACTATAGTCTTGAATTAAGTTAGTGTGATGCCTCCATTTTTTTTTTTTTTTTTACTTAAGATTGTCTTTGCTATTTAGGTTATTGTGTGTGTGTGTGTGTGTGTGTGTGTGTCTGTGTGTGTGTGTGTGTGTGTGTGTGTGTGTGTGTGTGTGCATGGTTCCATAATAATTTCAGGATTTTTTATATTTCTATGAAAAATGACTTTGGAAGTTTTATAGAAATTGCGTTGAATCTATAGATAAATTTTGGTACCAGGAGCTTCTTAATGTGAATTCTTCCAATAAATAGGCAAAAAACCTAAACAGACACTTTTCAAAAGAAGAAATACAAATGGTCAAATAAATGAAAAAATGTTCAATATCTCTAACAATTAGAGAAATGCAAATTGATACCACCCTGAGATTTCATCTCATTTCAGTCAGATTGGCCATTATCAAGAATACAAGTAATAAGAATTGTTGGTGAGGTGAGGATGTGGAGGAAAATGTGTGCTCATGCATTGTTGGTGGGACTGTAAATTGGTGCAACCATTCTGAAAAGCAATATTGAAATTCCTCAAAAAAAAAAAAAACTAGAAGTGAAACTACCATTGACCCAGTTATCCCATTCCTCAGTTGTGGAGAGTGGAGACAGAGGATGGGAGAGCAATGACTGAGATTAGGAGTCTCTGATGACCTCATGACTGTGGCATGCCTTCTGCCTGGGAAAGTTTCTGTGCAATGGCACAGTATGCTTAGCTGCTGTGCATGAGGAGGATCTTTGCAAGAGTCCTATCAGCTCTGACCTTGATCTCAGGCACACAACTCCTGGGAAGGAAGGAACTCTTATGCTAGAGAAACACGATGTTTCACCAGCTCAGCTTTTCCAGTTCCTGCCCACCTTACAGTAACTTTAAACAATGGAATTTCTTGAGAGACACACAAAACACCTAACATTTCACTTTGCAACTATGGATTGCAACTGTGGAAAAGCTATATAGATGTCCTAGTTTCTGTAACTTTCCTGAATACAAAGAATAATGGTTGTATAGTTTTTAACCTGATAAGGAGACATGTATAAATAAAAATTGCTGGTGTAACTCTTGAGATTTGAATCTCCATCAGAGAGCAGAGTTCCACCTGATCTCAGCTTAATCTTCAAGATCTGTATCTGTGAATCTTTATTTTCCAATCTCCCTGCACCCTCTCCCAAGAGTTTGGTCAAGTTGGTAGGGACACTCAGTATATATCCAAAGGATTTTAAGTCATAATACTACAGTGATGCAGCCACATCAGCTTGTAGTAGCAAAATTCACAACAGTTAAGCTACAGAAATAACCTAGATGCCCATCAACAGACAGACACACACACACACATGCACACACACACACACACACACACAATGGAATATTACTGAGCTATAAAGAAGAATGACTTTATGACATTTACCAGTAACTCGACAGATCTGGAGACTATCATGCTAAGTGAATTAAGTTAGTCTCCAAAATGTTCTCATATGTTCTTTCTGATATGTGGATGCTAACACACAACATGGGGTAGTGGAAGAATAGAAGTTCAGTGGATTAGATAAAGGGGAATGAAGGGAACAGAGGGGAATAGGAACAGAAAAGACAGTGGCATGAATCTGATATAACTTTCTCATGTACATATATGAATACATCACAGTGCATCTCACCATTGTGTACATCCACAAGACTGGAATCCTAATTAGAATAACACATACTCCATGTTTGCATAAATATGTAAAAATAGACTCTATGTTCATGTATATCAAAAATAACAAAAAAGTCAGCCCATGGAAACCTCCAATTATTAATTGGAACATTTATTTAATTTATGATATCTTTAGATGAATTTCTTATAGGGTAATTCTGCATGTGAAAGAAAAGCCTCAGAAATAACTTTTAAACCAGTTTTATTATAAAAAAAAGTTTGATTTCAGAGTATTTAGTATCTTGAAATTTATAAAACAGTGAGAAAAAAAAATTTTTTAATGTTGATTTATCCAACCCATAATCTGGAATACATTTCCTTTATGTTTTCTACAAATTTTAATCAATGTTTTATAGTTTACAATGTAAAGATCTTTTTTATTTTTTTTAACCAGGGATTGAACCCAGGGACACTCAAACACTTAGCCATATCCCTAGCCTTTTCTGTATTTTATTTAGAGACATAGACTTGATAAGTTACTTAGGGCCTCACCTAATTGCTGATACTGGCTTTGAACTCATGATCACCAGAACTGCTGGGATTATAGGCATTCGCCACTGTTCCTGGAAATGTAGTGATCATTTGTTGTTGTTGTTCTATTCAGTTATACATGACAGTAGAGTGTATTCTAACATATCATACATACATGGAGTATAACTTTCCATTCTTGTGGTTGTATATAGTGTGGAGTTACACTGATCATGTATTCATATGTGAACATAGGAAAGTTATGTCTGATGTATTCTTCTGTCTTTGCCATTCTCTCCATTTCCCTCTGTGCAATTCAGTGAACCTCCACCCCTCCTTCCCCCAGCCTATTGTGACTCAGTTTCTGCATTTCAGAGAAAACATTCAGCCTTTGTTTTGGGGGAATTGCCTAATTTCACTTAGCA
The DNA here is from genome assembly GCF_902686455.1 of Sciurus vulgaris. Taxonomy (NCBI): domain Eukaryota; kingdom Metazoa; phylum Chordata; class Mammalia; order Rodentia; family Sciuridae; genus Sciurus; species Sciurus vulgaris. Next base: position 85,425,257 of record NC_136471.1, on the reverse strand, counting down.
GGATAGTCTGCAGTTCCATCCATTTACCAGTAAATGCCATAATTTCATTCTTCTTTAAGGCTGACTAATATTCCATTGCATATATGTACCACATTTTCTTTATCCATTCATCTATTGAAGGGCACCTAGATTGGTTCCATAGCTTAGCTATTGTGAATTAAGCTGCTATGAATATTGAGGTGGAATGTAAAGATCTGTTATTCTGAAATAAAAAATCTAAAATTTATTAAATTTATTTATTTATTTGTTCTGAAATAATTTATTACAAATTTTGTATACATTGTGAGATTGTTTCTAGATTTATTTTTTATGTTTAGTAGTCTATTGTACAGGACTGCCATTGATTTTCTTTTTTCACAGCTTTATTTAGGTAAAAGTGAAGTACAATAAAATGCATATATTTGAAGAATACAATTTGATCAGTTTTGACATGTATGTAACCAATACAATCAATATAAAAAGCAATTCCATTACTTTTTAAATTTGAAATCATGCAGACTGTGTTTCCTACATGATTTATCATATTTGAAATCAATCAACTTAAGATATAAAGAACCCCACCCCCACATCAACTATTTCAAAATTAAATGGTGCATTTATAAACATCTTTGATTTCAAAGAAGAAAGCACAAGAAAAGTAAATAAAGTGCTTTGAACTAAGTGATAATAAAAACTTAAACAGTACTCAGATGAGCATTTATAACTTAAAGTACTTGTATCATGGGCTGGGGCTGTAGCTCAGTGGTAGAGCATTTGCCTTGCATGTGTGAGTCATGGGGTACAATCCTCAGCACCACATAAAAATAAATACATTAAGAAAAGATATTGTGTCTATTTACAACTAAAAAAATATTTTAAAGAAGTACTTGTATCAGAAAGAAGCTAGAATAACAATCAAACTATTTTTAAATTAAGTAGTAGGAAGGAAAAATAAGAATAGGAGCAGAAATATATGAAATGGAGAAGAAATAATACAGCTAAAATTTGATAAAATTCAAGCAAGTCTAATCGAGAAAAAAGCAAGAACACACAAACTAATGTCAATGGAAAGGGAGCTATCAAAATAACCCTACAGATGCTAAAAATATATTAAGGTAATATTATAATTATATGTCAACATATGTGATAGCTTACATGATCTACATTAGAGAAGGATCCATGTGCTGCTGAGAAGAAAGTTTATTTGCTCATTGATGGATGAAATATTCTATATATGTCTGTTAAGTCTAAATTACTGATTGTATTATTTAGTTCTGTAGTTTGTTTAGTTTTTGTTTGGAACATCTATCCAGTAGTGAGAGATGTGTGTTAAAGTCACCCAGTATTTTTGTGTTGTGGTCTATTTGGTTCTTGAAATTGAGAAGAATTTGTTTGATGTACATAAATACTCCCTTGTTTGGGGCATATATATTTATGATTGTTATGTATTGTTGTATAGGTCCCCTAAGCAGTATGAAATGTCCTTCTTTGTCCCTTCTGATTAACTTTGCCTTGAAGTCCATTTTATCTGATATGAGGATAGAAACCCTGCTTGTTTGTTTGATCCATGGGAGTGATGAGTTTTTTCCCCATCCTTTCACCTTTAGTCTGTGGATGTCTTTGGCAATGTGGTGAGTTTCTTGGAGACAGCATATTGTTGGGTCCTGCTTTTTAATCCAATCTGACAATCTATGTCTTTTGATTGATGAGTTTAGGTCATTAATGTTCAAGGCTATTATTGAGATGTGATTTGTGTTCCTGGTCATTTTGGTTTATTTTAAATTTCATCTTCATAAAATATTTTATGGGGAATATTCTGAAGTGCAGGCTTTCTGGTTGTGAATTCTTTTCATTTTTGTTTATCATGGAAGGGTTTTATTTCATCCTCAAATCTGATGCTTAATTTTGCTGGATATAGTATTCTTTGTTGGCATCCATTTTACTTCAGAACTTGGTATATGTTCTGAAGCTAGGACCTCCTAGCTTTGAGTGTCTGGGTTGAGAAATCAGTTGAGAAGCATATTGGTTTCCCCCTATATGTAATCTGATATTTTTCTGTTGCAGCCTTTAAAAATCTATCCTTATTCTGTATGCTAGGCATTTTCATTATAATGTGCCTTGATGTGGGTCTGTTGTAATTTTGCACATTTGGGGTCCTGTAAGTCTCTTGAATTTTATTTTAAATTTAATTCTTCAGATTTTGGAAATTTTCCAATGTTATTTCATTGAAAAGATTGTGTATTCCTTTGGTTTCTATCACCATACCTTCATCTCTCCAAGTAAATCTTAAATTTGGCCTTTTCATGTTATCCCATAATTCTTGGAATTGCTGCTCATCATTTCCTAACATCTTCTCTGCATTGTCGGTTTTATTTTCAAGATTAAATAATTTGTCTTCATTGCCTGAGGTTCTGTCTTCCAAGTGGTCTAGACTGTTGGTGATGCTTTCTATTGAATATTTAATTGGGTTTATTGTTTCCTTCATTTCAAGGATTTCTGTTCAGGTTTTTTTCATAATTTCTATTTCTTTATTGAATTTATCTTTTGCTAACTGTATTTGCTCTCTTACATCATCCTTTACTTCATAGGTCAGCTTAACTATGTACATCGAAACTTCTTCTCTGACATTTCCTCCACTATTGTGTCAATTTTGATTCTGTTATTGGAGTATCTTGGTTTGTTTGGGGCAATTTTTTCCCTTGCTTTTTCATGTTGTTTGTGTGTCTACCCATCTCAGATTATGGATCTGAGGAAGTAGATTTTCTACCTCATGGGCTTACAGTGTTCCTGATGGTTTTTAGTACCTCACTGTTTAGGGGTAGACAAATAAAAATAACCAATACAAATAATTAACAGCATTAAAATAAGTAGTTCCTACTATGATGTCTACAATGTTAATTATTATGATAAACAGAAATGCTATGGTCAGTTCTTGCCTATGATAAAAACAACAAGTTTGCAAAATGGTTTACATTTTCAAAAGGTGGACAGGGAGAGAACAGAAGTGATATGGGATGTGATTATTATGAGGGAGAAGGAGAGAAGACAGAAGAAAAAGATTAAAGGAAGAATGACAGAACAATAGAGTTTGCCTGTTAGCAGAATAAAAGAATCAAGGGAAACAGATAGAAAAATAAATATTTAAAGAAAAAATTTAAAAAATAAAAATAGAAGAATATAAAACTAAAATATACTAACCAAATATCCTAGTTCACAACAATCTAATCCATATAAAATAACTGGCTTCAAAAATGCTAGAGATGAGAAGGAAAAAATATAGGAGACTGAATAAATGTTCATGTATCATTAAGGTCACAATGAAACAGAATTTAAAAAAAGAAAGAAGAGAAAAGGAAAAAAAATATCTTGATGCAAAGTTAAAGAATTCTTTCCATTGGAGTTCAAAATATTCTCAGCTTCTTTACTCGGCAGTGTTAGGTGTGGTTTTCTGGATTGCTGAAGTGAGAGAGGTAATCCTTTACATGGAATTCCTGGAGGCAGGTTTTATATTTAGATGGGCTTCAGGCTCTTCAATGAATTCTAATTGGTCTGAAGATTTTAAATCACTGCACCTTCAGTGCCCAGTACTTGCTGGTCAATGCTGTAACACTTTACCTCAGGGATCTCCCTTGGGTTCCACTTGTGTGGTGGGGGACCCAGTTCTTAGTCCTCTGTCACCTGTAGACCCCATGTTTCCTGCTCTCAGGTTCAGACTCCAAATAATTTTTCCCACCCACTACCCTTCCAAGTTCCTGATCAGATGTGTCTTCCCAGTTGGTCCGCCAAGCAGTCAGATTGAGGGGGAGAGGTAGAGCCCAATAGGTTTCCACAAACAGTTGTCCCCTGTACAAACCTCTCTCCATGTTTGATTTTGCCCTGGTCACTTAAGCACACTCTATGTCATGCAGCCTGTGTTACTGGGCCTGTATTTTGGGCCAAAGTCCATTTTGCTAGAAATCAGCCTCCTCAGCTGCCAGCCCCTGCTCCAGGGCTGCAAAATTGTTCCTTCCTTTGTCCTCCACACACCACCTGGAGAGATGGCTGCTTCTTTCCCCCCACATGGATATTGTGCATATTTCAGGTGTGCCGGGCAATGCCCTTGATCTCTAAATACTCCATACCCAGAAACACCTCAGGCCTCCCAAAGATGCTCATTACTTTAATTCCCTTATCTCTCCACTATGCTCATTGAAGGATCTCTCTGGATGGAGCTTCCAAACCAGCTATGTCAGTGATTGTGCTGCTGGGGATTTCTTCCTTATTTTATTATATCCAAACTGCTGAGTCCTGATGTGCTTTCAATGCCCAGTTTTAAATTCCAGTGAAGTCTGTACACTTTTTTTTTGTTCATCCATTTGCTGAGAAGCTGCCTGTCAGTTTTCTTGGTTTCAACTCAGTGAAGCAGCCAGGAATGCGACCTCCTCTCTCCTGCCATCTTGAAAAACTCCTACTATTGATTTTTGTGTGTTTATTTTCTTAACAGTCTTGCATTAATTATAAATTTTAGTAGTGTTTATGAATCCTTTAGGTTTTCTACATATAATACTATATTAACAACAAATAGTGGCAATATCAATACTTCCTGTCTTATTTTGATTATTTCTTCCCCTTTTCTAATTGCTCTCTGATCATGACCCCTATCATATTAAATAGAAGGAAGGAAAATGTACATCATTGAACTATTCCCAATACTATAAGAGGAGGTTTCAAATTTTCACCATTGGATATAATGTTAGCTGTGGGCTTATCATGAATGATTGTTATTGTGTTGAAACATATTCTTCTAAAGCCAATTTGAGTTTTCAGAATCATGAAATGCAAGTTGATCTTTGTCAATTGATTTTTCTACATCTTAGAAGATGATCACATTATGTTTTTATATTATGTTCAGGTGGTATATCACATTTAGAGATTTGCATATGTTGAAACATCCTTGCACCACTGGAATAAGTCCCCCTTGATCATGGTGAATGATCATTTTAATGTGCTATTGAATTTAATTTTCTAATATTTGTGGTAAATTTTTTTCATTTTTATTCACAAGAGATATTGGCCTGTGGCTTTCTTTTCTTGAAATATTCTTGTCTGGCTTAGTATTAGGTTTATGCTCATCTCACTAAAATATGAATAAATGAATAAATAGACTTAAAGAAAAGAATAAGATGATCATCTAAGATTCAGAAAGAGCATTTGACAAAATACAGCATCCATTCATGTTTAAAACACTAGGAAAATAGGTATAGAAGGAGCATATCTCAACATTGTAAAAGCTATATATATGGATAAAGAAAATGTGATGTGTATATATGCAATGGATTATTGCTTATCCATAACAAAGAATGACTTGATGACTTTTTATGGTAAATGGATGGATCTGGAAACTATCATCCTAAGTGAAATAAGCCAATCCAAAAAAACCAAAGGTCAAATGTTCTCTCTGATATGTGGATGCTAACACACAATAACGATGGGGGAGGAGGGTGGAGAAGTTCAATGGAGTAGATAAAGGGAAATAAAGGGAACAGAAGGGAGGGAGGATAGGGGTAGGAAAAACAGCAGAATGAATGGGACATAACTTTCCTATGTTCATATATGAATATAATACCAGTGAAAGCACATGATGTACAACCACAAGAAGGGGATCCTAATTAGAGTAAGTTATACGCCACGTATGTATTATATGTCACAATGCATTCTGCTGTCATGTATATATAAAAAGAATGAGTAAATTTTTAAAAAAGCTATGGAGCCAACCTAGGTGCCCTTTTAACAGACGAATAGATAAAATATGGTATATATACACACTGTTGAGTACGATTCAACCATTAAGAAGAATGACCTTATGATGTTTTCCTGTAAATGGATGGATCTAGAGACTATCATACTAAGTAAAATAAATCAGTCCCCAGAAGCCAAATGCTGAATGATTTTCCTGATATGTGGAAGATAACCCATGATAAGCGGGGAGGGGGAAATTAGAAATTCATTAGATAAGACAAAGGGGAATGAAAGAAAGGGATTGGAAAGAAGTGAAATGAATCTGACATAATTTTTTATGTACATATTTGAATGCACCCAGAATCCCAGAATCATCAACATCCTCAAGAATGGGGTCTTAATTAGAATAAGATAAATTCATGCTTGTATAATTATATCAAAATGGATTCTACTATTATGCATAATTAAAAAGAGCCAATAAAAATAAAAATTAAAAACAAATGAATAAGTTGGAAGTACTCCCTCCTTTGATGTTTTTATGTGTTTGATAATTAATGGTATTATTCTTTATATATTTGGCATAATTCAGCAGTGACTTCATTAAGTATTGTTTTTCTTTGATGGAAGTCTTTTTATTACTAATTCAATCTCCTTACTATTACTTTGTTTAGTTTTTCCTATTTCTTTTTAATACTGTGCTAATCAGTTATATGTGTTTAGGAATCTATTCATTTCTTCTTGATTTCCCAAATTGTTGATATATAATTGACAATAATCCCTTATGATCCTTCATATTTCTGTGTTATCAGTTTTCATGTCACTTTCTTCATTTCTGATTTTATTTATTTAATTTGTCTTTGTTTTTTCTCACTCTAGCTAAGACTGTCATTTTATCTTTTACAGAACACAATTTGTGCCTTTCTAACTTTTATCTTTTTCCTAATCTCTATTTCATTTATTTCTCCTCTGATATTTGTTATTTCCTTCCTTTTATAACATTGGGTTTAGTCTCTCCTCCTCATTTTATTTTTTTGAGGTGTAACATGAGATTGAGTGTTTGAGAGCTTACATTTTATTTTATATAGGCATATATTAGTATAATTTTCCCTCATATAATTACTTTTGTTACATCCCATACATTTTGGTATTTTCTGTTCCATTTTCATCTGTCTTATAAATTTTTTAATTTCCCTTGTGTTATCTTCTTTGATACATTGCTTGATCAATAATAGGTTATTATTTTCCACATATGTGTTAATTTTCCAAGAATTTTCTTGTTATTGATTTCTGGAGTCACACTACTGTGATGGGAAAGATACTTGATTTGGCTTCAATCCTTTTTCATTTGTTAAGACTTACTTTGTAGTATATTATATGATCAACTCTGGGAAGATTTGATGTGCATTTGAGAAGAATGTTTACTCTCTCCCTGTTAGAAGGAAAGATCTGTGTTTCTTCGGTCCATTTGATCTAAAATGTAATTCAAATCAATGTTTCCTTGTTAATTTTATGTCTGGATAATCTAATCATTGTTGAAAGTGAGGTATTGAGGTCTCCTCCTATTACCATATTATAATATAAGCCTCCCTACATATTTTTCTAATATATATCATATATAATTAGGTGTTCCAGTGTTGACTACATATGTGTTAATAAGTATTATATCCTCTTGTTTAGTAGACCAATTTATCATTATGTAATGACCTTTTTAATCTAATTTTAGTTTATTTAAATTCTCTTTTGATATAAATATAGCTATACATGTGCTCTGTTGGATGCCCATTCACATGAAACATCTTTTTCTATCCCTCTTTGTGTATCTTTAAAGGTAAGATGAATCTCTTGTAGGTTTTTTTTTAACCCATTTAGTAATTCTGTTTTTCATTGGACTTTTTAATCACTTTTCAAGGTAATTATTAATTGTGTACATGTATGAATAAAGCATAAATAATGCAACTATTATGTATAATACACTGATAAAAATTTTTTAAATCTTAAATAAATATAAAAAAAGTAAATTTTTATAAGTAAGAATATACATAGATATTATGTAATTTGTTTACTAATTGTTTTGGACAGACTTTATTTCTTTCTTTCTTGCTGTTTGCCTTTGTGGCTTGATGGCTTTCTATAATGGCATGCTTTGAATCCTTTCTATTTATTTTTTGGTCAACTACTATAAATTTTTGATTTGTGGTTACCATGAGCTTACAAAAATCTTCTTATCACAGGTTATTTCAAAAAAATTATTACTTAACTTTCATCACTTACAATTCTACGTTTATTCCCCACACATATTTTATGTTAAAATGTGTATGATTATGGAATTTGTGTCCCTTGATAACTTGTTTTAACAATAGTGTTTGTTTTGTTCTTTAACAATTATACCAGAGTTAAAATTTCTTTATGTGTCACCATTGCATTCTTATTCTGAATGTCTTATGTTACTTATATAATTTTTATATAACTTATGCTATTAATTAGTAGCCTTTTTCAACTTAAAGACCTCCTTTTTCTATTTCTGTAAGGCAGGTCTTCTGGTACTAAAGTTCTTTAGTTTTTGCTTATCTGTGAAAGTGTTTTTTCTCCTTCTCTTCTTGAAAGACTCTCTGTAAGAAAAAAATTATTTGTTGTAGTTTTGTTTCCTTCAGCATTTCAAATACATCACTGTACTCTCTCAGCATGCAGAGTTTCTTCTAAATAATTCATTGATATCTACAATGGGTCCTCCTTAAATATAGTACGTTTTATGTCTCTTGCTACTTTGGAAATTTTTTTTCTTTGTCTATAAATATTGATAGTTTGATTGTTATGTGTCTTGGTGAAGTCCTCTTTGGGTTGAATTTGATTTGTGCTTTCTATACCTGGATGTTGGCATGTTCCCAGATTTGTAAAAATTTCAACCATTATTTCTTTAAATATACTTTCTGGATATTTTCATCTTCTCCTTCAGAAACCTCTATTATGTGAAAATTATGTCTCTTAATGGTGTCTGATAATTTCCATATGCTTTCTTCATTCTTTTTCCTCTTTTTTGCTACTCTTTCTGGATAACTTTAATCATGACTTTAAACTCGTTGATTCTTTCTTCTGCTTGATTGAGCCTATTGTTTCAGGTCTCTATTGAATTCTTCAACTAAGTCATTAAGTTCTTGAACCTTTACATTGATGCCCATGCTTTTGAGGAAATGACCACATTTTTCAGCCCTTTAAGGTATTTTTTTAAAAAAGGTATCATTTTACTATTTAGTCTTGCCTGTGATTCTGGATGTGCCATATGGTAGTAATATTGAACAGGCAGAGCTTGCTCTCAGGTTCTTCAGGTTTTAGACTGCTGCCTTAGTTGAATTTGAATAGGGCTAATGCCTGGACTCTATTTTCATGAATCACTGGCTGGATGCTACAATCACCTCTGACTGGGCTGAGATTCAAGGTGTGTTCCCTGACCAGGGGTACCACTATCTGACTTTTACAATTTAGGCAGGGTTATATGTTGAGTCCTGAGGTTAGGGGGAGTTGTTCCTTAGAATCATTGAAACCAGTTGCTATGTTTAGTAGAAATTCGCAGTTGAGGTTTGCCTTCCTGCCTGAGAGGGCTCTGAGGTGAACATTGAGACTAAAGTGAGCTACTGTTTGAACTCGTAGATGAGGATTGTCTAGCCCCTATGCTTTGCAAAACAATGTGTTAGGTGCTTTCCTTCCTGGGCAGGATGGTCTGACTTCATATTTGATGTTCAACTGCTAAGATTTAAACATCACTCTTTCCTCTTCCCCTTTACATCTGGGAGCACTTTTTAAAAAATCTTTTTATTAGAGCATTATAAGTTTACATATTATTTGGATTTATTTTTACAAAATAATACATGCAAACAACTTGATTTCATTCTATATCACTCCCTCCTTTCCTTTTTGTCTTCCCTCCCCCTATTCTGTTTCTGGTAGCACTTATTAAAGATAACCCAGTGTGGGTCCATCATACTGCAGTCATATTATGTGACTTGAAGTTCCCTAAAACTTCATGCTGTTTTCTAATACTATTTCTTTGTATGTGCCACTCTTTTTAACTGATATACCACTCTTTCTATCTGAAAAATATTTGTTCATTATTTTCTAAAATTCCAGCTCCTCTGGGAATACACTATTGGTCATACCAGGGATAGTTAATAGTTCCTTTTCCTAAGATCCATCACAATTTGTTCATAATTGTACAAGTATTAATATGATTGTGTTAACTTATTTAATTAACTCCCCCTCTACACTATAGATCCTAGAGGACATACAGTATCCTATTCTCTCAGCCTTCATTATTTCCTATGTATCCTACCATATGGTATGATATAAATATTCATTAAATATCCAAATAATTTTCTCTAGTAGTCAAAATACTAGTGCAAACACTTTTTGTTAGCTGAGGTGATAAAAACTGATGGTAGGAATGTATTTTCCTTCTTTATATTTATTTTTGGTTTTGTAACACTTGGATTGAGTGCTAGGAGTTGGTAAGACCAACACCTTGTGTCCTTCACTTAGCTGACAGCAATTGTGGCTAGGAGGAAAAGATGGTGGGTTAAACTGATTTCAGATTCCAGTCTCCCAGTATAAGGTGTGATAGAATGGGGGATGCTGACGAATTATGTATTCACATAGTGATGATGGTGTATAGTTCTATATTGGAAGTTCCAATAGTTAGGGTTTAGTTTTGATTGAATTTGGAACTCTGTCAGTGGGTATTTGAGATTTGATAAATGCTCCCTGTTGCTGGGGAGATACCAATCTCTGTAGGACATCTGGATCTCTAGGGCCTCAAGGAAAATCCACTTTCAGGGCACAGAGACTAAACTTCTAGGGTCAGCTTCATTATTATAATTATGAAATACCTGGCATATCTGCCCTGGAATGCAGATGCTGCTGTGTGGCTGCTATAGGCATCTTCCTGGTAGTTCTATGAAGTACCAATAACAAAGGGTGCTTTCTCCCTTGGAATTCAGAGAATGTATGCTTCAGGTACAATTTTCTTTGTGCCTATTTAAATCACTCTGGTTCAGGCACACTCTGAGAAATATATTAGGGTATTGCTGGCAATGTTCTTTATGAGTTTCCAATCTCCTGAGCCTGCTCATTGCTACACAGCAATTATAGATGATTCTTGGAGCATGTGGTAACTGGTTACTGAGCCCAGGAGTGTTTTCCATGCCTGAACACTTCCTGCAACAGTAATCCTCATACCAACAAATCCAGTTCTCAGAGAACCATCTGCCTCTGGAGCAAAGTATTTTTGGCTAGTTTTCACTGAATTGCTTTACTCTGTGTCCATTAAAATAAGCCTTTCTCTGTAATCCACAGGTTTACCTGATACTTTTATTTTAAAATTTCTTTTTCCACAAGCCATGCAAACTTCTTTATTTTATTTGCCTGTGTTCACCTCTCCTGCCAGCAGCAATCACTATTCCGAGACTGGTGACAAACTGGTGCATCTCTAGTGCATTATTTCTTATAATATATTTGAAGTTTCTGAATTTCTGTGTCTCTATGCTTTCATTTACAGTACAGTATAAAATTTCAATGTGTTTCCTGAAATACAGACTTGCAGAGGAGCAGTCTTCCTGCTTCATAAGTCTAATCATAAGAAGTACTGAGAAGTACATCCTGTCTCTCATGTGTCATTTTCCTAATATGCCAAACCCATGAGACTGAAGCAAAAATTTGAAGACTTCCAACAAAACAAAAGCCCAGGAAAACATGGATTTTTCAGCAGAATTATACCACACTTTAAAGAAGAACTAATGCCAATCCTCCTCAAATTATTCCATGTATTAGAAAAGGAGGGAACACTGACAAAATCATTCAATTTTATTAGTATCAACAGACAAAAACATATTAAGGAGAGAAAACTTCAGACCAATATCCATGATGAACATAGGTGCAATAATACTTAATAAAATTCAGGTAAACTGTGTTTAAAAACACACTAAGAGAGGTTTCAAGATGGCAGCCTAGAGGGTGGCTGCATTTCATGTTGCTCCAGGACTCAGGATTCAAAAGAGGAGATATTGAGAGACTTGGGACCAACTCAAAGCAGTCGGGTGAGTCTCTTCCATTGGGGAGGCGTCCAGGATGGGATGGTCATCCCGGAAAGCAGGGAACTTTGTGAAGTAGAGCTGCCGGCGAGACACCCCTCCCCCCGCTGGAGCAGTGAACTTGGACAACTGGGAGCATTGGAGAGGAGGCCACTCAGCACAGCGCTGGGACTCGAAGCAACCACTGGGGCTCCGGTGGCTGCCCAGGGGAGGAGCGGAGAGGAGAGTTGTGTGGACTCAGAGCACCGGGGCCTGCCCTGAGGAGGAGGAGGAGGAACGTGGCCGCTTGGATTCGGAGTGGCTATACCAGAGCTACAGGCGGTTGCCAGAGGAGAAGCCCCGCGGCGAGCTGTTTGGACTCAGAGCAACTGCTTCTGAACACCAGGGCCTGCCCTGAGGAGGAGGAGGAGGAGGAGGAGCGTGGCCGCTTGGATTCAGAGTGGCTATACCAGAGCTACAGGTGGTTGCCAGAGGAGAAGCCCCACGGCGAGCTATTTGGACTCAGACCACTTCTGAACACCAGGGCCTGCCCGGAGGAGTAGGAGGAGGAGGAGGAGGAGCGCGGCGGGTCGTTTGGACTTGCAGTGACTGCATTAGAGCTCCAGGCTCCAGGCTTCTCAGAGGAGAAGGTGAGTGGTGAGTTGTTTGGACTTAAAGTGACTGCTCCTGAACACAAGGGGGCTGCCTGGAGGAGAAGCGTGGTGGGTCGCTTGGTCTCGAGTGGCCCCACCAGAGCTCCGGGTGGTTGCCCAGAGGACAGGTGCAGCGGGTCAGGTGGATTCAGAGCCACTCAGAGCGACCGCTCCTGATCACCCGGGGGGTTACCAGGAGGAGGAGGAATGGGGAGGGTCATTTTGACTCAGAGTGATTGATTGCCCAGGGCTACGGGTGATTGGTGGAAGGAGGCACACAGTGAGTTGCTTGGACTCCTAGTGACCGCACTGGAATACTGGGCGGCTGTCTGGAGGAAGAGGTGTGTGACAGGTCTCTGGGACTCAGAGCGATTGTACGGGGCCCCAGGTGGCTGCTCAGAGGAGGGGCCGCATAGCCAGGCGATTAGGTGCAGAGCAGGGTCCCAGGACCTAGGAGTCTTGTTGGTTGAAGAGCCCCACAGAGACATGATTAGGGGCGCAGCAAAGGTTCCAGGACTGCGGGCAGATTCTCTGAGGAGGGGCAGACTAAGGAGATTCATCTGCGAAGGGTGAGACTCCCAGGCGCAGGAGGTAGGGCCAGGCCCCTGGGAACGTTGCAGAGGAAGGCAGCCCAGCCCAGGTGGTAGCTGTAAATTGAGGGGAACCTCTAGGAGGGAACTGACCAATGAGACCTCCCCACCGGGTGAGTCTTCCCTGCCGGGTGAGGTTTCCCCACAAGGACGGTAAAACCAGAGACACAGGCCAAAACAGGCCTTGCCTCAGCCCACAGTCTAGTTCCCCTTTGGATGACCATTGGTCAACTAGTGGAGGCACCTCTGCCCACTCGCAGGGAAAATACCCCACCTGAAGGCCACCACTCGAGAGAGGCAGCTTCCTTGTGGAGCACTGCATTATCAACTTCCTCCAAGACTTCAGCCTACTGAGGGCTAAGAGGGGATATATATAGAAATCTTCAGGGACATTGTAAATCAATAGAGGAAACCTACAATATCTCAGAGGTCCACTGATACCTGAACAATATGAGAAAACAAGGAAAGAAAATGCTGCAAACAAATCTGGATGCTACATCAATAAAACCCAATGACAGCATGGCAGAAGAAATGACAGAAAAGGAGTTCCGAATGTACATAATTAAAATGATCAGGGAAGCAAACGATCAGATGAAAGAGCAAATGCAGGCACTGAAGGATGAGATGAAAGAGAAAATGAAGGCATTGAATGATCGCACCAATCGACAGTTAAAAGAGCAAATACAGGAAACAAAAGATCATTTCAATAAAGAGTTAGAGATAATGAAAAAAACAAACAAACAAACAGAAATCCTTGACATGAAGGAAACAATAAACCAAATTAAGAACTCCATAGAAAGCATATCCAGTAGGATAGAACACCTGGAAGACAGAACCTCAGACATTGAAGACAAAATATTTAACCTTGAAAACAAAGTTGAACAGAGAAGATGGTAAGAAATCATGAACAGAATCTACAAGAACTATGGGATATCATGAAAAGGCCAAATTTAAGAATAATTGGGATTGAGGAAGGCTTAGAGAAACAAACCAAAGGAATGAACAATCTATTCAATGAAATAATATCAGAAAATTTCCCAAATCTGAAGAATGAAATGGAAAATCAAGTTCAAGAGGCTTATAGGACTCCAAATACACAAAATTACAACAGACCCACACCAAGGCACATTATAATGAAAATACCTAACATACAAAATAAAGACAGAATTTTAAAGCTGTGAGAGAAAAGAACCAAATTACATTCAGGGGGAAACCAATACAGATATCAGCAGATTTTTCAATCCAGACCCTAAAAGCTAGAAGGGCCTGGAAAAACATTTTTCAAGTCCTGAAAGAAAATGGATGCCAACCAAGAATCTTATACCCAGCAAAAATTACCTTCAATTTTGACAACAAAATAAAATCCTTCCATGATAAACAAAAGCTAAAAGAATTTACAAAAAGAAAGCCAGCATTACAGAACATTCTCAGCAAAATATTCCATGAGGAAGATATGAAAAACAAAGAAGCTAATCAGCAAAGGGAGGAATTATCCTAAAGGAATTGTCAAATAAAGGAGGAACCAAGTTGTCTCAAACAAATAAATAAATAAAATTTAAAAAATGAACCAAATGACCGGGAAACAAAATCATATCTCAATAATAACCCTGAATGTTAATGGCTTGAATTCATCAATCAAAAGACATAGACTGGCAGATTGGATTAAAAAGAAAGATCCAACAATATGTTGCCTGCAAGAGACTCACCTCATAGAAAAAGATCCTCATAGACTAAAGGTGAAAGGATGGGGAAAAACATACCATGCACATGAACTCAACAAAAAAGCTGGAGTATCCATCCTCATTTCAGACAATGTGGACTTCAAGCCAAAGATAGTCAGAAGGGATAAAGAAGGTCATTTCATACTGCTTAAGGGAAGCATAAATCAGCAAGATATAACAATCATAAACATCTATGCACCAAACAGTGGCTCATCCATGTATGTCAAACAAATCCTTCTCAATTTCAGAAACCAAATAGACCATAACACAATAATACTAGGTGATTTTAACACGCCTCTCTCACCACTGGACAGATCTTCCAGATAAAAATTGAACAAAGAAACCATAGATCTCAATACCACAATCAATAATTGAGACTTAACGGAAATTTATAGAATACACCATCCAACCAAGAACGAATACACTTTCTTCTCAGCAGCACATGGATCCTTCTCTAAAATACACCATATATTATGCCATAAAGCTAATGTTAGCAAATAGAAGAAGATAGAGACCCTACCATGTATTCTATCAGATCATAATGGATTGAAGTTAGAAATAAATGAAAGAGTAAAACACAGAAACTATTCCAACATCTGGAGATTAAACAGTATGCTATTACATGATGAATGGATAACAGAAGATATTAGGAAGGAAATTAAAAAATTCTTAGAGGTAAATGAGAACAAAGAAACATCATAACAAAATCTCTGGGACACTATGGAAGCAGTACTTAGAGGGAAATTTATTTCATGAAGTGCATTTAATAAAAGAAGTAAACTCAACAAATAAACGACCTAACACTACAGCTCAAAGCCCTAGAAAAAGAAGAACAGACCAGCACCAATAGTAGTAGAAGACAGGAAAGAGTTAAACTCAGAGCTGAAATCAATGAAATTGAAACAAAAGAAACAATACAAAAAATTGACAAAATAAATAGTTGGTTCTTTGAAAAAATAAACAAAATTGATAAACCTTTAGCCACACTAACAAAGAGAAGACGAGAGAAAACCCAAATCAATAAAATTCGGAATGAACAAAGAAATATCACAACAGACAGGATTGAAATACAAAACATAATTAGAAGCTATTTTGAAAATCTATACTACAGCAAAATAGAAAATTTCGAAGACATCAACACGTTTCTAGAGACATATGAATTGCCTAAACTGAACAAGGAGGACATACCCAATTTAAATAGACCAATTTCAATTACTGAAATTGAAGAAGTCATCAAAAGCCTACCAACAAAGAAAAGTCCGGGACCAGATGGGTTCTCAGCTGAGTTCTACAAAACCTTTAAAGAAGAGTTCATTCCAATACTTCTCAAAGTATTCCATAAAATAGAAGAGGAGGGAACCCTCCCAAACTCATTCTATGAAGCCAATATCACACTGATACCTAAACCAGACAGAGACTCATCAAGGAAAGAAAATTTCAGAGCAATATCTTTAATGAACATCGACACAAAAATTCTCAACAAAATTTTAGCAAATTGCATACAAAAACATATTAAAAAGATAGTGCACCATGATCAAGTGGGTTTCATCCCAGGGATGCAAGGTTGGTTCAACATCAGGAAATCAATAAATGTAATTCACCATATCAATAGACTTAATGTCAAGAATCACATGATTATTTCAATCGATGCAGAAAAAGCATTTGATAAAATACAGCATCCCTTCATGCTCAAAACACTAGAAAAAATAGGGATAGTGGGAACATTCCTTAACATTGTAAAGGCCATTTATGCTAAGCCCATGGCTAATATCATTCTAAATGGTGAAAAACTGAAAACATTCCCCCTAAAAACTGGAACAAGGAAGGGATGCCCTCTTTCAGCACTTCTACTTAAAATCGTTCTTGAGACTGTAGCCAGAGCAATTAGACAAACCAAAGAAATTAAAGGGATACGATTTCGAAAAGAAGAACTCAAACTATCCCTGTTCGCTGATGACATGATTATATATTTAGAGGAACCTGGAAATTCCACCAGAAAACTCTTAGGACTCATAAGTGAATTTAGTAAACTAGCTGTTTAAAAGATCAATGCTCATAAATCCAATGCATTTTTATACATAATTGATGAATCTTCAGAAAGAGAAATTAGGAAAACTACCCCATTCACAATAGCCTCGAAAAAAATAAAATACTTGGGAATCAATCTCACAAAAGAGGTGAAAGACCTCTACAATGAGATCTATACAGCACTAAAGAAAGAAATTAAAGAACACCTTAGAAGATGGAAGATCTTCCATGTTCTTGGATAGGAAGAATTAATATTGTCAAAATGGCCATACTACCTAAAGTGCTATACAAATTCAATGCAATTCCAATTAAAATCCCAATGACGTACCTTACAGAAATAGAGCAAGCAATTATTAAATTCATGAGGAAGAGTAAGAAACCCAGAATAGCTAAAGCAATCCTTAGCAGGAAGAGTGAAACAGGGGGTATTGCAATACCAGATCTTCAACTCTACTACAAAGCAATAGTAACAAAAACGGCATGGTATTGGTACCAAAATAGACAGGTAGATCAATGGTACAAAATAGAGGACACGGACACAAACCCAAATAAATACAATTTTCTCATACTAGACAAAGGGGCCAAAAATATGCAATGGAGAAAAGATAGCCTCTTCAACAAATGGTGCTGGGAGAATTGGAAATTCATATGCAACAGAATGAAACTAAACCCATATCTCTCACCATGCACGAAACTCAACTCAAAATGGATTAAGGACCTTGGAATCAGACTAGATACCCTGCAGATTATAGAAGATAAAGTTGGTCCAAATCTTCACCTTGTTGGTCTAGGATCAGACTTCCTTAACAGGACTTCCATAGCACAAGAAATAAAAGCTAGAATCAACCACTGGGATAGATTCAAACTAAAACGCTTTCTCTCAGCAAAGGAAACTATCAGCAATGCGAAGAAAGAGCCTACAGAGTGGGAGAATATCTTTGCCAATCATACTTCAGATAGAGCACTAATCTCCAGAATCTATAAAGAACTCAAAAAACTCTACTCCAAGAATTCAAATAATCGAGTTGACAAATTGTCCAAGGAAATGAATAGACACTTCACAGAAGAAGATGTACAAGCAATCAACAGATATATGAAAAAATGTTCAACATCTCTAGTAATAAGAGAAATGCAAATCAAAACCACCCTAAGATTACATCTCACCCCAATTAGAATGGCGATTATCAAGAATACGAGCAACAACAGGTGTTGGCGAGGATGTGGGGAGAAAGGTTCACTCATATATTGCTGGTGGGGCTGCAAATTACTTCAGCCACTCTGGAAAGCAGTGTGGAGATTCCTTAGAAAACTTGGAATGGACCCTCCATTTGACCCAGCTATCCCACTCCTTGGCCTATACCCAAAGGACTTAAAATCAGCATACTACAGAGATACAGCCACATTAATGTTCATAGCTGCTCAATTCACAATATCCAGACTGTGGAACCAACCTAGATGCCCTTCAATTGATGAGTGGATAAAGAAACTATGGTACATATATACAATGGAATATTACTCAGCCATAAAGAATGATAAAATTATGGCATTTGCAGGCAAATGGATGAAATTGGAGAATATTATGCTAAGTGTGAGAAGCCAATCTCAAAAAGCCAAGGATGAATGATATCGCTAATAAATGGATGATGACATGTAATGGGGGGAGGGAAGGGTTAGTGTTAGGGTTAGAGTTAGGGTTTGGGAGGGGGGCAAGTATGGAGGAAGGATGCACTATATAGAGGGAAAATAGTGGTTAGGGGGTGGAGGGATGGGAAAAAATAACAGAATGAATCAACAACATTGCTCTATGTAAATTTATGATTACACAAATGGTATGCCTTTACGCCATGTACAAACAGAGAAGCAACATGTATCCCATTTGTTTACAATAAAAAAAAAAAACACTAAGAATTTAGTGCACCATGATCAAGTGGTTTTGAACCTAGGGATACAAGATTTGTTTAACATATGGAAGTTAAAAGGTGATTTACCACAAAAATAGTGTTAAGGCAAGAATCACATGGTGATCTCAATAGATGGAGAAAAAGCAGTGACAAAAATGCAACTCTCATTCTTGTTAAAAACTGGTGGAGAAAGCTAGGCACAGTGATGCATGTCTATAATTCTAGTGGCTAGGGAGGCTGAGTAACTAGGATTGTAAGTTTGAGACCAGACTTACCAATTTGGCAGGGTCCTGAATAACTTATTGAGAACCTCTATCAAATTAAATAAAATAAAAAGAGCTGAGAATGTAGCTCAGTGTTAAAGCGTCTCTTGGTTTAATCCGTAGTATCAAAAAATAAAAAAGGTGGAAGAACCAGCAAAATAGGAAATTTACCTCTACAACAAACCCAGACAACACCATACTGAACTAAAAAGGTGAAAGTATTTCCTGTAAAATAAGGACTAAAACAAGGATATGCACTCTCCCTATTCCTATTCAACATATTCTTGAAATTCTAGCAAGAGTAATCAGGCCATATAAGGAAATTAAAGGGGTACAAACAGGAAAAAGTAGTCAAATTTTCTCTATGTGCTGATGACATAATCCTATCTCGAGAAGACACAAAGTGGTCTACTAGAGGACTTTAGAGCTGATGAATAATTCAGCACTGTACCAGGACACAGGATCAACATGCATAAATAAATTACTTTCCTATACTACAATAATGAATCTGCTGAGAGAAAAATCAGGGAAACTACTCCATTAACAATAACCTAAAACAAAGATAAAATACTTGGGAATAAATCTAACCATGAAGATGAAACATCTCTCTACAATAAAAATTACAGAACACTGAAGGAAGATTTTGAAGAACTTAGATGATGGATAGGATTCCATGTTATTGGAAAAGCAAAATTAATATTATCAAAATGACCATACAGATTCAGTATAATTCCCATGAAAATACTAGTGACACTAGAAAAATCAGTCCTAAAATTCACAGAAAAATCAGTCCTAAAATTCATTTATAAGAATTAAAGTTCCAGAATAGCCAAAGTAATCCTGAGCAAGAAGAGTGATGCTGGAAGCAATCCAGTACCTGATCTGAGCAAAACCAGCATGGTATTGGTACCAAAAGAGACATAAAGACCAATGGAATACAAAAGAAGTAATAGAGACAAATCCCCGTAGTTGTAGTCATCTGATACTTTAAAAAAATGCCAAAAACATACATTGGAGAAAGAGATTTGTAAATACATGGCACAGGTAAACCTGAATATTCATATGTAGAGGAATGAAAATAGATTCCTATCTCTCAAAAGTTAATTCAAAATGGATCAAAGACCTAAGAATTAGACCAGAAATTTTGCAACTGCTGAAAGAAAACATAGGCTCAACACACAAATATATTGGCATAGGCACCAACTTCCTGTTCATCAAGACCCCTAAAGCTCAAAATATAAAATCAAGAATCAATAAATGGCATGGAATCAAATTAAAACACTTCTTCATAGTAAATAAAACAAGAACATGAAGAGAAAGCCTACCTAAATTGAGAAAATCTTCGTCAGTTACTCCTCTAATAGGATTAATATACAGATTAAATAAAGAACACAAAAACACCATAAAACAAATAACTGAATCAATAAATGGGCAAAAGAACTAAACATACATTTCTCAACAAAAAAGAAATAAAAATAATCAGCAAATATATGAAAAAATTAACATCTCTAGCAATCAGGAAAATGCAAATCAAAACTACATTAAGATTTCATCGCATTCCACTTAAGATAATAATTTTTAAGAATACAAATAACAATGAATGCTGGGCTGGGGAGATAGCTCAGTTGGTAGAGTGCTCACCTCACAAGCATAAGGCCCTGCATTCAATCCCCAGCACCGCAATAAATAAATAAATAAACAAATAAATAAATAAATGCTGATGATAATGTGGAGAAAAAGGTACACTCATACATTGTTGGTGGGACTGAAATTAGTATAAAACCATGTGGAATGCTATATGGGGATATCTAAAAATACTAAGAATGGAATTGGTATATGACACAGCTACCCCACTCCTTGTTCTATCAAAAAGAAAATCAACATACTTTAGCAGTATAGGTACCTCAATGTTCATAGAACTGCAATTTACAATAGCCATGTTATGAATCCAGTCCAGTTGCCCATCAAAAGGTGAATGGATGAAGAAAACATGCTTTATATATACACAACAGTTTTAGTTTTAGCATTTGCCAGTGAATCACTGGAACTGGAGAACATCATGCTAAGTGAAACAAACCAGATCAGAAAGTCAAGGGTCAGGATCCAAGATGGCGGTCTAGAGGGAGGCTGCGTTCCTTGTCGCTCTGCAATGCCGGATTCAAGCAGAGGATATCTGTTTCTCGGTGAGGCAGTTTTTGCTGCTTAACAATCCCCTGCTCTTTACCCCATTTGTCTGCTGTGATGACCTGCAGTCTGCCAGCATATCGACGCCTTTTTTGAGAGCAGATTGCTCACTGTCAGGCATCTATCATCCACCATTTGCCTGCCTCTTGCCTGTCCATCACCTGCCTTACCCCTATCCATCACCCAACGCTCGAGGTTCACCTCCCGATCGTCCGACAGCTGCCAGCAGACTGACCACAGACCACCAGTGGAGCACCAGCTGCCTGCTGTCGCCTGGAAGTTCACTGTCACAGTACCTGCAGGTTTGATTACATGTGGCTGCCGCCATTTTGAGACAACAGCCAGGCCCCGTAGGACCCCTGGCCGGACTGACTGAGCCCCATCTCCAGGATCCCTCAGCCCGACCGACCACTCCCTGCCTCTGGTGCCCTCACATCAACTGACTGCTCCCTTCCGCCAGGACCCCCCAGACCAATCGACTGTGCCCTATCACCGGGAACCCAGACCAACTGATTGCACTGGGCCTCCTGAATCCCACAACCACACCAAACACACCCGACCTCCAGGACCCCTGCCGGACCAACTGCATCCTGTCTCCAGGACCTCCAGCTGACCACGTCCACCCCTGAGCTGCAGCTCCCCATTAGCCAACAAATTTGGAAGCCAGAGCAGCCATCTTGGATAATCCTGGAAGCCGTAGCTCTGATCTTCGGGTGGGGCAAATCCCATCCTGAGACACCTGCTGGAGGCTTGAAGCTCATTCTCAGGTACCTCTCATACATCGGGCTACTGAACACTGGGAGGTTTCATTACAATATGACTATTATACAGTAGATTTTCTTTTTTCTCCTTTTTTTAAAAAAAATTAAGTTTTTATTTCTTTATGTTTCTTGCTTTCTTTTCCTTCTGTTTACCTGTTCCCTCAGAGTCGCTTTCTCCCTTATTTACATGATGTTATTGTCCCCATAGGGGCTATTTGGTCTAGGATTGCACAGTGTCTGGTTTGGGCACTGCTAATATTGATCTCCCCTTAAAGAAAGGGTTTTGGAAACCTATAGGGCCACTATAAGCCTATAGGGGGAAATCTGCAATACTCCCAAATCTGCAGCGCTAGAGGGGAAGATACATGAACAACATGAAAAAACAAGGGAAGAAAATGATCCAAACAAATCTAGATTCTATAGTAATAGAATTCAATGACAGTATGGTAGAAGAAATGTCAGAAAAGGACTTCAGATTATACATGATTAAGATGACTCGCAAAGCAAAGTTTAGATAAGAGAGCGATTGCAGGCAATGAACGATAATACCAATAAGCTGAAAGAGCACCTGCAGGAAGCAAAAGATCATTTCAACAAAGAGATAGAAATTCTCAAAAAAAAAAAAAAAACAACAACAACAACAACAAAAATGGAAATCCTTGAAATGAAGGAGACATTAAACCAAATAAAAAACTCAATGGAAAGCATCACCAACAGACTAGACCACTTGGAAGACACAACCTCAGATAATGAAGACAAAATATTTAATCTTGAAAATAAAGTCACCCAAACAGAGAAGATGGTAAGAAATCATGGACAGAATCTCCAAGAAATATGGGACATCATGAAAAGACCAACTTTAAGAATTATTGGGGTTGAGGAAGGCACAGAGATACAAACCAAAGTAATGAACAACCTATTCAATGAAATAATATCAGAAAATTTCCCAAACCTAAAGAATGAAATAGAAAATCAAATACAAGAGGCTTACAGAACACCAAATGCACAGAATCACAACAGATCCACACCCAGGCACATTATAATGAAAAAGCCTAACATTCAAAATAAAGATAGGATTTTGAAGGCCGTGAGAGAAAAGCATCAGATTACATATAGGGGGAGACCAATACAGATAGCAGCAGACGTCTCAACCCAGACTCTAAAAGCTAGAAGGGCCTGGACCAACATATTTCAAGCTTTGAAAGAACATGGTTGCCAACCAAGAATCCTATACTAAACTTCAGATTTGAAGATGAAATAAAATCCTTCCATGAGAAACAAAAGTTAAAAGAATTTACAAATAGAAAGCCTGCACTACAGAATGTTCTCAACAAAATATTCCATGAGGAGGAAATGAAAAACAACAATGGAGGTCAGCAAAGGGAGGAACTACCTGAGAGAAAAACCACTCAAAGGAGAAACCAAGTCGACTTAAAAACCAAAAATAAGTCAAATGACTGGGTATACAAATCATTTCTCAATAATAACCCTGAACGTTAATGGCCTAAACTCATCAATCAAAAGACATAGACTGGCAGAATGGATTAAAAAGAAAGACCCAACAATATGTTGCCTGCAAGACACTCATCTCATAGAAAAAGACATCCACAGACTAAAGGTGAAAGGATGGGACAAAACCTACCACGCACAAGGACACAGTAAAAAAGCAGGGGTTTCCATCCTTATATCATTTAAAGTGGACTTCAAGCCAAAGTTAGTCAGAAGGGATAAAGAAGGACATTTCATGCTGCTTAAGGGAACCATAAATCAGGAAGACATAATGATAGTAAATATTTATGCCCCAAACAATGGTGCATCCCTGTACATCAAACAAATCCTTCTCAATTTCAAGAATCACATAGAGCACAACACAATAATTCTGGGCGACTTTAACGCACTGCTGTCACCACTTGATAGATCTTCCAAACAAAATCCAACCAAAGAAACCATAGAACTCAATAACACAATCAATAACCCAGACTTAATGGACATATATAGAATATTCCATCCATCAACAAGTGGATACACTTTCTTCTCAGCAGCACATGGAACCTTCTCAAAAATAGACCATATGTTATGCCACAAAGCAGCCCTTAGGAAATGCAAAAAAATAGAGATACTGCCTTGTGTTCTATCAGATCATAATGGACTGAGAGTAGAAATCAATGACATAGTAAAAAAAGGAAATTACTCCAAAACTTGGAGACTAAATAATATGCTATTGAATGAAACATGGATAACAAAAAATATCAGGGAGGAGATTAAAAAATTCTTAGAGGTCAATGAGAATGATGATACAACATATCAAAATCTCTGGGACACTATGAAAGTGGTACTAAGAGGAAAATTCATTGCATGGAGCGCATTCCAGAAAAGAATGAAAAGTCAACAATTAAATGACCTAACATTACAGCTCAAAGCCCTAGAAAAAGAAGAACAGAATAACAGCAAAAGTAGTAGAAGACAGGAAATAATTAAAATCAGAGCTGAAATCAATGAAATTGAAACAAAAGAAACTATTCAAAAAATTGACATAACAAAAAGTTGGTTCTTTGAGAAAGTAAACAAAATAGATAAACCCTTAGCCACACTAACAAAGAGAA
The DNA here is from genome assembly GCF_902686455.1 of Sciurus vulgaris. NCBI lineage: Eukaryota > Metazoa > Chordata > Mammalia > Rodentia > Sciuridae > Sciurus > Sciurus vulgaris. The sequence continues at coordinate 85,400,800 of NC_136471.1, read as the reverse complement.
GGAGAGAGAAGACTCAAATTACTGAAATACATGATGCAAAAGGAAATATCACAACGACACCACTGAGATACAGAACATAATGAGAAGCCACTTTGAAAATCTATATTCCAACAAAATAGAGAGTACCAAAGATATTGACAAATTTCTAGAGACATATGCTCCACCCAAACTGAACCAGGAGGACATACATGATTTAAACAGATCAATATCAAGCAATGAAATAGAAGAAGCCATTAAAAATCTACCATCCAAGAAAAGCCCAGGACCAGACGGATTCTCAGCCGAGTTCTACAAGACCTTAAAAGAAGAACTCATTCCAATACTTCTCAAAGTATTCCAGGAAACAGAAAAGGAGGGTACCCTACCAAACTCATTCTATGAAGCTAATATCACCCTCATACCCAAACCAGGAAAAGACACATCAAGGAAAGAAAATTTTAGACCAATATCCTTGATGAATATAGATGCTAAGATCCTTAACAAAATATTGGCAAACCGTATCCAAAAACATATTAAGAAAATTGTGCACCACGCTCAAGTGGGGTTCATTCCTGGAATGCAAGGGTGGTTTAACATCCGTAAATCAATAAACGTAATCCATCATGTCAATAGACTTAAGGATAAGAATCATATGGTTATTTCAATTGACGCAGAAAAAGCATTTGACAATACACAACACCCCTTCATGCTGAAAACACTAGAAAAAATAGGGATAGTAGGAACATACCTGAACATTGTAAAGGCTATTTATGCTAAGCCCATGGTCAACATCATTCTTAATGGAGAAAAACTGAAACCATTCCCTTTAAAAACAGGAACAAGACAGGGATGTCCTCTTTCACCACTTCTTTTCAACATTGTCTTCGAAACTCTAGCCAGAGCAATTAGGCAGACTAAAGAAATTAAAGGGATAGGAATGGGAAAAGAGAAACTTAAGCTGTCACTATTTGCGGATAAAATGATTCTATATTTAGAGGATCCAAAAACCTCCTCCAGAAAACTTCTAGACCTCATCAATGAATTCTGCAAAGTAGCAGGCTATAAAATCAACATGCATAAATCTACAGCATTTTTATATGCAAGCGATGAAACAGCTGAAAGGGAAAAAAAATAAAATACTTGGGTATCAATCTAACCAAAGAGGAGAAAGACCTCCAATATGAAAACTACAAAACACTGAAGAAAGAAATTAAGGAAGACCTTAGAAGATGGAAAGATCTCCCCTGTTCTTGGATAGGCAGAATTAATATTGTCAAAATGGCGATACTACCAAAAGTGCTATACAGATTCAATGCAATTGCAATTAAAATCCCACTGACGTACCTCACAGAAATAGAGAAAGCAATCATGAAATTCATCTGGAAGAATAAGAAACCCAGAATAGCTAAAGCAATCCTTAGCAAGAAGAATGAAACAGGGGGTATCACAATACCAGAACTTCAACTATACTACAAAGCAATAGTAACAAAAAAGGCATGGTATTGGCACCAAAATAGACAGGTAGATCAATGGTACAGAATAGAGGACACGGACACAAACCCAAATAAATACAATTTTCTAATACTAGACAAAGGTGCCAAAAATATGCAATGGAGAAAAGATAGCCTCTTCAACAAATGGTGCTGGGAAAACTGGAAATCCATATGCAACAGAATAAAACTAAACCCCTATCTCTCACCCTGCACAAAACTCAACTCACAATGGATCAAGGACCTTGAAATCAGACCAGAGACCCTGCTTCTTATAGAAGAAAAAATAGGTCCAAATCTTCAACTTGTTGGCTTAGGATCAGACTTCCTTAACAGGACTCCCATAGCACAAGAAATAAAAGCAAGAATCAATAACTGGGATAGATTCAAACTAAATAGCTTTCTCTCAGCAAAGGAAACTATCAACAATGCGAAGAGAGAGCCTACAGAGTGGGAGAATATCCTTGCCCCTCATACTTCAGATAGAGCACTAATTTCCAGAATCTATAAAGAACTCAAAACTCTCTACACCAAGAATGCAAATAACCCAATCAACAAATGGGCTAAGGAAATGAACAGACACTTCACAGAAGAAGATGTACAAGCAATCAACAGATATATGAAAAAATGTTCACCATCTTTAGTAATAAGAGAAATGCAAATCAAAACTACACTAAGATTCCATCTCACCCCAATTAGAATGGCGATTATCAGGAACACAAGCAACAATAGGTGTTGGCGAGGATGTGGGGAAAAAGGTACACTCATACATTGCTGGTGGGACTGCAAATTAGTGCAGCCACTCTGGAAAGCAGTGTGGAGATTCCTTAGAAAACTTGGAATGGAACCACCATTTGACCCAGCTATCCCACTCCTCGGCCTATATCCAAAGGACTTAAAATCAGTACACTACAGAGATACAGCCACATCAATGTTCATAGCGGCTCAATTCACAATAGCCAGGCTATGGAACCAACCTAGATGCCCTTCAATTGATGAATGGATAAAGAAACTGTGGTATATATATATAATGGAATATTACTCAGCTATAAAGAATAATAAAATTATGGCATTTGCAGGCAAATGGATGAAATTGGAGAATATCATGTTAAGTGAGATAAGCCAATCTCAAAAATCCAAAAGAGGAACGATCTCACTGATAAGCAGATGATGCCCTTTAATGGGGGGTGGGAGTGGGACAAGAATGGAGGAAGGAGGGACTGTATTGAGGGAAAAGAGAGGTGGGAGGGGTGGGAGGGAAGGAAAAAAATAATGGAATGAAGCAAACATCATTACTCTATGTAAATTTATGAATATGCAAATGGTATGCTGTTACTCCACGTACAAACAGAAACAACGTGTATTCCATTTGTTTACAATAAAATAAATCAAAAAAAAGAAAGAAAAAAAAAGAAAGTCAGGAGTCATATATTTTCTGTCATATGTGGAAACTAGAGCAAAATGAGAAAAAGGGAGTTCCCATGAAATTCAAGATCAGTGGAGTAGAGGAATAGAGGAAGGGGTTAAATGGGAAGGAGGACAGACAAGGATATTTATGTTTGGTGGAATGAAACTGACCAAGTTATGATATGTACATATATAAATATACCAGTGAATTTCATCTTTATGTATATACAGAAAACATCAATTACAAAAGCAATAAACAAATAGAAGGAAGATCAGTTCTGTAGAAGAAACAGAAGCAGGAGGGATGAGGAGCGGTAAAGAGGAAATCCTGGGAACTGAAATCAAGTAAATTATAATTCATCATGTAGTCAACATGTTGTGCAATAGATCTTTCAAAACTTTCCTTGGTATCCTTTAACCATCATCTCTACAACTGCTACACCCCATGCCCTTCATAATGACCATGTTCTCTCTCCTTCCAAATTTGACATTTTAACAGTCATATGGAATTTGTCTTTCTGTGTCTGTGTCTCCCTTATTTCACTAAACATAATATCTCCAGGTTCATTCATATAGTCACAACTGATAGTTTCCTTGTTTTATTTTATTTTTATTAGTGCATTATGGTAATACATAATAATTGGGGTTATTTTAATAAAATCATACATGCAAGGTATTTGATTTACTCCATTTCAGTTCCCAGTGCCCTCATTTTCCTCCCCTTTTCCTTGTCCCTATTCTCCTTCCTCTACTCTCTTGGTCTTCCTTTCACTTGTTTATTTTTGATTGGTGCTTTATAGATATACATAAAAGTGGAATTCACTATGGGATACTTATACATTCTTGTAATGTGATTTCATTAAATTCTTTCCACATTTCTTCCCCTTTCCTCTCCTTCCTTCCTGACCTCCTACTCCACAGATCTTCCCTATATATTTATATCTTATTTCATTATTATCATTATTATTATTACTAATATTATTATTAGATACCAGAGACTGAACGCAGGAATACTTATCTACTGAGCTACATCCCCAGCCATTTTATTTTTATTCTTTTAAATTTTGAGACAGGATCCTGCTAAGTTGCTTTAGGTCTCAATAAATTTCTGAGGCTGGTTTTGTGCTGGTGATCTTCCTGCCTCGGCCTCCAGATCCATAGGGATTATAGGTACATACCAGTGCACAAGCCTCCCCTTATTTGCTCTAGTGTCCTCATAAGATAAAATACTCAACCCTTGATTTTCTGAGTCTGACTTATTTCACTTAGCATGATGTTTTCCACTTCCTTTCATTTATTGTCAAATGGCATAATTTCATTCTTCTTTGTGGCTGAGTAAAACTCCCTTATGTATATATACCACATTTTTTTTTATCCGTGCATCTATATTGATTGGCATCTGTACTGGTTCCATAATTTGGTTATTGTTAATTATGCTGCTATAAACATTGATGTGACTGTATCACTGCAGAATGCTGCTTTTAGTACTTCTGGATAAACAGCAAGGAGTAGGATAGCTGTGTCATTATGATGTTACATTCCTAGTTTTTTCAGGAATCTCCATACTGCCTTCTGAAGTGGTTGTACTAATTCATATTCCCACCAACAATGGGAAAGTGTACATTTTCCCCTGTATCCTCACCAGCATTTATTATTATTTGTATTCTTGATAATTACCTTTTGGACTAGATTAAAAGGAAATTAACATTCCCTTCTTCCTCAAGATTGCTTTGAATTTTCAGAGTCTTTCATGTTTCCACATGAATTTTAGGATTTTTTTCTATTTCTGGGGAAAATGTCTTTGCAATTTTGATGGAGATTACAAAGAATATATTGGTCTTTGGTGTAGTACGTATATTTTAACCTTATCAATTCTACTGACCCATGAGCATGGTTTATCTTTCCAATTATTTGTGTCTTCTTCAATTTCTTTCTTCCATATTTTACAACATTCAGTGTATAGATCACATATCTCATTGATTAAATTTATTCATAAGGCTTCAATGAATAAAGTAGCTATTTTAAGTGGGATTGATTTTATTTCTTTTATGTATATTTTTGATAAAAATTACTGATTTTTTGTGTTTTGTATCCTGAAAATGGATTAAATTTGTTTATTAGTTCTCATTTCTTTGGTGAACTCTTTAAGGTTTTATATATGTAAAATCATGTTATCTTCAAACAATGATAAGTTAACTTACTCCTTTTAAATTTGTATTTCTTTCTCGTATTTATTTACTTTTTGGTTCATTTTAGTGACAGTAGACATGACAATTAGAATTCATTTTGACATGATTATGCAAGCATTTCATTGCTTTCTTATATCTAATTTCTCTGACTAGGACTTCCACTCTGTGTTCAATAGAAGTGCAGAGAGTGCACATACTTGTGTTGTTCTGGATCTTAAACATTTTTTTCCCACTTTTGAATATGATGTGGGCTTCTATTGTGTTAATGTACATTCCTTCCATAACAATTTTTGGGAGACTTTTTAATGAAAGAATTTTGATTTTTCTCAAATACTTTTTTTCATCTTTTGAAATGTTTATATGGTTTTTGTATTTCACTATTTTATGGAGTGCATCACATTTATTGATTTGCATATATTGACCATCCTTGCATCCCAGGGTTAAATCCCCCTTGATTATACCAAAGATCCTTTTTATGTTAAGTTGAACTTAATTTGCTAGTGTTTTGTTTAGAATTTTGTACCTATGTTCATTAGGGATATTGGCCTGTAGTATTCTTTTCTGTATGGTTTTGGTATAAGTGCAATGCTTGCCTTGTAAAATAAGCTTGAAAGTGTTTTCCTTCTTCAATATTTTGGAATGCTTTCAAAATTTGTTAGTTTTTCTTTAAATATTTGGTAAAATTCAGCAGTGAAGGAATCATGTACTGAACTTTTCTTTGATGGAGGACATTTGATTTTACTGATTCAATGTCCTTACTCTTTACTGGTCTATTAAGATTTTCTAATATTTCATGATTAAGTCCTGGTAAGTTGGGTATGTTTAAGACTTTTTACATTTCATTGTAATTTCCAAATTATTAGAATTTTTTAGAGTGTTTCTTTTTTTCATTTTTTAAAATTTATTTTTATTGTAAACAAATGGGATACATGTTGTTTCTCTGTTTGTACATGGAGTAAAGGCATACTATTTGTGTAATCATACATTTACATAGGGTAAATTCATTCTGTTATTTTTTTCCCTTGCTCCCCACCCCGTCCACCCCTCTTTTCCCTCTATTCAGTTCCTCCTTCCTCCATTCTTGCCCCTCCCATTATGTGTCTCCATCTGCTTATCAGCAAGATCATTCTTCCTTTGGTTTTTTGATATTGGCTTATATCACTTAGCATGATATTCTCCAATTTCATCCATTTGCCTGCAAATGCCATAATTTTATTATTCTTTATGGCTGAGTAATAATCCATTGTATAAATATTCATTTTGAAACCTTTGTATTTCTGTATGTCAGGTGTGGCAAAACATCTCCTCTTTTATTTCTCATTTTATTTGGGTATTTTCATTTTATTCTTAGTCTCTGAAAGTTTGTTGATTTTGTTTGCTTTTTCAAGAGGATAAATCTTTTTTGTTGGCCTTTTAATTTTTTTATTTTCTATTTTACTTCTCCTTTGATCTTTTTTTATTTGCTACCTTTTACTATTTTCTATTTTATTTATTCTGTGATCTTTTTATTTGCTCTTTTCTATTAGTTTTGGTCTTAGTTTATTCTTTTTCTAGTTCGTTGGTATGACACATTAGGGTGTTTATTTAGGAGCTTTCTTATTTTTGATATAGACATTCATTGTTATATCTTCTCTTATAGAACTGTTGTTGCATCCTGTAAAATTTGGTATACTGTCTCTCCATTCTGTTGTTTTTTACAGGATATTTAAAATTTTACTAATTTCTCTATTATTGTTTTGAAATGTGTTTAATATGTCATATTACTATTCCCCAAATTAAAAGGTTTCTGCTTAGAAATCTGCTGGTAGCCTTATTTAAACTTCTTTGTTACTTGCATCAGTTCTCACATTACCCTTGTGATTCTATCTTTGTCTTTCATTTTTGATAGTTTGATTATAACATGACCTGATACACATTTGATGGTAATGTCCTGAATGGAGAAGTTTGAGTTTTCTATATTATATATTTATATCTTTCTCCAGATTTGAGAAAATTTCTGAATTTTTTTAAAATAAACTTTCTGATTTTTACTACTTTCTGTCTTCTCAGAAAAACATGTTGCACATATTGGTTTGTTTGATGGTGTCCTATAATTCCTTTTGGCTTTATTTGCTCTTTTAATTTTTTTCTTCTAATTTATTCCTCTAACTTGGTAATTTGAAATGACTTGTCTTTGAGCTTACTGGCTATTTTTCTTAGTTGATGCACTGTACTCTTACAGCTCTCAATGAAAAATTTCACTTCAATAATTATGTGCTTTAGTGCCAGAGTTTTTGTTTGCCTCTTATTTTGTGTGGCTTCTATGTTCTTGTCAAACTTTTAACATTTTCTGTGCATTGTTTCCCAAATATTTTCAAGATGTCTATCTTAATTCTCTAGTAACTGAGGTCTTTTAAGATGATTAATTTCAATTACTTGTTAGGAAGTTCATAAATCCCCTTCTTTAAAGACAAACTACTGGCATTTTAATGAGATTGCTTAATTTTTCTTAATCCTTGTGGTCGTGAATCGGTGACTGTGCTGTTGATAAAATAGGAACATATTCTACTCTTTGTATTCTGGCTTCAGACTACTAGAGGCCCATCGAATTATTCTGGGTAGGAAAATAAGAACTGTCTATGTTTGGACTTGCTTCTGGCTTCCTCAGGAAAGGTAGCTTGGTGTCTATGTCAGCCAGTAGGTGGGCCAAGTTCCTGGTTCGGTAGGGTTGGGCATGGTGCCTAGATGTACAAAATTGGAATTGTTGATTTTATCCATGTTTGGGGGCCTCCAACCTGAATCCATGAGGACAGACCTGGACCATGTATCCATGTGTGACAACCTGAAGTCTGACTTTCACAATGAAAGTCAATGTAGTCTGACTTTCACAAGCAATTTCAGACTGATAATAAAGTTTTGACATTTGTGAATACTTTAATTTGGGAAATAAATTAGAGTATTATTTTTCTCCCTATAGTAACATTACAATTACTTGCTTTTTGCTAGCCCTTGTTCAGTGCAAGAATAGCAGAAAAGTTAAAGCCAGTGCACATAGTATTGTGTACAACTTACAGTTCATATTGTTAGTTCTGTACTACTGGGCTGGTGTTGTTTTGCTAGCAATTCCCTTCTGTCTTGGTCTTATTTTAATTTTTAAAGGAAGCCTTTCTAAATACCTCAAAGTAGAGTTAGTGTTTTCCTTCCTTGTATGTTTCATAAAATACTTGTAAACTTGAATAGCCATTAATTCTCTCTTTAAATTAGCTGCCTATTTTTCTTGGAAGGCACTTATTTAAATTTTAACATTTTTCACCATTATATCCAAGAATCGAGTAGTGTGTCTAGTGTAGAGAATTGTTGAATGTATATTGAATGAATAAATGAATAAATAATGAAAAATATAAAGTTATGGGGCAAATGGCAAAAATATGGACATAGTAGTGATAGGAAACAAACCTATAGTCTTGGACCAAGAAATATGAATCAATGAAGTAACTTGAAAGCTTAGTATTATTGGTAGAAATAGTATAGAGGAGTATCAATTATGAGGAACAGGTATCTGCTAGAACACTAAAATACCTGACTTTGTGCACAATTTCTCACTGCAAAACTGAAACATTTTTAGATATTACTGCAGTAAGACTATTGGAATAAATTGAGATAATGCGATAATGTATAGAAAAAAACATTGAAAATGATGAAAATATCACTTTCTTCAGATTATTTACTGTATTCCTTTTGAAAGTAGAAAATGATGAAAATATCTATAATGGCATGGCATTAAAATTATTATCCAAATGGAGTTAAATAACATCAGTTGCAATCATGTATGTTGTTATTGCAAATATAGAGAGAGCCAATGTAATTCACATGCCAAAATCTTTCATGGTACAGTGAAGGTGAGCCATAATGGTTCTAATTTGGGCTTGCCAAAGGAATGCTGTTTAAACTAAGATTTTAGAGTCTTGTTTAACTTCTTCAAATAGAAAAAAAAAATCTCCATTAGGTTTGAATTAAGTAAAGAAAAGAAACAAATTTTATTTAGGGAATTATTGATGTTTTTGCAATTAATTCTGTATATACATTCACTGGTCCATTAAATAAAATATCTTTATAGTTCTACCCAGGGGAGTGAATTAACTACACTATTTAATTGGCTCTTTTCAAATCTAAATTTTGTGACTTTTACCTAGCAACTGATGGAGATGCACTGACACTTCAATATGCCACAGAATGTTGATATTGCCAGCTCTTTCATTCCCCAAACACTTTTATATTGTGTCTGCACAAAAAAAATTATGTACATATGTGCCAGCAACAGAACTCAATTCCATTTATTTCTTATGGCAGTTCATACTTAAGAAACCCTAAAAAAATACAACTTAACCAGTATATAACAGGATTATTCCATGTTTTCTAGATATGATAGAATCATTACATGTTAAAATGGTAATTTGATCCATTCCCTACCATTCTTTGGAAATGAATACTTCAGAAGTTATCTGATTGTGACTCCTATTATTTCCCTAAATGTGTATCAGTGACCACACTATGAGATCAGGAACATGAGAGATAATGATATTTAAAGAAACAGTACAATGTTAAATACATTTATGCGGGCGGGACAAAGCAGTTCAGGGATGGCAAATTGCAGACAAGTTGATTGGTTTTCCGACATATTTGGTACCAGGAGTTTTCTTAAGTATTGGAAAAACTTAATTCAAAACTCTATGTTCAAAATAAAACATCACACTTGGATTCAATCAGTAACCAGCAGAAGAGAATCTGTATTACTAATGACAAATTGTGTTTGTTTAGGAAAATCACTGGAATGACAAATATTAAAAGTAAATTTTCAAGCTTTTTGCTATGCCCCCAGAAACATTCAGATTAAAATATTATATAAATGTAAGGCCATAATTGAAATGGATTAAATTTTCCTGTTTCAAAAATTTAGTCATCTAATAACTTTCTTCAGATTATTTACTGTATTCCTTTTGAAAGTAGAAATTCAAAGTAGAAATGTGTCTTCAGAGAAAATTATGCAAATGGGAAGCTTAAAGAAAATGAGAGCAAAACAATTACAAAAGGTTGGCCTTTTAAAGTATCTCATGTACTCCTTATGGGACTGTGAAAAAAGCATGTTTAACTTGATTTGGATTCAATTAAATGAGTTCCTAAAAATTGACAAGTCAATTTCATAACAAATACAGTTTGAGTGCTATATTAAAAAGTTTTCAGATTAAGGGTTGTTTCTCTCATAAGGGTCATCCACCTAATCCATTTTAGTGTAACTGTCAGAAAGTTCTATCTTATAACTATTTTATCCACTTACTGAAACAGAAATTATGTTTTCTTGATTTAAATAGAAAGAACAATTAGTTATTTACCTTTGGCAAGAACTATGTGATACATTATCACTCTTTTGTTTATTTGTGAAACAAACTGTGAGGAATTGAACAAATGTTTTATACTTCAATTTCTCACAGACCATGAATACATCGGTAATGCAGAGTACTCTATATTTTATTTTACTCAGGTAAATTAAAAATAAATTAATAACATATCTTACTTCATGATTTGATAATAGTGAAAGATTTAGTGTATAAATAAGACCTTTAACAAATTTTGATTGAAATAATATCAAAGAAAAAAATTAAAATTTCTGTAAACTGAAATGTTGTCTACATGAATTAGAAAAAAATTATTGTGTGTTATTTACATTGATAATTTATTAGGAAATTTACATTCTAGTTATAACTTCCACATCTTGAAAATGCTATAGGAATTTTGGATGATTGCAATTTTTCAAAGAAAAGATAAATTGGCTACTGTAGTAAACATAAAAATGAATAATTTTCTTTCCAGTTTGCATTGATGTGTTTTTCATGACACATTTAATGGTTTTATCTGTGTACTGTAGTTATTTATAACAGTGTGTGTAATTTAGACATAATCAGACATACATGGAATATAATTGGCTTCAGTGCAGTCCCCAGTATTTGTCCTTACACTTGACTCCTCCCACCCACTCCTCCATTTCCCTTCATCTACTCTATTGCTCTTACATCAATTTATTTGTAGTTTGTTTTAAAATAAGTGACATATATATGAAATTAATTATGATATATTCATATGTGTACATAGCATAATTTTGTCAAATTCATTCTAAAATTCCTCCATTTACCTGTCCCTTGTCCCTTCCCCTAAATCCTCTTCTTCATTTCACTGATTTCTCTTCTAATTTCATGGTGTTACCAAAAATTTTTCCCTTGTTTTGATAGTTTCTGCATTTGAGCAAAAAACATATGACAGTCTTATTTCACTCAACAGGATATTCTCTAGCTCCCTCCATTGACCAGCAAATGCCATAATTTCATTCTTCTTTATGGATGTATCCACATATGGATATATATATATATATATATATCTGTACATGTCTATCTCTTCGTCTCTCTTGAGCTCTCTCTATATATGCATATATAGAGAGATTATATGTATTATATATATTTTTTTATAATTTTCTGTATTCATTCATTTGTTGATGAGCACCTGAGCTGGTTCCATAACAAGGCTTTTGTGAATTTTACTTCTATAAATATTGATGTGCTAGTATCTGTATATGATGCTGATTTTAGTGCTTTGGGATAAATACCAAAGAGCGAGAGAGCTGGGATATATGATAGTTCTATTCCTAGGTTTTTTTGGTTTTGTTTGTTTGAATAAATATCTATAAAACATTCCATATTCTCAACACTTATTATTATTATATTCTTAATGACTGCCATTATAACTGGAGTGAGATGAAATCTCAACGCAGTTTTGATTTGCATTTCTCTGATTGCTAGGAATGTTGAACATTTTTTCATATATTTCTTGGCGATTTATATTTCTCCTTGCAAGAAATGTCTGTATAATTCTTTTTATTATTTTTGCCCTTTTTATGTTTTTATTTATATTTTATTTTTTATTTTCTGTTATTTTTTCCTTTCCCCCACCCCTCCCACCCCTCTTTCCCCTCTATACAGTCCTTCCTTCCTTCATTCTTGCCCCCCCCTCCCTAACCCTAACTCTAACCCTTCCCTCCCCCCATTATGTGTCCTCATCCACTTATTAGAGATATCATTTGACCTTTGGTTTTTTGAGATTGGCTTATCTCACTTACCATGATATTCTCCAATGTCATCCATTTGCCTGCAAATGCCATAATTTTATCATTCTTTATGGCTGAGTAATATTCCATTGTATATATATACCACAGTTTCTTTATCCATTCATCAATTGAAGGACTTCTAGGTTGGTTCCACAATCTGGCTATTGTGAATTGAGCCCCTATGAACATTGATGTGGCTGTATCCCTGTAGTATGCTGATTTTAAGTCCTCTGGGTATAGGCCAAGGAGTGGGATAGCTGGGTCAAGTGGTGGTTCCATTCCAAGTTTTCTAAGGAATCTCCACACTGCTTTCCAGAGTGGCTGCAATAATTTGCAGCCCCACCAGAAATGTATGAGTGTACCTTTTTCCCCACATCCTCGCCAACACCTGTTGTTGCTCGTATTCTTGATAATCGCCATTCTAATTGGGGTGAGATGGAATCTTAGGGTGGTTTTGATTTGCATTTCTCTTATTACTAGAGATGTTGAACATTTTTCCATATGTTTGTTGATTGCTCGTAGATCTTCTTCTGTGAAGTGTCTATTCATTTCCTTAGCCCATTTGTTGATTGGATTGTTTGCATTCTTGGTGTAGAGTTTTTTGCGTTCTTTATAGATTCTGGAGATTAGTGCTCTATCTGAAGTATGATTGGCAAAGATTTTCTCCCATTCTGTAGGCTCTTGTTCGCATTGATGATAGTTTCCTTTGCTGAGAGAAAGCTTTTTAGTTTGAATCTATCCCATTTGTTGATTCTTGCTTTTATTTCTTGTGCTATGGGAGTCCTGTTGAGGAAGTCTGGTCCTAAGCCGACATGTTGAAGATCTGGACCTACTTTTTCTTCTATAATCTGCAGGATCTCTGGTCTGATTCTGAGGTCCTTAATCCATTTTGAGTTTAGTTTTGTGCATGGTGAGAGATATGGGTTTAGTTTCATTCTGTTGCATATGGATTTCCAATTCTCCCAGCACCATTTGTTGAAGAGGCTATCGTTTCTCCATTGCACATTTTTGGCCCCTTTGTCTAGTATGAGAAAATTGTATTTATTTGGGTTTGTGTCCCTGTCTTCTATTCTGTACCATTGATCTATCTGTCTATTTTGGTACCAGTACCATGCCGTTTTTGTTACTATTGCTTTGTAGTAGAGTTGAAGATCTGGTATTGCGACATCCCCTGTTTCAATCTTCCTGCTAAGGATTGCTTTAGCTATTCTGGGTTTCTTATTCTTCCAGATGAATTTCATAATTGCTTGCTCTATTTCTGTAAGCTACGTCATTGAGATTTTAATTGGAATTGCATTGAATCAGTATAGCACTTCAGGTAGTATGGCCATTTTGACAATATTAATTCTTCCTATCCAAGAACATGGGACATCTTTCCATCTTCTAAGGTTTTCTTTAATTTCTTATTTACTGTACTGTAGTTCTCATTGTAGAGGTCTTTCACTTCTTTTGTGAGATTGATTCCCAAGTATTTAATATTTTTCAAGGCTATTGTGAATGGGGTAGTTTTCCTGGGATTATTCTTTCCAAAGATTCATCACATATTTATAAAAATGCGTTAGATTTATGTGCATTGATCTTATATCCCGCTACTTTACTGAATTCACTTATGAGTTCTAAAAGTTTTCTGGTGGAATTTACTGGTTCCTCTAAGTATATAATCATATCATCAGCAAATAGGGATAGTTTGAGTTCTTCTTTTCCTATTCGTATCCCTTTAATTTCTTTGGTCTGTCTAATTGCTCTGGCTAGAGTTTCAAGGACAATATTGAATAAAAGTGGTGAAAGAGGGCATCCCTGCCTTGTTCCAGTTTTTAGGGGGAATGCTTTCAGTTTTTCACCATGTAGAATGGTATTAGCCATGGGCGTAGCATAGATGGCCTTTACAATGTTAAGGAATGATCCCACTATCCCTATTTTTTTCTAGTGTTTTGAGCATGAAGGGGTGCTGTATTTTATCAAATGCTTTTTCTGCATCGATTGAAATAATCATGTGATTCTTGACTTTAAGTCTATTGATATGATGAATTACATTTATTGATTTCCTGATGTTGAACCAACCTTGCATCCCTGGAATGAAACCCACTTGATCATGGTGCACTATCTTTTTAATATGTTTTTGTATGCGATTTGCTAAAATTTTGTTGAGAATTTTTGCGTCGATGCTCATTAAGGATATTGGTCTGAAATTTTCTTTCGTCAATGTGTTTCTGTCTGGTTTAGGTATCAGGGTGATATTGGCTTCATAGAATGAGTTTGGGAAGGTTCCTTCCTCTTCTATTTTATGGAATACTTTGAGAAGTATTGCAATGAGCTCTTCTTTAAAGGTTTTGTAGAACTCAGCTGAGAACCCATCTGGTCCTGGACTTTTCTTTGTTGGTAGGCTTTTGATGACTTCTTCTATTTCATTACTTGAAATTGGTCTATTTAAATTGTTTATGTCCTCCTTGTTCAGTTTAGGCAATTCATATGTCTCTAAAAACCTGTTGATGTCTTCGAAATTTTCTATTTTGTTGGAGTATAGATTTTCAAAATAGCTTCTAATTATGTTTTGTTTTTCAATCCTGTCTGTTGGGATATTTCCTTGTTCATTCCCAATTTTAGTGATTTGGGTTTTCTCTCGTCTTCTCCTTGTTAGTGTGGCTAAAGGTTTATCAATTTTGTTTATTTTTTCAAAGAACCAACTATTTATTTTGTCAATTTTTTGTATTGTTTCTTTTGTTTCAATTTCATTGATTTCAGCTCTGAGTTTAACTATTTCCTGTCTTCTACTACTTTTGGTGCTGTTCTGTTCTTCTTTTTCTAGGGCTTTGAGCTGTAGTGTTAGGTATTTATTTGTTGAGTTTTACTTCTTTTATTAAATGCACTCCATGAAATAAATTTCATTCTAATTACTGCTTTCATAGTGTTCCAGAGATTTTGATATGATGTTTCTTTGTTCTCATTTACCTCTAAGAATATTTTAATTCCTTCCTAATATCTTCTGTTATCCATTCATCATATAATAGCATATTGGTTAATCTCCAGGTGTTGGAATAATTTCTGTTTTTTACTCTTTCATGTATTTCTAACTTCAATCCATTATGATCTGATAGAATACAAAGCCGTGTCTCTATCCTCTTGTATTTGCTAACATTAGCTTTGTGGCATAATATATGGTCTATTTTAGAGAAGGATCCATGTGCTGCTGAGAAGAAAGTGTATTTGCTCTTGGTTGGATGGTATATTCTATAAATGTCTGTTAAGTCTAAATTATTGATTGTGTTATTGAGATCTATGGTTTCTTTGTTCAATTTCTGTCTGGAAGATCTGTCCAGTGTTGAGAGAGGTGTGTTAAAATCACCTAGTATTATTGTGTTATGGTCTATTTGGTTTCTGAAATTGAGAAGGATTTGTTTGACATACATGGATGAGCCACTGTTTGGGGCATAGATGTTTATGATTGCTATATCTTGCTGATTTTGGCTTCCCTTAAACAGTATGAAGTGTCCTTCTTTATCCCTTCAGACTATCTTTGGCTTGAAGTCCACACTACCTGAAATGAGAATGGATACTCCAGCTTTTTTGCTGAGTCCATGTGCATGGTATGTTTTTCCCCATCCTTTCACCTTTAGTCTATGAGGATCTTTTTCTATGAGGTGAGTCTCTTGCAGGCAACAAATTGTTCGATCTTTCTTTTTAATCCAATCTTCCAGTCTATGTCTTTTAATTGATGAATTCAGGCCATTAACATTCAGGGTTATTATTGAGATATATTTGGTTTCCTGTTCATTTGGTTCATATTTTAAATTTTATTTATTTATTTATTTATTTGACATGACTTGGTTCCTCCTTTATTTGACAATTCCTTTAGGATAATTCCTCCCTTTGCTGATTTACCTCTTTGTTTTTCATCTCTTCCTCATGGAATATCTTGGTGAGAATATTCTGTAATGCTGGCTTTCTTTTTGTAAATTCTTTTAGTTTTTGTTTATCATGGAAGGATTTTATTTCATCGTCAATTTGAAGGTAAGTTTTGCTGGGTATAAGATTCTTGGTTGACATCCATTTTCATTCAGGGCTTGGTAAATGTTGTTCCAGGCCCTTCTAGCTTTTAGGGTCTGGATTGAAAAATCTGCTGATATCCGTATTGGTTTTCCCCTGAATGTAATTTGGTTCTTTTCTCTCACAGCTTTAAAATTCTGTCTTTATTTTGTATGTTAGGTATTTTCATTATACTGTGCCTTGGTGTGGGTCTGTTGTAATTTTGTGTATTTGGAGTCCTATAAGCCTCTTGAACTTGATTTTCCAGTTCATTTCTCAGATTTGGAAAATTTTCTGATATTATTTTATTGAATAGATTGTTCATTCCTTTGGTTTGTTTCTCTAAGCCTTCCTCAATCCCAATAATTCTTAAATTTTGCCTTTTCATGATATCCCATAGTTCTTGTAGATTCTATTCATGATTTCTTACCATCTTCTCTGTTTGTTCAACTTTGTTTTCAAGGTTAAATATTTTGTCTTCAATGTCTGAGGTTCTGTCTTCCAGGTGTTCTATCCTACTGGATATGCTTTCTATGGAGTTCTTAATTTGGTTTATTGTTTCCTTCATTTCAAGGATTTCTGTTTGGTTTTTTTTCAATATCTGTAACTCTTTATTGAAATGATCTTTTGCTTCCTGTATTTGCTCTTTTACCTGTCAATTGGTGCGATCATTCAATGCCTGCATTTGCTCTTCCATCTCATCATTCAGTGTCTGCATTTGCTCTTTCATCTCATCGTTTGCTTCCCTGATCATTTTAATTATGTACATTCTGAACTCCTTTTCTGTCATTTCTTCTGCCATGCTGTCATTGGGTTTTATTAATGTAACATCTAGATTTGTTTGCAGCATTTTCTTTCCTTGTTTTCTCATGTTGTTCAGGTATCAGTGGGCCGCTGAGATATTGCAGATTTCCTCTATTGACTTATAATGTCCCTGAAGATTTCTAGTATATCCCCTCTTAGCCTTCAATAGGCTGAAGTCTTGGAGGAAGTTGATAGTGCGGTGCTCCACAAGGAATCTGCCTCTCTAGGAGTGGTGGCCTTCAGGTGGAGTATATTCCCTGCTGGTAGGCAGAGGTATCTCCAGTTGTTGACCAAGGGTCATCCAAAGGGTAACTAGGCTCCGGCTGAGGCAAGGCCTGTTTGGGCCTCTGTCTCTGGTTTTACTGTCCTTGTGGGAAAACCTCACCCTGCAGGGAAGACTCACCTGTTGTGGAGGTCTCGATGGTTGGTTCCCCTCCTAGAGGTCCCCCTGAATTTACAGGTACTGCCTGGGCTGGGCTGCCTTCCTCTGCAAAGTTCTCAGGGGCCCGGCCCTACCTCCTGGGCCTGAGATCCTCACCCTTGCAGACGAGTCTCCTTAGGCTGCCTCTCCTCAGAGAATCTGCCCGCAGTCCTGGAATCTTTGCTCTGCCCCTAAGCGTGTCTCTGTGGGGCTCTTCCACCAAGAAGACTCCTAGGTCCTGGGACCCTGCTGTGCACCTAATTGCCTGGCTATGCGGCCCCTCCTCTGAGCAGCCACCTGGAGCCCCGTACAATTGCTCTGAGTCCCAGAGACCCACCGCACACCTCTTCCTCCTGACAGCCGCCTGGTGTTTCGGAGCGGTCACTAGGAGTCCAAGCAACTCACTGCGTGCCTCCTCCTCCCGCCAACCGCCCGTAGCCCTGGGCAGCACTCCACGTCCAAATGACCCGCCCCATTCCTCCTCCTCCTCCAGGTAGTCCCCCGGGTGTTCAGGAGTGGCCACTGTGAATTACTCTGAGTCGCTCTGAGTCCACGTGACCTGCTGCATGCCTCCTCCAGGCAGCTGCCTGGAGCTCTGGTGTGGCCACTGGAGACCAGGCGACCCACCTCGCTCCTCCTCTAGGCAGCCCCCCGGTGTTCAGGAGCGGTTGGTTTAAGTCCAAACAACTCACCACTCACCTCCTCCTCTGAGCAGCTGCCTGGAGCTCCAACACAGTCACTATGAGTCCAAGCGTCCCAGCACGCTCCTCCTCCTCCTCCTCCTCCTCCTCCACATCCTCCTCCTCCTCCTCCTCTGGGCAGGCCCCGGTGTTCACGAATGGTCACTTTGAGCCGAAACAGCTCGCCATGCAGCTCCTCCTCCAGCAACCGCCCGTAGCTCTGGTATAGTCACTCTGAATCCAAGCAGCCATGCTCCTCCTCCTCCTCCTCAGGGCAGGCCCTGGTGTTCAGGAATGGTTGCTCTGAGTCCAAACAGCTCGCCAGCAGCTCCTCCTCTGGCAACCACCTGTAGCTCTGGCACAGTCGCTCCAAGTCCAAGCACCTTGCTGCACTGCTCCTCCTCCTCCTCCTCGTCCTCCAGGCAGGCCCCGGTGTTCAGAAGTGGTCGCTCTGAGTCCATACAGCTTTCCTCTCCGCTCCTCCCCTGGGCAGCCGCCCGGAGCCCCAGTGGTTGCTCCGAGTCCCAGCGCTGTGCTGAGCGGCCTCCTCTGTGACGCTCCCAGTTGTCCGAGTTCACTGCTCCAGCGGGGGGAGGGTGTCTCGCCGGCAGCTCTACTTCACAAAGTTCCCTGCGTTCAGGGACTACTGCCCCATCTGGGATGCCTCCCCAACGGGAGAGACTCACCCGGCTGCTTTGAGTTGGTCCCAAGTCTCTCAATATCTCCTCTTTTGAATCCTGAGTCCTGGAGCAACATGAAATGCAGCCACCCTGTAGTCCACCATCTTGAAACCTCTGTATAATTCTTTTGCCCATTTATTGATTGTGTTGTTTATCATTGGGTGTTAAGTGTTTTTCAGTTCTTTACATATTCTGGATATTAATCCCCTGTTGGAGTAGTAACCAGCAAAGTTTATTGCCCATTCTCTAGACTATCTCTTCATGCTCTTGTTTTCTTTTCTGTGCAGAAGCTTTTTCATTTAGCACGGACCTACTGATTGCTCTGTGTTATATCTCTTTTAGTTTAGGGGTCTGGTTAAGGAAGTAAGTGCCTAGCCAATATATTGGAGGGTTGATCCTAATATTTCTGGTCTAATTCTTGGGTCTAATTTCTGGTCTAATTCTTAGGGTGTGAGGTAGAGATGTGATTTCATTCTTCTACATGTGAACATTCAGTTTTCAAAGCAATAAGTTTTTAAAGACTATTTTTCTTCAAATTATGTTTTCATAAACAAATTATGTTTAGAAGGAGATGAAGGGTGGGGAGTGGGCAGGGGGAAGGAAAGATAATGGAATGAGACAAACATCCTTACCCTATGTACATGTGTGATTACGCAGTGTGATTCTACTTCATGTACAGAGAAATGAAAGTTGTACCCCATTTGTGTACAATGAATAAAAAAAATAATAATAAAAAACAAATTATGTTTTTAGTAACTGTGCTGAGATTAATAAGACTATATCTGTGTGGGTTTGTCTCTGTGGCTTCTATTCCCTTGATCTTCATGGTTTTTTTTTTTTTTTTTTTTGTTACCATGCTGTTTTTGTTACTACTGCTCTGTACTATGATTTGAAATCTGGTTTTATGATGCCTCAAGAATTACACTTCTTGCTCAGATTTTTTTGACCATTCTGTTCCTTTTACTTTTCCAAATGAATTTTAGGATAGAATTTTACATTCTATGAAAGAGGTCAAATGTATTTGGATGTAGATTGCATTGAATATGTATAGTACGGCCTTTTTGACAATATTAATTCTGTCTATCCAAGACCATGGGACATCTTTCCATCTTCTAAGATATTGCTCAATTTCTTTTATCTGTGTTCTATGTCTTCATTGCAGAGTTTTACTTCCTTGGTTAGATTTATTACATAGTATTTTATTTTTTAGGATATCATAAGGGATATATTCTCCCTGATCTTTCTTAGCAGTTTAATTATTAACCTATAGGAAAGTGATTTATTTATGAAGGTCAATCGTGTATCCTGCTACTTTGCTAAGTTAATTATCAGTCTAGAAGTATTTTGGTTCAGTTTTTGGGTCTTCTAGATAGGGGTCATGTTAAGGAAGTAAACAGAGATAATACAACTACTTCTTTTCCTACACAGTAGCTAACAGAATTTTTTGTTTGTTTTTTGTGGTGCTGGGGATTGAACCCAGGGCCTTGTCCACTAACAGAAAATTTGAACTTCTTTTCTTATTGTGTCTCTTCTTTTCCTCTTTTCCTATTGTGGATCTTGAATTTTTCCTGATTGCTCCAGGAAAGTGATGAAAGCAGACATCCCTGTCTTGCTCCTAATTTTAGAGGAAATGTTTTCTTTTTTTGGGGGGGGGGGGGGTATCAGGGATTGAACTCAGGGGCACTCAATCACTGAGTCACATCCCCAGCCCTATTTTGTATTTTATTTAGAGGCATGGTCTCACCGAGTTGCTTAGCACCTTGAGTTGCTGAGTCTGACTTTGAACTCAAGATCCTCCTGCCTCAGCCTCCTGAGCCACTGGGATTACAGGTGTATACCACGGTGCCCAGCTCATTTTTTTTTTGTTCAATAAGATGTTGGACTTGAGTTCATAATATGTAATTTTTACAATTTTGAGATATTTTCCTTCTATCCCTAGTTTCTCCAACATTTTAAGCACCAATGGGTGACAGATTTGTTGAATGCTTTTTCTTCATCTATTGAGATGATCATGTGATTCTTGTCCTTAACTCCACTTGACCATGATGTATAGTTGTTGTACTGTGTTTTTGAATGAGGTTTTCCAATATTTTGTTAACAATTTTTGTATCTATGTTCACCTGGGATATTTGTGTGTAATTTTCTTTCCTTGATGTGTTTTTGTCTGTTTTTGGTATCAGGATGATACTGGCTTCATAGAATAAATTTGGAAGTGTTCCCTCACTTTTTATTTCATGGAATAATTTGAGAACGATTGTCATTATTTTTTCATAGAAGTTCTGGTAGAATGTGGTTCTTGGATTTTTTTGATGGAAGACTTTTGGTTGCTGCTTCAATCTCATTGCTTGTTATTAGTCCAGTTTTTGTTTTTTATATCCTAATGATTAAATTTGTGTAGGTCATATGTCTGTAGAAATTTGTATATGTCTTCTAGATTTACCAGTTTATTGGAGTTTAAATTTTTAAAATAGTTTCTAATGATCTTATGGATTTCACAAACATCTGTGGCAATATTTCCTTTATTTTTCTTGAAATTTTTTTGATTAGGATCTTCTCTTTTTTTGGTTAGTTTGGCTAAGATTTATTGATCTCAATTATCTTTTCAAAGAACCAACTCTTTGTTTCATTGACCCTTTGTATATTTTTTTATTCTCAATTTCATTAGTTTCAGCTCAGATCTTAACTATTACTTGCCTTCTGATATTCAGAATTCATTTGTTCTTTTTTTGGGTCCTTGAGGTGTGATATGAGATTATTTACCTTTGATCTTTCTATATATTTAAGCTAGGAACTAAGTACTATATAAACTTTGTCTTAGATCTGTCTTCACAATGTCCCAAAGATTATGGTATGTTGTATCTCTATTCTCATTCATTTCTAAGTATTTATTTTATTTATCCCCTGATATATTCCATGATTCATTGTCATTCAAAAGTATATTAACTCCAGTTGATAAAAAGTTTTCATCTTAGAATCTTGTTGGTTTCTCATTTCATTTTATTATGATCTGAGAGGATGTGAGGACTTATCTCTGGGTTTTTTTGTTTTGTTTTGTTTTGTTTTGTTTTGTTTTATTACCATTATTTGCCAAGACTTTTTTGTTCCCTAAATGTGTTCTTGGAGAATGTTCTCTGTGCCACTAAGAAGAAATTGAGTTGGTTGTTCAAAACCTTCATTTGCCTCAAAGTTTCAGCACAGTTTTAATCCTCTTCATTCATAGCTGATTTCCTTCCTTTAGTCACTTCAGGGATAAAATATGCATATTCTTCTACATCAAATCTAACAATCTACATTTCTCTGGGCCAAATAATTTGTCTCCAATCCTATAATAAGTTCTCATCCTGTACATTGAATCCTATTCTCCCTCACCTACTTTAAACTTTTCTCATGAAACTTCCACCATCTCCAATGCATTAGTTTTACCATTCACTACGAGATAACTATAACTAGCATATAACATCCTGGGATAATGATGAATTAAGTAAAAAATCTCTTGATCAGATTTCCCTTTTCTATTATTTCCATTTTCTTCTTTTTGCAGTAAAACTCCTTTTAAGAGTTTCATCTCACTCCAGTCAAAATGGCAGTTAACAAGAATACAAGTAATAATAAATGTTGGTGAAGATTTGGGAAAAAGTTCACTCATATTGTTGTTGGGACTGCAAATTGATGCAACCACTATGGAAAGTTGTATGAAGATTCCTCAGAAAGTATGAATGGAATCACCATTTGACCCAATTATCCTACTCTATAATACATATCCAAAGGATTTAAAATCAGCATACTGCAGTGACACAGCCACATCACTGTTTATACCAGCTTAGTTAACAATAGCTAAGCCATGGAGTCAACCTCAGTGCCATTCAAAAGATGAATGGATAAAGAAAATGTGGCTTTAATGTAATGGAACATTACTCAGCCTTAAAGAAGAATTGCTTTATGATATTTGCCAGTAAATAGATGGATCTGGGGACTCTCAGGCTAAGTGAAATAAGCTAGTCCCAAAAAGACAAATTTCAAGTATTTTCTCTGATATGTGAAGCTAATCCACAATGAGGCAGGGGTGGGGAGTAAATAAAAAGAATAGAAGAAATATCAGTGGAGTAAACAAAGGGGAATGAAGGGCAAGGAGTGGGGATGGGATAAGGAAAGCCAGTGGAATGAATCTGACATAACTTTCCTATGTACATATATGAAAATAACACAGTGAGAATTGGGATTGTCGTTCAATGGTAGGGCACTTGCCCAGCAAATGTGAGGCACCCTCAGCATCACATAAAAATAAATAAAAAATATAAAAGTATTGTGTCCATCTATAACCAAAAAAATTTTTCAATATTTAAAGAAAAAGAAATTATCACAGTGAATAAAACCATCATGAATATCCACAAGGAAATAATTAAAAAAAATAACTATGGATAAATGGCAGAAGTATCAGTAGAGCAGAAGGAAGGGAGCAGAGCATGGGGAGAGTGGAGGGGAAGAGGAGGTACTGGGGACTGAATTAAAACAAGATATATTCCATGCTTTTATAATAATGTCAAAACGGATTCTACTGTCATGTATAACTAAAAACAACCAATACAAAATTTAAAAAAGGGTTGTTGCTACTCACTGTTTTCACCTCTTCCCTTTCTTTTCTCTCCCCAAACTTTCCTGACTAAGTATTTGTTTTCATAAGTCCTATAAAAGTGTTCCAACAAGACAATGGTTACCTCACTGTTACCAAATTTTCTCAAGCCTTAACTTATCAGCAATATTTTGTACAGTTGATAAGTTCCTGCTTTTGAAATAGTTTTGATATATGCATCATAGTCTTGTGTTTTCTTCTGTACACATGTCCACTCCTTCTGTTCCATATGGGTTATTTTCTCTGTTTATTCTTAAAATAAATATTGGAGTTTACAGTGTCCAGTTCAAGATCTTGGCTCTTCTCACTGTATATTCACTCACTAGGTGATATCTTTTGTTACTGGTGGTTACTGACTGTCAAATTTATTTCTGTATTTATTATCTTTCCTGTAAACTCCAGTTATGTGTATCCAATTGCTAAATCAATGCTTCTACTTTCTCAATGCTTAGTGGATATTTTTATGCTTGATACAAATAAAACTGATTTCTTGATTCCCCCATCCCCATCTCTAGCCCTTGTTCTAGTAAATAGCACTACCATCCACAGAGCCTATCAAATAATTAAAGTTGTCATTCACTCCTATCTGTTCCCCAGAGGTTAGCTAGTTTACAACTGCCCATTCAGAATACTTCTCCTCCCTTCTTTTCATAATTCAATGGGAAGTACTAGTAGAAAAACCAAGGGTAGGCATAATGTATTTGAGGAATTTATTTTCCTGATCTCTTCCCTATGGGGTCATGAAGGAATGGCTAATTTCAGGTCAGATTCTCCAGACTGCCCATCTCATATTTTTGATAACTACTTTCTTTCAGCCATACATTTAGGGCTAGGAGTACAATGCCTTTGTGTTCACAATACCATGTAAGTCAAAATTTTTTATTTTTTTTTATTCATTGTACACAAATGGGGTACAATTGTTGTTTCTCTGGTGGTACACGGAGTTGCACCATTTGTGTAATCACACATGTACATAAGGTAATGATATTTGTCTCATTCTGTTATTTTTCCTTCCCCAACCACCTCCCCACCACACTTTTTCCTCTGTAAAATCCATCCTTTCTCCATTCTTCCCTCCCTCCCGCCCCCATTATGCATCATCATTCACTTATCAGAGAGATCATTCGGCCTTAGGTTTTGAGGAGTGGCTTATCTCACTTAGCATGATATTCTCCAACTGCACCCATTTACCTGCAAATGCCATAATCTTATTCTTCTTTATGACTGAGTAATATTCCATTGTGTATATGTACCATGGTTTCTTTATCCATTCATCAACTGAAGGGCATCTAGGTTGGTTCCAAAATCTAGCAATTGTGAATTGAGCAGCTATGAACATTGATGTGACTGCATCTCTGTAGTATGTTGATTTTAAGTCCTTTGGGTATAGGCCAAGGAGTGGGATACCTGGGTCAAATAGTAGTTCCATTCCAAGTTTTCTAAGGAATCTCCACACTGCTTTCCACAGTGGCTGCACTAATTTGCAAACCCACCAGCAATGTATGAGTATACCTTTTCCCCCACATCCTCCCCAACACCTATTGTTGCTTGTATTCTTGATAATAGCCATTCTAATTGGGGTGAGATGGAATCTTAGGGTAGTTTTGATTTGCATTTCTCTCATTACTAGAGATGTTGAACATTTTTTCATATATCTGTTGATTGCTTGTAGATCTTCTAACATACAATGGAGAAAAGATAGTCTCTTCATCAAATGGTGTTGTGAAAACTGGAAATCCATATGCAGCCGAATGAAACTAAACCCCTATCATTCACCCTGCACAAAACTCAACTCAAAATGGATCAAGGACCTCAGAATCAGAACAGAGACCCTGCATCTTATAGAATAAAAGTAGGTTCAAATTTTCATCATGCCAGCTTAGTACCAGACTTCCTTAACATGAGTCTGCAAGGCAAAAGAAATAAAAGTAGGAATCAATAATTGGGATACATTCAAACTAAAAAGCTTTTTCTCAGCAAAGGAAACTATCAACAATGTGAAGAGAGAGCCTACAGAGTGGGAGAAAATCTTTGTCACACATACTTCAGATAGAGCACTAATTTCCAGAACCTATAAAGAACTCAAAAAACTTTACACCAAGAATACAAATAACCCAATCAACAAATGGGCTAAGAAAATGAGCAAATCTTTACCTTATGATTTCCCTATAGTATGCTCTCACCTTTGTGGAAGCCCACTTGTTGAACTGCTTCAAATTACTCAATTGGTTTGTGTTTCTTGTCTGTAGCCTGACTAATTCACCTCAGACTAATATTGAACCCATCCACAAATGCTATCATTTCCACTTTCAAAATATATTCCAATCTTAACTAATTTTCACTACATGCACAATTCCAACCCAAGTTTAAATTCTTTTTCATTCGAGTTAGAGCAATAGTTTAGTGCTCCTGCTCTCTTTTCCCACTCCATGCTAGTCTCCAAACAGCAACCACTGCCATCCTTTTAAAACACAAGGCACATAATGCATTCCCCTGTTCAGAAGCTTCCAAAGGTTTCCTAGCACACTTAGAACAAAATAAATTTCAAATTCCTACAATAACTAACAAGACTCTGTTTAGTTGGCTGTGGATTTTCCTAATCCCATTGCCTGCCAGTCTCCACAATGCTTATTTGGAATGCTTCACATCAGCTTCTTTGAAGTACTATTTCAGAAAATTTGCATTTAATGCCACTTTATAGGGAATGCTCTTATTTTAGATATTCGATGATCCATTCCTCTTTTAATTCGTCCCACTACTTAAATGTTACACTACAGAGCAGACTTTCCCTAAATGTACTACCAAAAATAACAACCTGTTATTGGGCGTAACTTAAGAACAGACCAATCACCACTGAGAAGTCCAAATTTGAGAGTCTTTATTAAGCTGGCCAGCTGACTGTCTCACACAATGCCCAAAAAAATGGCTATTGGGAGAACAGCCCTGACCACAGGGTTGTAGGGGTTCTTATACCAAAAATCACATCAATCATAAGTGTCTGTTGCTATAATACAAACTAACATCATGAGATCATTGACGGAGGGGGAAGTGGGTTTAACTGACCCTTACCTAGGTACAAACTAAAGAATGGTTGCTAACATCCACACAATTACCGTTTACATGGTACATTGGTTAAGAGCAATAGAGATCAAAGGAGAGCAATTTTTACTACATAGGAGTTGCCATTGTATATTATTAAACATGTCACGCTAAGTAACTGATGATGGGTACGGAGGCGGGGTGTTCCCATGGGAGAAACTTATTTTTTTTCATAACATGGAGTCTCAGAGCAAAATGGAATCTGTTTAGTCATTTCCCTTAGAGTCTGGCCTATAACATTCTCATGGAGTCAGATCTGTCAGCCCATCACAAACTCATACTCTATATCCACCTATTTGACTCCTTTGCTTAATTCAGTCTATGTGTTAACATGTCTATTACCTCTTTTCTCCACTGTTAACACATTCCATGAGTGATAAGGGTGATGCTTTTACACACCACTGAATTATTAATATTTAGAACAGTACATGACACATAGAAGCCCTAAATAAATGTGTGGTGAATGAATGAAAAACTTGATGGGAATGGAAATACACAATATCACTCAGGTATAAAGCCATATTTAAATACATAGCCAATTCATAGTCAAAGTTTGCTTCATGCACAAGCTTTTAAAAGGCGTACTGATACCATAGCATCAGGATAAAATAATCTTTAATGACCTCTAACACTGAAACTTGTAATGTGATAATACATTTCAATGCCAATTACTCTCCTGCATAATGCCAGTATGAGCATGTTAGGGCTTGATGCACTAAATGTCCTGTTTTTGTGCTCCATGGCTGAGCAAAACTCCATGTTAATGAACAATATCTACTTTTTAAAACTACTGCTCAATATATCATACATATAATAGGATATATAAATGTATATGCCTAGCAACAGATAATAAAAATAACAATATATCATGGGTATAAATATTACCAAGAATTTTTTAAGCTTCTCTTCTAGATTTCAAACTCTTCCTCCCCTATAAGATAAGGATTATCTTAAATTTAAGTCAGTTATTTCCTTGCCTGTTAAAATAGTTTCATGCATATGAAAATTACACAGACTCAAATAAAAATCAAATTATAGACTATTTTGTTATTTATGTCATCACTCATTTGTGATTTTAAGATTCATCTATGTTGATGTATTCTTTGTAATACAATCATTCTCACTTCTGTGCATTATGCATTATAGGAATATATGCTAATTCATTTATCCACATTACTCATGATGAACTTTCACGTGCTTTTCAGGCTATTGTTCTATTTTTTGCTATGAATATTCTTTCATGTATCTTTCCATTAATATTAGCCTTGAAACCATCTTTTCTCTTGACAAGATTTTGTGCTTACATATTTAATCAATTTTGCACTTATCTTGTAATTACTTTAAGGAAAACCTTATTTTCCTCATTCTGGCATTTTTAGTCAGAAGTTTACTGCGGGCCTTAGAAAATGTACTCACATCACGTTAGATAATTTAGAGAAGCTCTGAAGTCAATTCAACAATGCCAATTAGTTGTCTCCACAAAGCTGTTTTCCTAAAAGGTCCCAAAGAAGACCAAGATATTTTGAGAGATATAGACCATATTTTGGTAGTTCTATAATATCACAGAAGTTTTGTCATAAAATTAATTTGGCATCCCTATTTATCTTTAATTGAATGAATTCCAAATAAATATGTGGAATCTCTGGTAGAAAAAGAAAAAAGGACATAATTCTATCTGAAATTGTTAAAGCAGTCATTAGTTTCAAGGTCCACTTTAAATTGACAAGCTGATTTCTACCTTGATTACATCGAGGAACTAAATTCCTCCTCTCACAAAGTGAACTTTTCAGATTTAATAAATACAAATGCAGGGTACCCAATTTATTTTGAATTTCAGATAATGAATAAAATTTTAGAGAAAGTGCATCTGATGTAATATTTTATCTACTCATACTAAAAAAAAGTATTTATTGTTTACCTGAAATGCAATTAACTAGGCATCCTGTATTTTATTTAGTAACCCTATGTATACCAATTCTGGCAGTTAAGGCTTCGACATTTCCCTCAAGTTATTTGAATTATTTAATTGTTTAAGATATTTCTTCCCCCCTCTTTGGTACTGGCAATTGAATCTAGTTCAACCACTGAGCTACAATGTGCACTACCGCCTGACTCTTAAAATATTTCTTTTTTTCCGGGAAGGGGTACCGGGGATTGAACTCAGGAGCACTCAAAAACTGAGCCACATTCCCAGTCCTATTTTTGTATTTTATTTAGACACAGTGTCTCACTGAGTTTCTTTGCCCCTCCCTATTGCTGAGGCTGGCTTTGAACTCACGATCCTCCTGCCTCAGCCTCCGACGTCCTGGGGATTACAGGCATGCTACACAGCACCCAGTTTAAAATATTTCTTGTATGTAAGGAAGTCACTAGGTGCTGGGCATTTAGCTAACCCTTCACAACCCTTGCCTTTATCTTCATTCCATACAACACATGATCTTCAAGCCAAGCAATGAAAGGCACATGAAAATGTTTTTGCTTAAGGATGAACACTTTTGCTGATAGTTCTGCAGGTGCATAGAGTATAACAGGTTGCAGGGTATGACCTTGTGGGCCTAGGGGGAAAAAAGTCGTCTCAAATACTGTGAGAGGTGAGATGGAAGGAAGCTTTCTGAACTTCAGCGGCCACCATCCATTCAACTGCCTCAGCCAGATATTTCCAGTTCTCCTTTGATTTACTGGTTGTAATATAGTTACCGCTAGCCTATTCTTTTGCCCTTTGGTCATCCCCGTTTTGGGTGGGCCTGCTTCCTTCCCTGATATCCTGGAAGTCAGCTTTTCCCCATTCCAGACCAGTTAATGGAAACATCCTTCAAAATGTCTGGTCACAAGAGTGGCACAACTGCCTCAGAAGACTTAGAATATGGAAGCCTGCTTGGCATCTCAGAGGAGACGTCTGGCATGGAGGCAGGGAGAAATACACACTCAGACTTTGAAAGAGAGGCTTCAAAACTGACTACGAAATTGACTGGAGATGGTGCCCCCATCCATGTCAGCACAGAAAGTGAAAGAGCAGACCCAGAAAGTTCAAGTAACACCAATGATTTTCACACCAGGAAGGACTTTGACCATTTCGTCAGCAGCGAGGAAAGCCGGTTCCACCACCACTTAGAGGAAGAAGGAGAGACAGAGAAGGAAGATGAACAACAGTTTCAGGTATGTGTACAGTACAGTGAAAACAACAGTGAGGACGAGGATCAGGCCCTAGAGGAGTGGGTGAATTCAGAGACATCTGCCCTCCCATGACCTCGCTGGCAAGCCCTTCCTGCACTTCGGGAGCAGCAGTTGGGTTCAAGTTCTCCTTTTATACATGAAGCATGTGGGTCAGAAATCTTTGTGCAGCGTTTCAGCTTACAGCATTGTCTTGAAGGCCATTTAGGTTGTGTGAACACTGTACATTTTAATCAGCGTGGCACCTTGTTGGCCAGTGGTAGTGATGACTTGAGGGTGATAGTGTGGGACTGGATAGGGAAGCGGCTAGTACTGGACTTTGAGAGTGGCCACAAAAATAATGTCTTCCAGGCTAAGTTTCTTCCTAATTGTGGTGATTCCATCCTGGCCATGTGTTCCCGTGATGTCCAGGTACAGGTAGCTGAACTATCTGCTCCAGTATGTGGGAAGAATACTAAGTGTGTGGCCAAGCATAAGGGAGCTTCTCACAAGTTGGCTCTGGAGCCAGACTCCCCAAGTCTGGCTCTGGAGCCAGACTCCACCTAACTTCAGGTGAAGGTGCTCTTGTTTATACCATTGATCTCAGACAAGGGCAGCCAGCTTCAAAAATGGTGGTAACAAAAGAGAAGGAGAAGAAAGTGGGACTATATACAATCCATGTAAATCCCAGCAATACCTATCAGTTTGCAGTGGGTGGACGAGATCAGTTTGTGAGGATTTATGACCAGAGGAAAATTGATGAGAATGAGAACAATGTCATACTCAAGAATTTCTGTCCTCATCACCTGATCAACTGTGATACCAAAATAAATATCACCAGTCTTGTGTACAGTCATGATGGCACAGAGCTCCTAGTGAGCTACAGTGGTGAAGATATTTACCTCTTCAACTCCTCTGATAGAGATGGAGCTCAATATGTTAAGAGATATAAGGGCCACAGAAATGATGCCACAGTGAAAGGTGTGAATTTCTATGGCCCCAGAAGTGAGTTTGTGATGAGTGGTAGTGATGTGGGCATATCTTTCTCTGGGAGAAAGCATCTTGCCAGATCATTCAGTTCATGGTGGGAGACGAGGGCAGTACAGTCAACTGTCTTGAAGCCCATCCTCACCTACCTGTAATGGCAACTAGTGGCCTGGACCTTGATGCTAAAATCTGGGCGCCCACAGCCACAGCTTTCACTGAGCTTACCGGGTTAAAGGATGTGCTTAAGCAGAACAAGCAGAAAAGAGATAACTTGCACCACCATGACCTGTTTGATAGTCACATGCTTTGGTTCCTCACGAGTCACCTGACACAGAGAAATTATTACCAGCACTGGGGAAGTCCTGGCTTTCAAGGCATAGATGCATACTTCCTTGAGTCTACCAGCACCTCAGATGCTTCTGAGGAAGAAAGCCAAGATTGAGTACAGTGCTGTCCGTCCTGAGGAATTCATTCTCCTTCAAGCTAGGTGCCGCCTCAATAGACTGGACTTCAGATTTCAGCTTAAATATAGATTTGCCTTTTGTCTTCTGTTTGCTATAAGATATACTAAAAACATTTTTATTATTTCCTTTCCCTCAACCTTCCTCTCCCATTCCTCGTTTTTTTTTTACTCCTCTCTTTACCCATGATCCTTATGTGAATGTATAAGTAAGTTAGTTATGCCTCTTTGTTTCATTTTAGTTAACCTCTAAAATTTCCTAATTCTGGTATCTATCTTCTTGTTTCTGACACTCTAGAAGTTGTCAATTTAATTTAATTCTGAATATCAAGTTCTTCATTTGACCTGAAAATTTCAGAAATATGTTTGTGCTTGAGAAGTAAAGTACAATAAACCATGTTTTTGTTTCCTGAATGCTGACTCTTGACCATACATATACTAAACACAATTGTATATGTGTGTGTGTGTGTGTGTGTGTGTGTGTGTGTGTGTTCAGAAAAGGAAAAGAGGAGAAAAGGTGGGTAATTCACCCCCCTTAGAATAAATAACTTGGTGTTATCCACATTTTCTGAATCCACGTTAGTAATATTGAATAATTTGATAAATATGGTAAAACTAAATTACATTTAAACATATGATTTTTTTTTATACTGCTCTTTCAATTTTCTTGAAGATTTGTTTTGTTTTGTATTTTTGTTGAGAAATCTCACAGGATCACCTTCCAGTAAAAACTCCTGGGACAACCATTTTCTATAACATGCTGGCTAGGAATATAAGAATTCCTCATAGTTGATGTATCATTTCAATTAACTTATGAAAACCATTATTGCCATAAAATATTTTTTGTACTTATAAACATTTGATGTTACCATTAGAAAAATCCTATTAGACATTTGTGTATTACTTAACATTTTTGCACCTGTTTTTAAGAGGTTAAAGTGGTTTAAAATGTATTTAAGTCATATTTAATGTAAATTTTGAATGACCAATTACTGTTCAATAAAAATATAAATTTTGATTTTTTTGTGTGTGTGTAAGTAAATGCAGATCATCTTTCCCCAAATACTTGCAAATTAAATAGCATCTACTTGTTTTCAGACTTTTTTTTAGGAAAAAATGATGTAATGAAGTGTCCCACAGCCTGACAATGACTTTCCTCTGATAAATTGGTATTATCACTCCTCTTTTGGGACCAAGTAGATCAATTTGCATAATGAGATTAGGCCTTGGAATGGAGGATATCTTGACCAAAGTTCCTTTTCACTAAGATTCAATGTTAGGGACAAGTGCTTGGGGATTTAGAGACTGGAGAAGCCCTTACCTGTCTGCTATTAGGAAAGGACCTTAATAATCCCGGAAGGGAACTCATTTGGAGAACCCAGTGATTCTGAGCACTGTTGTTTAAAACAGGACATAAAGAGAGTTATAAACTAGTATCTTAACAAAACACTGAAAAAGCATCATTTGGGGTTTCAAGTGATACTGGGTGTTAGAACAATGGCAAAAGCAGAATAATTAGGTAGGTCTTTTTCCACCTGCTGTTTGTGAACAGCTTTCCCTCTGGGAGAATTCATGCCCTGTCAATTTAGCTAAGCTAAAACTGTACAGGGTTCCCTGTTTCTATCTCAGGATTGCTAGTACTATAACAGGCATTTGTCAAAAGATTTGGAAGGCCAAGGTAAAATAGTAGCCATATTTACTGATGCTCAGTCAGTAGGAACAGGAGCACCAGGTGCTGCTGCAGCTCATGCACATTTTGCTTATATGCTGTATTACCTTGTTGATGTGGGGTAGCAGCTGGGCCCACAACTACTCTAGATCTCCCGTATCTTCCTTTAGCTTCCCCAGCTCCATGAAAAACTGCCTGCTTCTCAAGCTGGGGATTCCTATCAACAGAGCTGGAGATTTGGAGGCATTGAGAGATCTACATGGATTCCAGTCTCTTTGTTGTCCTGAATAAAACTTCTGGATTCCACTTATCTTTGCTTCTTCCACTTTACATTCATCTCTCCTTTCTCATTGCCCTGCTAATGTCAGGTTCTAGCATCTGAAGCAAAGACAAACACTGTACCAAGAACTGCTTAAGCAGCTCCAACAACTAAATAAGCTACAGACCCTATTATAAGTCCCTTGTTAAATATATATGTTTCTGCTTCTCTGATTGAAACTTGTGTGTTGCAACCTCAATTCCACATGCTTTGGGTTATATTTCAGTGTTACACTAGTTCTTGAATATTTGACATTAGGATGAATTAAAGGTCCCTAAAAGACTGTGTACAAACACACCCACACACTTACAAACAAACATACACATAAAAGGAGAGAGATAATTATATTGAAAGTACAATTATGATTATAGGTAAAAGCCAAGTTTGTGAAATAATGAATACAATTTTAATTTGTGCACATATTGGTCTTAGGAGTATTTAGAATGTAACAATAACTTTCATGACAAAGTGGTCAAAACTAACAATTTTCTCAATTCAACAAGCAGGTGAATCTGCACCTTTAGTTTTAATTTTCCAACACCAATATTTTCATTCCAATATGAAATATATATAGAACAGTTCTGTGTGGGCCCTCATGACCTTTATGCAATATTATTATTGTCTCCTAATTATGCACAGAATTTAACTGCATAAAGTTGTAACAGATGCCAAACTATTCTTTTCAAAAGACATCTTCTGGCAGTCATTCCTTAAAAGGACAGGTGTAGAAAAGAATAGATATGGGAAAAATATAATGGAGCATAATTGATTAATATTATTTTCTAGTTCCAAAGACTCTTAATTTATGTTTGGGTGACCTATCTCATGGTGAGAGAGGTTTTGTTGAAAACACCCAGTATTATTTTTGTTGTTGTCTATTTGAATCTTTATATTGAAAAGTGTTTGTTTTACATATGCAAATGTTCCATTATTTGGAGAATAAATATTTACAATAATTTTCCCTTGTGGTAAGATTCCTTTAAGCCTGTACGAAGTGACCTTTACCTGTTCTGATTCATTTTGGCTCGATGACTACTTTGTCTGATAAGAGTAGATACCACTACTTCCTTTTGGTTTCAATTTGCATGGTGTATATTTTTCCATCCTTTCACCTTCAGTATATGTATATCTTTGCTTGTTAGGTGAGTGCCTTGTAAAAAAATATACAGGTAGATCTTGTTTTTTAATTCACTCTGCCAATCTCTGTCATTTGATTGGAGAGTTTAGATGATTTATATTCATTGTTAAAGAGAGATAGTTTATTTCATGCCGTTTTGATTTCTTTCCAATGCTTAATTTAAAATTGATTCTCTTTTGTCTAATCTTATAGTGCTAGTTTGTGCTTATCTTAGCAGTTTTTAAATTTCATCTTCAATTCTGAAGGATTGTTTTGCTGACTATAGTAATGTTGGTTGGCACCTGTTTTCTTTCAGTACCTCATATGTATTTAATTCCAGGCCCTTCTAATATTTTGGTTTTCTGCTAAGGAAACAGTTGAAATCTGAACTGGCTTACCTCTAAATGTGACCTGCATTTTTCTTGCTACTTTAAAAATTCTCATACTGTACATTAATTAGGCATATTTATTATAATGTGTGTTGGAGAGAATTTTTGGCCTTCCTGTTTGGGATCCAAAATGCATTTTTTCTCTCTTTTCACATTTATTAATTGTGCATTATAGTTGTATATAATGATGGGATTTGTTGTTGTATACAATGTACATGCAAACAATATAACAATGTAACTTGGGCATTATCACTCCTCAACATTTTCCCCTCCTTCCCCACATCATATTCCCTGGTCCTTTTTTTCTACTAATCTCCCTTTGATTTTTAGGAAATCCACCCCACCTTTGTTTTCCTTTCCTCTATAGTGACCACATATGAGAGAAGTTATGACCCTTATCCTTCTGAGTTTGGCTTATTTTGCTTAACATAGTGGTCTCTACTTCCATCCATTTTCCTGTAAATGACATAATTTTATTATTCTTTATGATTGAAAAAAACTTTATTGCATACATAAGTCAAATTTTCTTTATTTATGTCCTTATGGACACCTAGTCTGGTACCATAGTTTGCCTATTGTTAATTATGCAGCTATAAACATGGCTATACATTATCACTACTATATCATGGCTTAATTCTTTAGGATAAATATTGAGGAATGGTATTGCTGAGGCATATGGTTCTTGAGGAGCCTCTGTACTATTTCCATAGTGGTTATTACTAATTCACAATCCCCCAACAGTGTAAAAGTGTTCCACTTTCTCCACATTCTTTCTAGCATTTATTATTTTTTGTATTCTTGATGACTGCCATTCTCACTTGTGTGAGGTAAAATCACAGTGTAGTTTTGATTTACATTTTGCTAGCTGCTAATGATGAAACTTTTTTCAAATATTTATTAGGCATTTGTATTTGCTCTTTTTCAAAGTGTCTCTTAAGTTCATTGGCCCATTTATTAATTGGGTTATTTCATTTTTTGATGTTGTTTGTGTTCTTATATATATATTAATCCTCTGTTAGAGAAGTAACAACTTAATTTATTCTCCCGTTCTCTAGACTCCATTTTCACATTCCTAATTGTTTTCTTTGCTATGCAAAAGATTTTGAATTTGATTCCATCCTATTTATTAACACTTGACATTATATCCTGAGCTTCAGGGTTCCAATTGAGAAAGTTCTTGCTTGTGCACATATGCTAGAGAGTTGAACCTATGTTTTCTTCTAGGTGTTGCACAGGTTCTGGTCTAATTCTTAGTTCTTTGATCCATTTTCAGTTAATTTTTATTCAGGGTGAGAGATAAGTGTCTAGTTGCATTATTCTACATGTATCAGTATTCCCAGCACCATTTATTTAACAGGCTGTCTTTTTTTTTTTCTTTTTTTTCTTTTTTTAGTTTCCTTCCTCACCCTAATTTAAGGGGTCAGGGCATGCCTACCTTTCAGTTGCCAGTCCTTGAACAGGCTGTGTTTCTCCAATGAATTTTTGGCACCTTTGTCAATGATTAGATGGTTATAGATTTGTGGGTTTGTCTCTGTGATTTTAATCTGTATCATTGTTCTACTTGTCTGTTTTTATGTTAGGACCCTGCAGTTTTTGTTACTATAGCCCCACAATATAATTTGAAGTCAGGTATTGAGATGGCTCCAGCATTGCTCTTTGGGGTTACAATTACATTGGTTATTCTGAATCTTTTCATCTTCCAAATGGATTTTAGCACTGTGTTTTCCTAATAGTGTGAAGAATGTCATTGGAGTTTTGATGGGAATTGCATTGAATCCATGTATTGCTTTTGGTAGTATGACCATTTTAACAATAATAATTGTTTATGCATAAACTTGGGAGTTGTTTCCATCTACTTGCATCTTCTTCAATGTCTGTTTTCAGTAGTATTCTTTGTAGATGTCTTTTACCTCCTTGGTTAGATTTATTACGAGGTATTTTATTTAGTAGGGAATATTACTAATGGAATATTTTTTCTTTTTCTTTCACAGCAGATTCAGTGTTGGTGTATACGAATGCTAATAATTTTTGCATGCTGATTTTGTAACCTGCTACTTTGCTGAATTTGTTTATTAGTTCTTGCACTCTTTTGGTTGAGTTTTTAAGTTTTCTCTTTATAGGAACATATCTGTAAAAATTGATAATTTAACTTCTTACTTTCCTATTTTTATTATTTTATTTACCTCTTTTGCCTAATTGCTCTGGCTAGAGTGGTAAGAGTCAACATCCTTGTTTTTTCCACATTTTAAAGGAAAGACTTTCAATTTTTTCCCTATTTACTATGAGGTTGATATATATATGTATATATATGAGGTTGATATATATATATATATATATAAATATATAAAGGACATATATATATACATATACATATATATAGGACATATACATCATAAAGGACATATATATATATGTTCTTTATGATGTTGGGGTAGGTTCCTTCTATCTCTAATTTCTTCAATGTTTTTCTTATGAAAGGTTTCTAAATTTTGTCAAAGGCCTTCTCTGTGTCTATTAAGATCTTCAAGTGATTTTTGTCCATGATTCTATTTGCATGATGAATACAGTCATTGATTTATATTTGTTAAACCATCCAAGAACAAAATCAAGTAGGTCATAATGTACAATCTCTTTAAAATGTTTTAATACAGTTTGCTAATATTTTGTTAAATATTTTAGCATCTAAGTTCATCAGGGATATTGGTCTGTAGTTTTATTTCCTTGACATGTCATTATCTTGTTTTGGTATGAGTGTGATACTGTCTTCATAGAATGAATTTGAAATTATCCATCTGTTTCTATTTCATGGAATAATTTTTTTAGAAATTATCATGGAATAATTTGAGGTCTGTTGGAATTAGTTCTTCTTTAAATGGCTACTAGAATTCATCTGTGAATTCACCTAGTTCTGGACTTTTCTTTGTTGGAAGGCTTTTTATTATGGCTTAATTCTCATTATTAGTTTTTGATCTGTTTATGTTTTCTCTGTCCTATCCATTCTATTTTGGCAGATCACATTTACCTAGAAATGTATCCATTTCTTCTAGGCTTTACAATTTATCAAAGTATAAATTTTCAAAATAGTCTCTAAAAATCTGCTGGATTTCTGTGATATCTGTGAAGATTTCTCCTTTTTCATATCTAATTTTATCTCTCTTTTTGTTTTGTTTAGTTTGGCTAAGGTTCTATCAATGTTGTTATCTTTTCATAGAACCAACTCTTCATTTAATTGATTCTTTGTATTGTTTTTATTCTCAAGTTAATTAATTTCAGCTCTGATCCTAATCATTTCCTTCCTTCTACTGGTTTTGGAATTTTTTTTCTTCTTTTTCAAGCGCCTTGAGGTGCATGATTAAGTTGTTTATTTGAGATCTTTCTGATTTTCTTATGTAGGAATTCATACCTAAAACTTTCCTCTTAGAACTGCCTTCATAATGATCCAGAGGTTCTGGTATGTTGTATCACTATTCTCACTTGAGTCTGAGAATTTCTAATTTTCTCCACTGATTTCTCTTATCACCCATTCATCATTCAAAAGTATAGTGTTCAATTTCCATATGTTTATATAGTTTCCATAGTTTCTTGGGTTTGATTTTTAATTTCATTATGATCTGATTAAGTTGCAAGTTATTATATATATTAATTTTTTTTGTATTTGCTAAGAGTTGCTTTGTGGCTTAAAATATGGTCTGTTTTGGAGAATGTTACATGAGCTACTGAGAATAAAGTGTATTCAGCTGTTGTTGGATTAAATATTCTTTTTTTTTTTTTGCGGTACTGGGTATCGAACTCAGGGCCTTGTGCTTGCAAAGCAAGCAATCTACCAGCTGAGCTATCTCCCCAGCCCGGATTAAATATTCTTTATATGTCTGTTAAATCCATATGATTTATAATATTTTTCAGGTCTAGGGAGTTTTTACTGAGATTATGCCTGGATTACCCATCTAATGGTGAAAGAGGTGTATTGAAATCACCCAGTATTATTGTACTAGGGTCTATCTGAGGCTTCAGTTTGAGTATAGTGTCCCTTTTATTTTATTAGATGCACTCATGTTTGGAGCAATATTATTTATTATTGTTATATCTTCTTGTTGTATTTTTCCCTTTACCTGTATGAAGTGACCTTTGTCTCTTCTGATTAATTTTTGTTTGATGTCTGCTTTTTCAGATATGAGGGTAGCTCCTATTGCCTATTTTCAGACTCCATTTGAATGGTATATCAGTTTACTACCCTTTCACTTTCTGCCCATGAATGTCAATTTCTGTAAGGTTAGTCTCTTGCAAACAACATAAAGATGGGTCTTGTTTTTTAATTCATTATGCCACTCTTTCTTTTAATTGGAGAGTTGAGATAATTTACATTTGATGTTATTATAGAGAAATATTTATTAATTCTTGTCATTTTAATTTATTTATATTGTTTAATTTGATGTAATTCTCATTTGCTTAGCTAATCTTCAAATGAAATTTGTTCATTTGTGAACTTTGGGGTTCATTTTTTTATTTCTTCTGTGTGGAATATTACTTCAAGTAAGATCTATAGTGCCAGTTTAGTAGCTATGAATTCTTTTAGATTTTGTTTATCTTGGAAGGTTTTTATTTCACTTCAATTGTGAAGGATAGCTTTGCTGGATATAGTAATATTGGTTGAATTGTCATTGTCTGTTAGGACTTGGAACACATCATACCAACCCCTCCTGGCTTTTAGATTTTGTGCTGAGAAATCAGGAGTGATTATGATTGGCTTGCCTCTAAATGTGACCTAATGTTTTTCTATGTAGGCTTTTAAAATTTTATTCTTGTTCTTTATGTTAAGAATTTTAAATATAGTGTATTGTGAAGATGTTCTTTTTTGTTCTTTCTATATGGGTTTCTGAATGTGTCCTGTATCTGGATGTCCATCTCATTCTCAAGGTTTGAAAAATTTTCTGTTATTGCTTTCCTTAATGATTATCTATTCCATTAGCCTTCTTATAACCCCCATCAATTCCAATAATTCTTAATTTAGTCTTTTAATGTTGTCCCAGTTCTTATATATGCTGATAATTGTTGCATATTTTCTTTTTTTAGTACTGTTTGAATAGTCAAGCCTGGACACATTGCTCTCCAGCTCTGAGATTTTGCCTTCAGCATGGTCTTCTCCATTAGAGAAACTTTCAACTGAATATTTTATTGATTTTTTTGTATCTTTCATTTCCAAGATTTCTGTTTGGTTCTTTTTCAGTATATATTTCTCCTTATTGAATTTCTCATTCTATCCAAAACTGACCTTAAGTCATTCAGTTGTTTTCCTGTGTTCTCTTGGAATTCATTAATCATTTTTAAATGGCTGGGGAGATAGCCCAGTTGGTAGAGTGCCTGCCTTGCAAGCACAAGGCCCTGGGTTCAATCCCCAGCACTGCAAAAAAAATCATTTTTAAAAATTGTGTATCTGATATTTTATCCACTTCCATATCTAAATATCTTTGGGGCCAGTTGCTTGTGAATGATAAATTTTAGGGGGTGTCATATTGCATTATATTTTTCATATTTCTTATATTCTTTTTTGTGGTTATATATATGTGTTGGGAGCAATTTCTCTTTCATTAGTTTTTTTTAAAAATTATTCAAACAGGATCAGTTTAGTACAAAAATGGTTAACTGTATTAATGGCTCTCTTTCATTCTTCTGCTTGGGACTTTTTAGAACACAGACTTCAATTTCCAGAGTGTCCTAGAGTCATATAGATTGAGACACCCTTGTAGGTGTGGTATTCACAGCCTTTGTTTTAATTATCTCTGTTTATGCTGTGGCAGTAGATGTTTGTGAGTGAGACCTGAGGGGCCCCTAGCCACTTCTATTTTGGGCTTGGTTGTTTGCATTTTTGTTTTTTCTATTCTTTGTATTAAAGTATAACTGAAGTTTGAGTGTCATTAATTTGTGTGTGGAGCAAGGTTTGTTGTCTTTTAGTTGAGTTTATTTCAGTAGCAGAATCTCTTCCAGATGAACCTATAGAGCTCCAAGACCTTCCTTTGAAATCTAGGTGGAAGCCTCCATGACCCCTAAATACAGCATCCTACAGAACCAGCTCCAAGTTTCTGCCACCATCTCAAGCAGTTGCCAAGCCTCCAGGAACCAGGGCTTCAACAGCCTCTGAGTTCCTGGGTGGCTGAGTGTGGTGAAACAACTCCCAGGCCACCCAGTACAAGAGGGTGCCACCATGGTCTCTTGTTTAGTCTCTATCTGGGGATTAACACAATGGTTGGGTAAGGCTCCCATAATCCAATCATTTCATGTATAAACTTTCTTGCATTGTCTCATGCATGAGCTTTTGGAGGACACCTAATATCTAAACCATAACAAAAATCAAGAGGAACAAATGAAAATAACAAAAGAACAAAACCAAAATATATACACCAGAAACCCAAAACCTCAATAGACAAGGAAAGATAGCTACATTTTTAAAATATTCAAAATGATAAAAAAAATGTATAGGTTTATATGTCCATGAACCAATTAGCACATCAATCAACAACAACACATACACACACCTACACACACACACAGAGAAAGCTTCTTAATTAGAAATGAATCAATTGTCTCCACCAAAATGGTCAAAATAGTCAATGAGAATGGTTGGTCAGTGTCTCTACCCAATTTTCTTTCTTTATGTTTCTTTTTGGGCTATGTACTGAGAGAAGGAAAGAGAGAAACCAAGGTCTGTTAACCCCTTCCTCTTTTAGTGTTGCTCATTGAGATGTAGTATAGAGTGACCTAAGACTGAAGTTGGTCAAAACATCTCTCAACATCCTGTCTCACCAGTGTAAGGTAGGATGAAGTGGGAAGTACTGTCAGTTAGAGTTTTTTCTTTACAGACCAGAACAATGTACTAATAGTTTGGGGCTTCTGCAGAGTTCTATAGGAAGAGATCTGAAGGCTTTGGCTTATGTCTAATCAAACTTTAGGAGCTTTGTTTAATAGTATCTGATCTCAAGAGGTTATATCAGCACACCCTTAGGGCTGGCAGTTGGCCATCTCGGTTGGTGGTGTGGATCTCAGAATCCTCCCAAGAATTATACTCATGGGGCAGGGAAGCCAATCCTCAACACACTGTGCTGCCCATGAACACAGACTTCCCAGGAAAAATCCCTGACTGTCTTCACACCCACATGTTCAGATTCTCAACTGAATTTTTATTTGATTTATTGAGTCTTTCATTTCTAGAGTATCTGTGTTATTCTTTTTTCAGCATCTCTATCTCTTTATTGAAATTTTTTACTTCCTGCATGTTCTAAGTTCATTCCTTACATCTTCTTTTAGTTCATTGAACATTTTAACTATAAACTCCACTGTGATGTCAATGGGATCAGTTGTTGAAGTCTTGTGGGCTGTTTGGGGTTGATTTTCTCCCTTCATTTTCCATATTGCTTGTAGG
Source organism: Sciurus vulgaris (assembly GCF_902686455.1). Taxonomy (NCBI): domain Eukaryota; kingdom Metazoa; phylum Chordata; class Mammalia; order Rodentia; family Sciuridae; genus Sciurus; species Sciurus vulgaris. Next base: position 85,358,761 of record NC_136471.1, on the reverse strand, counting down.
TCTGATGTAATTATCTCTTCTACTTTTATGTAAGAGACTAGAGAGCATTTTTCTCTTAAGTGCCCCAGGCTGTGTGAATGTGCAGGTATTTGTAGTCTCACTCAAAATGTATCTTCTGTTCTTCCCAATATCCAAACCACTTTGAGAAAATATACTAAGCTGTAATAACCACAATCACTTCAGAGCAAAGTCACATATTAATAAATCTTGTGGGAGTCTTGTTGAAAATGTTCTCACAGTTATTTAAATCTGGGTATAAAATTTTAGTGATGTTCTGTAATAGATTGAAAAATTATTTATTAAAGATAGTAAAATTACTATTACACTAAATAGGATCTAAAAGGGGGAGGAGAGAAAAATTGGGCAAAGGGAAAAGAAAAGAGAAAACAATAATTCAACCACAATAAAACAAACCAAAAAAATTGGTGAAGGGATTTGAGACAGTAACAGTTAATGCAAGAGGGAAAGAGGAGCAATGTAATCCTGCACTAAGAAAACAGACTTATTCCAATTAATGCTTTAAAATATTAGAAGAAAATAAAATTTGTTAAAACCACAATATTGAATAATAGGGGAAAATCTATTAATTCAAAATGAAAAATAGTATACATAAGGTCAAAATTGATGTTAAAGCTATTTAAAATAATCCTTGCCAAGGTGGAGAAATTTCTTATTGAGTCTTCCTGGCTCAGATTTTATCAGGATTTTTGACCTGTAGAAGATTCCCACCACACTTCAGTGTTGCCCCTGTTTCTTTGGGTGTGAAGATAATAATCACATCAGGCAGGTAGCAGCCTAGGGGGCATTAATTAGCAGTTCCCTGCCTGCAACCTTTTGGAAGACATAGTATAGGCAGGTAAATTTGTTAATCAAAGGGCTCTGGAGACCTTGATATTTCATTCTCCTAGGCACGGTCTCCAACTTCCCAGACTCAGGTGGCCTCCATTTTCTCAATTTGACCTACAACTCTGGGTTCATTCCCCCCTCTAATTTTGACTCCTTACTGCTATAAGGAAATGGGATGATGACTGCTCTGTTTGCTTCAAGCTAAAAGGGGGCAGCATGGGTCAAGCAGTTTGGAGTTCCCTTTTAGAAATTGCATCAATCGAGGGGTCCATAGTAAGTTAAAAGATGGGTTGGGGAAGAACAGGTGGTGAAGTCATCTGGGGAGGGTGTTTCTATGAGAGAGAAACAAAAAGAAATGAGTACTGAAATGAGATTAATACAAATTAAATGTTGCACCATCTGGAACATGTCAATGAATACGATGATAATGACAGAAGTCAATAATCTTTCACCAGGAGGTGGAAGAGTTCAGAAGTTGTTCCCATAACAAGACTTAACAAAGGCTGGGGAGGAAAAGGGCTTTATTTGGAATGTAAGTATTTAACATTGTCAGAGTTATCAGGAATGTAAATGTGACATTTGATTTTTAATGTCACAGATGTCCCCATAAAATATAGTTAAGTTACTTAATGTCATCTGATTTTGTAAAATATCCTTTTATTGGTATGACCTGTGTTTAGTAGATATCTCTATTTCTCTTACATTGGGCTAGATAATCATACTAGCAAACATTGATTAAGCCCACCTGTTTAGGAAGATCTTCAGGCCTTAAATTAACTACAAATTTCTGACTCTGGCCGTTTCTCTTGATAGTTATTAGGCACTCCTGCTTAAGAATCTCTCTTTTGTAGCATCCAGTCTTTACTTATTCTTGGGGGCTAACACAAATATACATCTTAAGTTACATTTAACTATTGTTTCTGTTTTTAAATGTCCAGGAATGGCTTATGTTTTGGTTTTGATTATTTTGCTAGGTGTCCAAGATCAAGCTGGTCAAATCGACCCATTCCTATCTGTTGTTAAGAGTCAGCTGAGTTCCCACAGGAGTCACTGGTGGGGAACTTGAGAGCAGCTTCTTAGCTCCTTTAGTGTCATTGACTAGATAGGGTCTCCTTGATGAGGTGACTTCCTTTGGAAGCATCAGGGATGTCTCCCTTTTTTGATGATTCTCCTCTGCAGCAGGTACACTGATTGGCTTTTTATCTTCTAGTGGCCTCATCAGTTTCTCTAATTGGGAGGTCATGTTGCTCAGAGTTGAAAAGCTCCTTAGAGAAGTTCTCTTGTTCCCTGGATTCAGGCTAACTCTGAGGGCAAGAGCCAAATGTTGGTTTTCTTGACCCTTTTATTTTAATCTCAATCTTCGTGTCTTCATCTTAAACATCCAGCAATCCAGTCTCATCAGTCATAAAGTAAGAGTACTGGACTTTAATATAAATGTCTATGACTTTACTGCCATTTACCCCTTTTTATTTATTTGGGGGTCTATATTATCTATCCTATACGTGATGGCTTATTATCTCAAATTAATTCAGATTGTTTGTTCTTGAAGCAGTACCTCTGCAAAACATTAACAGGAAACAGTTAAAGAGTTTACCAGGAAAATACAAAATGGAATTAATAAGAGTAAAAGTATATTTAGTTTGTGTAATGTCTCTCTTGATTTTTGGCTGAGTTATACATTATATCCTCTGTTTGAGTTCACAGTAATTTTACAACAAAAAACAATCTTTTGAATACAACTTTAAATGACCTGAAGCCTGGCTTATTTTGGAGCCAATCTAACATGCAGTAAGGTGGGAGGTAGAGCCTTATCTCAGGTACGGTGTAGCTCTTCACAACTTTCAGGTAAAGTGTTCTAGTTCTGAAGCTGATCTTTGCCTCTTTTTAAAATATCATTTTATGACATTTTACACATATTGTTTCCTAAGTCTATATGAATGTTAGTTAACACAATATGACATTACATCTAAAACATGAATCAAAGAAAGACTGAGAGAGCATTTAATTTTCCTTTTGTGTGGCAAATTGGAAAAATGCTTTCATGTTTCACAATATTAACCTTTAAATAGATCAGGCTCTCATCTTTTAAAAATACATTTAATTTTTTTTACCTCTGTGTAAAAAGTAACATAAAATTTTGCATATACCTTATTGATAACAGGTCCTATTACAGAACAATAAGTGTTATAAAAAATTCCAATAAAATTTGTTATCATTAAGTCTTAAATTACCATTACAACTTTAGGTTGGAGAATACCAGCTTGATGAAATGCTCTTTTAAAACTTTTAAAGACTCATATAACTGGAAGATATGAACACATTTAATATACAAAGAAGAGTGACAGCTTCACAATTACCTTGATATTTTATATTAACCAACTTTAGCTTTTAAAGAAAAATTTAGATTCTCTAATGTAGTGCAATACTCTAAAATACTCTAACAGTTGTTGTTTAACCATAATTGTACAAACCCTAATTTCTTTAAGACTAATTGCTCCAAAGAATAAAATGTAACAGACACAGTGTTGAGTAAATTAATGATTTAAGAAATCCTTGTCAGTTTAACATATGGATTAAACTTTGGGCTTATATCAGTACATTAGTATTTGACCTCGGGGGAAAAACCTTAAATAGCTTCAACTGATTGTCTCACATACATATAATCAAGTTAGTTACACACAAAAAGACTTTCTTAGCACTTACTTATAACCTCATGTATTTTATCAAAGACTTTCTTATCCAGATACATTTTCTTTTCCCTTCTAGTAAATATACTTCCATATCTAGAATCTTCTATTTTTTCTTTCCTATATGTTGACCCCTCTTTTTGTTCACATTTTGAAACAGCCCTTATAAATTTCTGAATTTAGATAAATCAATCCATTTTAATAAGAAAAAATACTTTGTTATTTACAGTACTCTAATTGAAACACAGTTGAAACTTTTGAACCCCTTGTACATAGAATCTTATCTGTTTGTTTACCAATTTATGAAAACACAATCAATGTTCACATATATCCCCCCATGGAATTTAAGAAGTTAAGAGTACTTGATGTTATATTTAACAGTTAGCATTTTAACTTTGTAAATTAATCAGAAGTCTCAAACACATTTATGGATAATCCCATATATGTCAAATCTAATTTACTTATTTTACTGTAAAAACTAAGATATCAGAAAAGTGTATTGGACAGTATTTGCCATCTCTTTGGTGTTGAAGAAAAGTCATAGAAACAATTGATTTTAGACATTTTGTAGACATCAACATTTTATTAGTTTGACCACCTGGAGAGACTTGTGAGTTAAGTAATTTTAAAGACATCTTACCTTCATTTGTTTAACCAATTTAGATTGCACCATTTAAATTAAGTGAATGAAAGGTATCTTGATCCATTTTTTATTTTAATTCATGACCACTCATTATATGCCAATTTTGATATCATGTACATGATATATGGACACACATATATAAACAGATGACACGACATACACATTGTACAAAAGCAAAGACTTTGTAGCTTTTTGTGGGTGGATCTCCATTACAATTTTACAAATGTTTAAAAAATTTTAGTTGGATAAAAATAGGTAGGACTGATTAGAAAAACATTAAAATTATGAGCTCAAAAATACAGAATTACAACCACAAAAATGAAAATTTGCACCCCATTTGTGTACAATGAATCAAAATGCAGTCTGTAAAAATAAAAAATAATAATAATAAAGAAAATATAGAATTTAATGTAGTGCTCAGTGGGCTGCCTGGTGGGCAGATCCCGCACTGCAGGTCTACAGCTGCCGATGCAGTGCTCTGCACACATGAACCCATTGGGTGTCGGCTGCCCAGGCAGGCAGCAGACAGGTGCTGGGTTTGCCCTGCATTCTGGCTCTCAACTGGGGCCTCAGGCTGCCTAATACCACACACCCTATGACCTCATGGGGCTCCTTCCTGGGCGCTTAGGCACAGGACACATCTGTGGGGGAAAGGCCAGGAGGCCTGACAGCACCCCCAGCTGTCAGTATGCCATCCTAGTCAGCCATTGGTCCACCTATCAGCTTGTGCTTGGCAGCCATTGACTTAACCTGTAACCCGCAAATTTTAACTGCCAGCAATTCACCCGATTGTCCTTAGCCCAGGAAATTCAACTACTTAAGCAAAGCTCCCCCACCACGCTCTCTCTCATGTGCTCTCTCTCTCTCTTCAGGGCAGACACTGTTCGTTTGCCTAATAAAATCTCCTGTGAGTTCCTGAGTCTGGAGTGGTTTATCTGGGTGCCTTTTCACATTTCATTTAAGGAAAAAACAGAAGTTCTAGAAAAAATGCCATGATCATGAATTATTTAAGTAAAGCACCATACAATTCACTATTTGGTTTAGATTAGACAGAGTTCAGGTAAAAAGTTGCTTTTCCTTTTTTTACCCCCCTTGGGTCTGAGACTGGTCTCCTAGAACATGCATTCTTATTCCATTTACATTTCAATGTAAGCTTTGACTGAGATCTGGAAGGAGCTGAGGGAAATTGCTTATTTGAGCAGAAATTTCATGCATAGAGCATTTTAACCATTTTTTCTCAGTTGGTAATTGGACAGGTTTAGATGTCAAAGAAAATTATGAGACCTTATTTTCCATTGCTTTTGAGAATGAAATTACTGTGCTAAGTTCCTTACTGAGATATGCCATTGACCATTGAGCTGGTTTGTCCATGGCTGCCTATCCAGTATTTTTGGGTGACTATTTTTAGGGTTATTTTTCCTCTCAGTGACAAACAGGTTAAATCTTGCTCCATAGGTAAGCTGAGGATGGGGACTTGAAGTAAGGCCCCTTTTTGATATCTTAAAATCCTTTAGTATGTTTTGGTTCCCATATCAGGGCAGTTTTTCCTTGGGTAGTTTTTTAAGGATGCTTTAAAGAGGCTTAGCTAATTTCCCATACCCAGGAATCCAAAGCCTGCAGTATCCAGTTTTCCATAGGAAGTCTCTAAGTTAACTTAGGGTCTGGGGCACAGGATATTGTCCTACGGGAGTTATTTTTCCCTGTCCTAGCTTGTGAGTTCCTTGAGACAGTTGCAATTCTAAATATTGAACCTGTTGCTGGTATAATTGAGCTTTCTTCTGTGAGATCTTATAACCCCTATCAGCTAAGAAGTTTAGGAGCTCTGTAATGGCCTTTAGATATTCCTCCTGTGTGGTGGCAGATAAAAGGATGTCATCTATATATTGGAGAACAATTACAGATGTTGTATCTCTGAATTTTTCTAAGCCCTTAGCTAGGGTTTGTCTGAACAAGAGAGTGCCATCTATAAATATTTGAGGCAACACTGTCCATGTTATTTGAGACCCACTATCTGGTTCCTCAAAGGTAAACAGATATTGCAATTGAGAGTCTAGGGTATACAGAAAAAGGCATCTTTTAAATCAAAGTAAACCAAGCAGAAGCTGGGATCTCAGATAACAGATTATATGGTTTAAGAACTACAGGGTGGAAGGAAATGATTGCTTCATGAATTCCTCTAAGGTTCTGGACTAGGCATCATTCCCCATTTGGCTTTTGAATTCATAAAATGGGTGTATTGTATGGTCTGTTTCAGGGCACTAAAAGTTTCTGCCATTTGAGGTTTGGAATTATCTTTAATAAGCCCTTTTTCTTATCTTTATGTTCCCTTTTTTCCCTCTTATCTAAATATTCCCCCATATAAAAATATGGAAGATGCAAGCTAGAGGAGATCATCTAAAAATTGATCAGGGCCATATGCCAATTTTTGTAACTTCTTGCAAATATTTGGAACTGACTAAATGATAAATTTATCCTTTAAAAGTAGGTTGCCCTCTATGCATTCCGGATCCAGGGTGTTGTGTTCTCTCATTGCCTCCCTGAGTCTCTCCATGAAAATAGCAGGACTTTCCTAAGGGCCTTATATAATAGTTTTCTAGGCATCCTGCTCATCATTTGGACCCTAGTTAGGATTGATTCTGGGAACTACCTGTACTCTAAATGATTAAGTAATAGCATAATCTTTCTAGGTGAAGTCAAATAACTGGCATAAGTTCTGAAACATCTCAATATATTTATTTGTATTCTCCAAAATCCTCCCTAAATTTATTTTCTGTTTTACATTGAGGGGGGTTCCCTCAATTTTTCTGCCTCAGTGGGTGATTCCTTAAGGCTTTCTCTCCTCTCATGGTAGAGATTATTGAGGTGAAACCTGGTAACATATTAAAGACACTTTTATTGTTCATTTGTAATTTTGCAGTATGCAGACTAGTGGTGAACCTGGCATTGTGGTTGAGAGAGAAGCTCCCATCTGAGTGAGAAGAGGTATTAGGATTAGCTCCCTAAGTTTGAGCTTCAATATGGTCCAGAAAAAACTGTCTCTCACCACCTGCTTTGCAAAAGTTATTTATGACCTTCTTTGGCAAAGTGATAGGGTCTCAGTTTGTCCTATGCTAGAGACCCTTGGAGGATACAGACTGAAGGACATTACTGCTTTCCTCACTGCTGCTATAAACTTCTAATTATGAAAAAATTACTGCACATTTTTGCCTATTTTTTGCCCTGTAGACTAAAGAAATCTCTGGAGGGTGAGGGGACATCTATTTTTCATTAGGCATATAACACTCTTTTCTTGGAGGGTCTCACAGGAAGGGTTGATTTTAAATGCCTCAACCTTGTAGCTTAAAGAGAACACATTAAGCACATTTAAACACAGGAACAGTAATAGGGAGATTTTATATAGAGGAGTGAGGGCTAACTATGTGAAAATAGGGAACCTGGGAATTTTCTTACTAATCATTCCCTGTCTTTCTCTTAATCCTACGATCTAAATTCCTAATGTCTGAGCAGCAAGATAAGGGGAACATCCAAGAGGATGGCCCATATGAATGCATGGCCCATAAGAAGACAAATGTAATTGGTGCTTTCCCTCAGTGCCATTTGTTGATGGATCACCCTAGATACCCGTTAGAGCAGTTGGGAGTGGGTCCAGAGAAGGAAACTTTGGGATCCACCAAAGAGTAGTCCAGGTCAAAGAACCCCACAGTTGTTCCAACCCTTCATCTGCCTCCATGCATCTGAGATAGATTAGGACTAGGGACACTGTGTACTTATGCCAATTGCACTCCAGTCCTGGACAGAAAAGTAGGAAATGACTTCAACAGGACCCAACATGCCTGGTCTGCATAGAGCAGGTGATTGGGAACTGCCTAGGCTGGGAAATCTCTCACCTATGTCTTGAAGGATGGTAGCTGCACTAACTGCATTTAAGTAATCAATGGGTGCCCATTTTTGCCCTCCAGAAAGAAAGAGACAGAAAGATGCACCTCAAACAGATGTGGGGTGCATGGAAAAGAGCTAACCTTAGTGTAGATCTTTGTGGAACCTCCCAAAATGATACTGCTTGTTATTAGGGATGAGTTCTGCTTCCTCAAATGTTGAAGTATAACACCAGAGAAGCACACCAAGACAAGCATATGAAGCAGGTTTTATTTAAAGGTAGTAACACACACTTCTCCCAGGAGGGAGAAGTAGGCCATGGCTGATATTCTGGTATCCCAAGAAGTGAGAGTGCCCTGCCCTTTTTATGGATTAAAATTTCCTTTTTTTCTCCTGCTCTCTCTCTCCACTTATCCCTCTCCTTCCTGCCTATGTGACTAGGCCAGTGAGATGGCAAAAAGGTGGGAAGCAGATGGGCAGGGGGAAGGATCAAAAGAAGTGATCCAGACAGGTAGCAGCCCAGGAGCATTAATTAGCAATTCCCAGTCTGGGAGCTTTGTGAGAGGGGTAGTATAAGCAGGTAACCTTGGTGATCAAAGAGCTCTGGAGACACTGACCTTCCATTCTCCCAGAGGTGGTCTCCAACTTCCCAGACTCAGATGGCCCCATTTCCGCTCTTTGACCATTCACCTATAATTTTGGCTTCAAAATGACAGTCTCTCTTACTCCTCCATTATTTCCTGACCTTGAACAGATGGGTTTTTGCTCTCTCTCTATACTTTCCTTACATGGTGCTTAAATTGTATAAAAATTAACCACCTACATGTGTTATAACTGAGAACAGAAGAGGAATTAACAGCACAGATAAGAGATTATATGAGAGGGAGGCTGCATTCCTGGTTGCTCCCTAACTCAGGTTTCGAGCAGAGGATATCTATTTCTTGTTGAGGCAGTTTTTGAAGCTTATCAATCCCCTGCTGTTTACCATATTTGTCTACTGCCATCACCTGCAGTCAGCCAGCATATCGATGTTTTTTGAGTGCAAATTGCTCACTGTCAGCACCTATCATCTGCCATTTGCCTGCCTCTTGCCTGTCCATGGCCTGCCTTTCACCTATCCATCATCCACCACCCAGGTTCACCTTTTGATCTGACAGCAGTCAGCAAACTGCTGACAACCAGTGGAGCGCCAACTGCCTATTGTTGCCTGGAAGATCACTGTGACAATACCTGCAGGATTCCACAACCAGACTGAACATACCCCACCTCCAGGACCCCTGCCTGACCAACTGCACCCCACCTCCAGGACCTCCAGCCGGCCACGCCCACACCCCAATCTGTAGCTCCCCATTTGCAAACACATTTGGAAGCCAGAGCGGCCATCTTGGATAATCCTGGAAGCTGTAGCTCCCATCTTTAGGTGGGGCAAATCCCATCCTATGACACCTGCTGGAGACTTGAAGCTCATTGTCAGGTACCCCTCATATGTCAGGCTACTGAAGACTGGGAGGTTTGAATACTATATGACTGTTATAGTGTAGATTTTCTTTTTTCTCCTTATTGAACAATTTTAAGTTTTTATTTCTTTACTTTTCTTGCTCTCTTTTCCTTTTGTTTACCTGTTCCCTCAGAGACTCTTTCTCCATTTTGCATGCTAACAACCCACTTCTTTTGATTATACTCTCACACTTTCTATTATCTAGAACTTCTATATCTTCTTTTATTATCCCATTAACAGCTACATCCTACATCCCTCTGCATCCTCTTTGTCCTCCATTAGCAACTACAGACCTTATTACAAATCTGTGTTATACTGAAGATAATAATTGAACTCATTCTGTTTCTTATGACAATATTGTTAATGTCCTCATAGGGGCTATTTGGTTTGGATAGCATACTGTCTGAATTGGGCACTGCTAATATTGGTCTCCACTTAAAGAAAAGGTTTTGGAAACCTATAGGGCCACTATAAGCCTATAGGAGGGAATCAGCAATACCCCAGATCCACACTGCTGGAAGGGAAGATACATGAACAACAAGAAAAAACAAGGGAAGAAGGAAAGAAAATGATCCAAACAAATCTAGATCCTATATTAATAGAATCCAATGACAGAATTGTAGAAGAAATGTCAGAAAAGGACGTCAGATATACATGATTAAGATGATTCATGAAGCAAAGGATGAGACAAGAGAGCAAATGCAGGAACTGAATGATAATACCAATAAGCAGTTGAAAGAGCAACTAAAGGAAGCAAAAGATCATTTCAACACAGAGAGATTCTAAAAAAAAAAAAAAAAAAAAAAAAAAAAAAAAAAAACGGAAATCCTTGAAATGAACGAAACAATAAATCAAATAATGAACTCAAGAACGCATCACCAAAAGACTAGACCACTTGGAAGACAGAACCTCAGACAATGAAGACAAAATATTTAATCTTGAAAATAAAGTTGCCCAAACAGAAAAGATGGTAAGAAATCATGAACAGAATCTCCAAGAACAATGAGACATCATGAAAAGACCAAATTTAAGAATTATGAGGATTGAGGAAGGCACAGAGATACAAACCAAAGGAATGAACAATCTATTCAAAGAAATAATATCAGAAAATTTCCCAAACCTGAAGAATGAAATGGAAAATCAGATACAAGAGGCTTACAGAACACCAAATGCACAAAATCACAACAGATCCACACCAAGGCATATCATAATGAAAATGACTAACATTCAAAGTAAAGATAGGATTTTGAAGGCTGTGAGAGAAAAGCATCAGATTACATACAGGGGGAAACAAATATGGATATCAGCAGACTTCTCAACCCAGATTCTAATAGCTAGAAGGGCCTGGAACAACATATTTCAAGCTCTGAGAGAACATGGTAGCCAATTAAGAATCTGATACCCAGCAAAACTAACCTTCAGATTTGAAGATGAAATAAAATCCTTCCATGATAAACAAAAGTTAAAATAATTTACAAATAGAAAGCCTGTGCTACAGAATATTGTCAACAAAATATTCCATGAGGAGGAAATTAAAAAAAATAATGTAGGTCAGCAAAGGAAGAAACTAACTTATAGAAAAATCCACTCAAAGGAGAAACCAAGCCAACTTAAAAACCAAAAATAAGCCCAAATGACTGGGAATACCAATCATATCTCAATAATAACCGTGAATATTAATGGCCTAAACTCATCAATCAAAAGACATAGACTGGCAGAAAGGGTTAAAAGGAAAGACCCAACAATATGCTGCCTTCAAGAGACTCATCTCATAGAAAAAGACATCCACGACTAAAGATGAAAGGATGGGAAAAAACCTACCATGCACATGGACTCAGTAAAAAAGCGGGGATTTCCATCCTTATTTCAGATAAAGTGGACTTTGAGCCAAAGTTAGTCAGAAGGGATAAAGAAGGACATTTCACTGCTTAAGGGAACCACGAATCAGGAAGACATAATGATCATAAATATTTATGCCCCAAACAGCAGTGCATCCCTGTATATCAAACAAATCCTTCTCAATTCCAGGAATCAAATAGACCACAACACAATAATACTGAGTGACTTTAACACACCGCTGTCACCACTGGATAGATCTTCCAAACAAAAATCAAAAAAAGAAACCATAGAACTCAATAACACAATCAATAATCTAGACTTAATAGACATATATAGAATATCCCATTTACCAAAGAGCAAATTCACTTTCTTCTCAGCAGCACAAGGAACCTTCTTGAAAATAGACCATATGTTATGCCACAAAGCAGCCCTTAGGAAATGCAAAAAAATACAGATATTGCATTGTGCTCTATCAGATCATAATGGAAAGAAAGTAGAAATCAATGACAAAATAAAAAATTTACTCCAACTCCTGGAGACTAAATAATATGCTATTGAATGAAACATGGATAACAGAAAATATCAGGGAGGAGATAAAATTTTCTTAAAGGTCAATGAGAATGACGATACAACATTTCAAAATCTCTGGGACATTATGAAAGCAGTGCTAAGAGGAAAATTCATTGCATGGAAGGCAATCAAGAAAAGAATGACACATGGACTCTCAATGGTGTCTGTAATGATATTTCCTTCTTCATCACGAGTTTTAGTAATTTGAGTTTTCTCTCTTCTTCTCTTTGCTAGTGTGGCTAAGTGTGTGTCTATTTTGTTTACTTTTTCAAAGAACCACCTTTTTGTTTTGCCAATTTTTTGAATTGTTTCTTTTGTTTCAATTTCATTGATTTTAGCTCTGATTTTAGCACATGGACTCAGTGAAAAAGCCGGGGTTTCCATCCTGATATCATATAAAGTGGACTTCAAGCCAAAGTTAGTCAGAAGGGATAAAGAAGGAAATTTCATGCTGCCTAAGAGAACCATAAATCAGGAAGACATAACAATAGTAAATATTTATGCCCCAAACAATGGTGCATCCCTGTACATCAAACAAATCCTTCTCAATTTCAAGAATCACATAGAGCACAACACAATAATTCTGGGTGACGTTAACACACTGCTGTCACCACTAGATAGATCTTCCAAACAAAATCCAACCAAAGAAACCATAGAACTCAATAACACAATCAATAACCTAGACTTAATAGACATATATAGAATATTCCGTCCATCAACAAGCGGATACACTTTCTTCTCAGCAGCACATGGAACCTTCTCAAAAAGAGACCATATGTTGTGCCACAAAGCAGCCCTTAGGAAATGCAAAAAAATAGAGATACTGCCTTGTGTTCTATCAGATCATAATGGACTGAAAGTAGAAATCAATGACATAGTAAAAAAAGGAAATTACTCCAACACTTGGAGACTAAATAATATGCTATTGAATGAAACATGGATAACAAAAAATATCAGGGAGGAGATTAAAAAATTCTTAGAGGTCAATGAGAATGATGATACACATATCAAAATCTCTGGGACGCTATGAAAGCGGTACTAAGAGGAAAATTCATTGCATGGAACACATTCCAGAAAAGAATGAAAAGTCGACAATTAAATGACCTAACATTACAGCTCAAAGCCCTAGAAAAATAAGAACAGAATAACAGCAAAAGTAGTAAAAGACAGGAAATAATTAAAATCAGAGCTGAAATCAATGAAATTGAAACAAAAGAAACTATTCAAAAAATTGACATAACAAAAAGTTGGTTCTTTGAGAAAGTAAACAAAATAGATAAACCCTTAGCCACACTAACAAAGAGAAGGAGAGAGAAGACGCAAATTACTGAAATACATGATGCAAAAGGAAAAATCACAATGACACCACTGAGATACAGAACATAATGAGAAGCCACTTTGAAAATCTATATTCCAACAAAATAGAAAGTACCAAAGATATTGACAAATTTCTAGAGACATATGCTCCGCCCAAACTGAACCAGGAGGACATACACGATTTAAACAGATCAATATCAAGCAATGAAATAGAAGAAGCCATTAAAAATCTACCATCCAAGAAAAGCCCAGGACCAGACGGATTCTCAGCCGAGTTCTACAAGACCTTCAAAGAAGAACTCATTCCAATATTTCTCAAAGTATTCCAGGAAATAGAAAAGGAGGGTACCCTACAGAACTCATTCTATGAAGCTAATATCACCCTCATACCCAAACCCGGAAAAGACACATCAAGGAAAGAAAATTTTAGACCAATATCCTTGATGAATATAGATGCAAAGATCCTTAACAAAATATTGGCAAACCGTATCCAAAAACATATTAAGAAAATTGTGCACCACGCTCAAGTGGGGTTCATTCCTGGAATGCAAGGATGGTTCAACATTCGTAAATCAATAAACGTAATCCATCATATCAATAGACTTAAGGATAAGAATCATATGGTTATTTCAATTGACGCAGAAAAAGCATTTGACAATACACAACACCCCTTCATGCTGAAAACACTAGAAAAAATAGGAACAGCAGGAACATACCTGAATATTGTAAAGGCTGTTTATGCTAAGCCCATGGCCAACATCATTCTTAATGGAGAAAAACTGAAACCATTCCCTTTAAAAACAGGAACAAGACAGGGATGTCCTCTTTCACCACTTCTTTTCAACATTGTCTTCGAAATTCTAGCCAGAGCAATTAGGCAGACTAAAGAAATTAAAGGGATACGAATAGGAAAAGAGGAACTTAAGCTATCACTATTTGCGGATGACATGATTGTATATTAGGACGATCCAAAAACCTCCTCCAGAAAACTTCTAGACCTCATCAATGAATTCAGCAAAATAGCAGGCTATAAAATCAACATGCATAAATCTACAGCATTTTTATACGCTAGCGATGAAACAGCTGAAAGGGAAATGAGGAAAACAACTCCATTTGCAATAGCCTCAAAAAAAAAAATACTTGGGTATCAATCTACCCAGAGGTAAAAGATCTCCAAAATGAAAACTACAAAACACTGAAGAAAGAAATTAAGGAAGACCTTAGAAGATGGAAAGATCTCCCATGTTCTTGGATATTCAGAATTAATATTGTCAAAATGGCCATACTACCAAAAGTGCAATAAAGATTCAATGCAACTGCAATTAAAATCTCAATGATGTACCTCACAGAAATAGAGAAAGCAATCATGAAATTCATCTGGAAGAATAAGAAACCCAGAATAGCTAAAGCAATCCTTAGCAAGAAGAATGAAACAGGGGGTATCACAATACCAGAACTTCAACTATACTACAAAGCAATAGTAACAAAAACAGCATGGTATTGGTACCAAAAAGACAGGTAGATCAATAGTACAGAATAGAGGACATGGACATAAACCTAAATAAATACAATTTTCTAATACTAGACAAAGGTGCCAAAAATATGCAATGGAGAAAAGATAGCCTCTTCAACAAATGGTGCTGAGAAAACTGGAAATCCATATGCAAAAGAATGAAATTAAACCCCTATCTCTCACCCTGCACAAAACTCAAATCACAATGGATCAAGGACCTCGGAATCAGACCAGAGACCCTGCATCTTACTGAAGAAAAAGTAGGTCCAAATCTTCACCTTGTTGTCTTAGGATCAGACTTCCTTAACAGGACTCCCATAGCACAAGAAATGAAAGCAAAAATCAATAACTGGGATAGATTCAAACTAAATAGCTTTCTCTCAGCAAAAGAAACTATCAGCAATGGGAAGAGAGAGCCTACAGAGTGGGAGAATATCTTTGCCTCTCATACTTCAGATAGAGCACTAATTTCCAGAATCTATAAAGAACTCGAAAAACTCTACACCAAGAATACAAATAACCCAATCAATAAATGGGCTAAGGAAATGAACAGACACTTCACCGAAGAAGATGTACAAGCAATCCTCAAACATATGAAAAAATGTTCAACGTCTTTAGTAATAAGAGAAATGCAAATCAAAACTACCCTTGGATTCCATCTCACCCCAATTAGAATGTCGTTTATCAAGAATACAAGCAACAATAGGTGTTGGAGAGGATGTGGGGAAACAGGTACCCTCATACATTGCTGGTGGGACTGCAAATTAGTCAGCCACTCTGGACAGCAGTGTGGAGATTCCTTAGAAAACTTGGAATGGCCCTACCATTTGACCCAGCTATCCTACTCCTCGGCCTATACCCAAAGGATTTAAAATCAGCACTCTGCAGAGATACAGCCACATCAATGTTCATAGCGGCTCAATTCACAATATCCAGACTATGGAACCAACCTAGATGCCCTTCAATTGATGAATGGAAAAAGAAACTTTGGTATATATATATATATATACACAATGGAATATTACTCAGCTATAAAGAATAATAAAATTATGACATTTGCAGGCAAATGGATGAAATTGGAGAATATCATGTTAAGTGAGATAAGCCTATCTCAAAAATCCAAAAGAAGAATGATCTCACTGATAAGCAGATGATGACACTTAATGGGGCGTGGGAGGGGGACAAGAATGCAGGAAGGGGGGACTGTATAGAGGGAAAAGAGAGGTGGGAGGGGTGGGGGGGAAACAGAATGAATCAAACATCATTACTCTATGTAAATATATGAATATGCAAATTTTATGCAGTTACTCCATGTACAAACTGAAACAACATGTATC
Organism: Sciurus vulgaris; assembly: GCF_902686455.1. Lineage (NCBI taxonomy): Eukaryota > Metazoa > Chordata > Mammalia > Rodentia > Sciuridae > Sciurus > Sciurus vulgaris. The sequence goes on along the minus strand of NC_136471.1, from coordinate 85,342,635 downwards.
CCATTTGTTTAAATAAAAATAAATTTAAAAAAAAGAAAAAGAATGAAAAGTCAACAACTAAATGACCTAACATTACAGCTCAAAGCCCTAGAAAAAGAAGAACAGAATAACAGCAAAAGTAGAAGAAGACAGGAAATAATTAAAATCAGAGCTAAAATCAGTGAAATTGAAACAAAAGAAACAATTAAAAAATTGGCAAAACAAAAAGGTGGTTCTTTGGAAAAGTAAACAAAATAGACACACACTTGGCCACACTAGCAAAGAGAAGAAGAGAGAAAACTCAAATTACTAAAACTCGTGAGGAAGAAGGAAATATCATTACAGACACCATTGAGATAAAAAACATAATGAGAAGCTACTTTAAAAATCTGGGATCCAAGATGGCAGACTAGAGGGTGACTGCATCTCCATTGGCTCCAGAACCCAGGATTCAAGAAGGGGAGGCATTGAGAGACTAGGACTAAAATAGAGCCATGGGGGGAGTCTCCCCCACTGGGTGTAGCTCGGCCTGGGCGGCAGGCCGCCCAGATAGGGACAGCTTATCAGAGCAGAGCAGGGCAGCTAGAGTCTTCCCCAGGTAGCACTATTCATTCTGGCGGTGGGCTCCTCCCACAGGGCCAGATTCTCCAGCTTCTCGGTGCAGGCCCCCCAGTGAAAGCCTTTGTGCACAGAACCAGCTCCAAGTCCCAGAGCCAGTGTGGCAAGCTCTGGCCCACAGGCAACTTCAGGGACCAGGATGGGGCAGCCAGGGACTTCCCCAAGCAGCCCGGCTCCCTCCGGTGGGAGGCACCTTTCAAGGCTAGCTTCTCGGAGCAGACCGCCCAGTGAGAGCCTTTCTACACAGAGCCAGCCACAAGTCCCCGAGCCAGTGGAGAGCTCCGACCCTCAGGCAGCCTCTGGGACCAGGGCAGGGCAAGTGAGAGACTTCTCCAGGTGACCCTGCCCCTACAGACGCAGACATTTTCCACTGGTGATCCAAAATGGCAGACTAGAGGGTGACTGCATCTCCTGTCACTCCAGAACCCAGGATTCAAGAAGAAGAGGCATTGAGAGACTTGGACTAAAATAGAGCAACGGGGTGAGTCTCCCTCACCAGGTGAAGCTCGGCCTGGGCAGCAGGCCCGGATAGGGGTGGCTTATCAGAGCAGGGCAGGGCAGCTATAGCCTTCAACAGGTAGCCCTGCTCACTCCGGCTGTGGGCTCCTCCCACACGGCCAGCTCCTTAGAGCAGGTCTCCCAGTGAGAACCTTTCTGCACAGAGCCAGCTCCAAGACCTGGAACCAGTAGCGGGATAGAGGCAGCTTTCTTTGAAAACACTGCATTATCATGTTACTCCAAGACTTCAGACTACCGAAGGCTGGGAGGTGATACTCTGGAAATCTATAGGGACACTATAAATCAATAGAGGAAATCTGCTATATCACAGAGTCCCACTGATATCTGACCAATATGACAAAACAAGGAAAGAAAATGTCCCAAGCAAACCTAGATACTATATCAATAAAACTCAATGACAGCACAGCAGAAGAAATGTCAGAAAGGGAGTTTAGAATGTACATAATTAAAACAATCAGGGAAGCAAATGAGGAGATGAAAGAGCAAATGCAGGTATTGAAGGAGGACATAAAAGAGCAAAAGCAGGCATTAAATGATCGCACCAAATAACAGTTTAAAGAGCAAATATGGGAAGCAAGAGATCATTTAAATACAGAGTTAGAGATATTAACAAAAAAAAAACAAACAGAAATCCTTGAAATGAAGGAAACAATAAACCAAGTTAAAAACTCCATAGAAAGCATAACCAATAGGATAGAACACCTGGAAGACAGAACCTCAGACATTGAAGAAAAAATATTTAATCTTGAAAACAATGTTGACCAAACAGAGAAGATGGTAAGAAATCATGAACAGAATCTACAAGAATTAAGGGATATCATGAAAAGGCCAAATTGAAGAATTATTTGGTTTGAGGAAGGCACAGAAAAACAAACCAAAGGAATGAACTATTTATTCAATGAAATAATAACAGAAAATTTCCCAAATCTGAAGAATGAAATGGAAAACCAAGTACAAGTGGCTTATAGGACTACAAAATTACAACAGACCCACACCAAGGCACATTATTATGAAAATACCTAACATACAAAATAAAGACAGAATTTTAAAGGCCATGAGAGAAAAGAATCAAATTACATTCAGGGGGAAACCAAAAGGAATATCAGCAGATTTTTCAATCCAGACCCAAAAAGCTAGAAGGGCCTAGAACAACATTTACCAAGGCCCGAAAGAAAATGGATGCCAATAAAGAATCTTATACCCAGCAAAACTTACTTTCAGATTTGACGATGAAATGAGATCCTTCCATGATAAACAAAAGCTAAAGGAATTTACAAAAAGAAAGCCGGCATTACAGAACATTACTAGCAAAATATTCCATGAGGAAGAGATGAAAACCAACAATGCAAATCAGCAACAGGAGGAACTAGCCTAAAGGAATAGCCAAAAAAGGAGAAACCAAATCATGTCAAAAAACAAAAATGAGTCAAATGACTGGGAATGCAAATCATATCACTATAATAAGCCTGAATGTTAATGGCCTGAACTCATCAGTCAAAAGACATTGACTGGCAGATTGGATTAAAAAGAAAAATCCAACAATATGCTGCCTGCAAGAGACTCATCTCATAGAAAGAGATACCCATAGACTAAAGGTGAAAGGATGGGAAAAAACATACCATGCACACACACACAGCAAAAAAGCTGGAGTATCCATCCTCATTTCAGATGATATGGACTTCAAGCCAAAACTAGTCAGAAGGGATAAAGAAGGACATTACATACTGCTTAAGGGAAGCATAAATCAGCAAGACATAATAATCATAAATATCTATGCCCCAAACAGTGGCTCATCCATGTACGTCAAATAAATCCTTCTCAATTCCAGAAATCAAATAGACCACAACACAATAATACTTGGCGATTTTAACACACCTCTCTCACCACTGGATAGATCTTCCAAACAAAAATTGAATAAAGAAACCATAGATCTCAATAACACAACCAACAATTTAGACTTAACCGACTTATATAGAATATACCATGCAACAAAGAAGGAATTCACTTTCTTCTCAGCAGCACATGGATCCTTCTCTAAAATAGACCATGTTTTATGCTGCAAAGCTACTGTAAGCAAATACAAGAAGACAGAAATACTACCTTGTACTCTATCAGATCATAATGGATTGAAATTAATTAGAAATAAATGACAGAATAAAAAACAGAAACTTCTCCAATAACTGGAGATTAAATAATACACTATTATATGATGAATGGATAAAAAAAGACATCAGGAGGGAAATAAAAAAATTCTTAGAAATAAACAAGAACACAGACACATCATATCAAAACCTCTGGGACACTATGAAAGCAGTACTTAGAGGAAGATTTATTTCATGGGGCACATTCAACAAAAGAATTAGAAATCAACAAATAAACGACTTAACACTACAGCTCAAAGCCCTCGAAAAAGAAGAGCAGGCCAACACCAAAAGTAGTAGAAGACAGGAAATACTTAAAGTCAGAGCCGAAATCAATGAAATTGAAACAAAAGAAACAATCGGAAACATTAACAAAATAAATAGTTGGTTCTTTGAAAAAATAGACAAAATTGATAAACTCTTAGCCACACTAACAAAGAGAGAGAGAAAACTCAAATTACTAAAATTCGGAATGAACAAGGAAATATCACAACAGACACGAGTGAAATACAAAACATAATTTGAAGCTATTTTGAAAATCTATACTCCAACAAAACAGAAAACCTCGAAGACATCAAGAAGTTTCTAGAGACATATGAACTACCTAAACTGAACGAGGAGGACATACACAACTTAAATAAATCAATTTCAAGCAATTAAATACAAGAGGTCATCAAAAGCCTACCAACAAGGAAAGTCCGGGACCAGATGGGTTCTCAGCCGAGTTCTACAAAACTTTTAAAGAAGAGCTCATTCCAATACGTCTCAAAGTATTCCATAAAATAGAAGAGGAGGGAACCCTCCCAAACTCAATCTATGAAGCCAATATCACCCTGATACCTAAAACAGACAGACACATCGAGGAAAGAAAATTTCAGACCAATATCCTTAATGAACATTGATGCAAAATTTCTCAACAAAATTTTAGCAAATTGCATACAAAAATATATTAAACAGATAGTGCACCACAATCAAGTGGGTTTTATCCCAGGGATGCAAGGTTGGTTCAATATCCAGAAATCAATAAATGTCATTCACCATATCAACAGACTAAAAGTTAAGAATTACATGATCATTCAATAGATGCACAAAAAGCATTCAATAAAATAGAGAATTCCTTCATGTGCAAAACACTAGAAAAAATTGGGGTAGTGGGAACATTCCTTAACATTGTAAAGGCCACCTACGCTAAGCCCATGGCCAATGTCTTTCTAAATGGTGAAAAACTGAAAGCATTCCCCCTAAAAACTGGAACAAGGCAGGGATGTCCTCTTTCAGCACTTCTATTCAACATTGTTCTTGAGACCCTAGCCAGAGTAATGAGACAAACCAAAGAAATTAAAGGGATATTAATTGGAAAAGAAGAACTCAAACTATCCCTGTTCGCTGATGACATGATTATATATTTAGAGGAACCTGGAAATTCCACCAGAAAACTCTTAGAACTCATAAGTGAATTTAGTAAAGTAGCAGGTTACAAGATCAATGCTCATAAATCCAACGCATTTTTATACATAAGTGATGAATCTTCAGAAAGAGAAATTAGGAAAACTACCCCATTCACAATAGCATCAAAAAAAAATAAAATACTTGGGAATCAATCTCACAAAAGAGGTGAAAGACCTCTACAATGAGAACTACAGAACACTAAAGAAAGAAATTAAAGAAAACCTTAGAAGATGGAAAGATCTTCCATGTTCTTGTATAGGCAGAATTTATATTGTGCAAATGGCCATACGACCAAAAGTGCTATGCAGATTCAATGCAATTCCAATTATAATCCCAATGATGTACCTTGCAGAAATAGAGCATGCAATTATGAAATTCATCTGGAAGAATAAGAAACCCAGAATAGCTAAAGCAATCCTGAGTAGAAAGAGCGAAGCAGGGGGTATCGCAATACCAGATCTTCAACTCTATTACAAAGCAATAGCAACAAAAACAGCATGGTATTGGTACCAAAGTAGACAGGTAGATCAATGGTACAGAATAGAGGACACGGACAGGAACACAAATAAACACAATTTTCTCATACTAGACAAAGGTGCCAAAAATATGCAATGGAGGAAAGATAGCCTCTTCAACAAATGGTGCTGGGAAAACTTGAAATCCATATGCAACAGAATGAAATTAAACCCCTATCTCTCACCCTGCACAAAACTCAAATCACAATGGATCAAGGACCTTGGAATCAGACCAGAGACCCTGCATCTTATAGAAGAAAAAGTAGGTCCAAACCTTCAACTTGTTGGCTTAGGATCAGACTTACTTAACAGGACTCCCATAGCACAAGAAATGAAAGCAAGAATCAACAACTCGATAGATTCGAACTACAAAGCTTTCCCTCAGCAAAGGAAACTATCAGTAATGTGAAGAGAGAGCCTACAGAGTGAGAGGATATCTTTGCCACTCATACTTCAGATAGAGTACTAATTTCCAGAATGTATAAAGAACTCGAAAAACTCTACACCAAGAATACAAATAATCCAATCAACAAATGGGCTAAGGAAATGAACAGACACTTCACAGAAGAAGATGTACAAGCAATCAACAGATATATGAAAAATGTTCAACATCTTTAGTAATAAGAGAAATGCAAATCAAAACTACCCTAAGATTTCATCTCACCCCAATTAGAATGGCGATTATCAAGAACACAAGCAACAGTTGGTGTTGGCGAGGATGTGGGGAAAAAGGTACACTCATATGTTGCTGGTGGGGTTGCAAATTAGGACAGCCACTCTGGAAAGCAGTATGGAGATTCCTTAGAAAGCTTGGAATGGAACCACCATTTGACCCAGCTATCCCACTCCTTGGCCTATACCCAAAGGACTTAAAATCCGCATAATATAGAGATACAGCCACATCAATGTTCATATCTGCTCAATTCACCATAGCTAGATTGTGGAACCAACCTAGATGCCCTTCAGTTGATGAATGGTTAAGGATACTGTGGCATATATATACAATGGAATATTACTCTGCCATGAAGAATGATAAAATTATGGCATTTGCAGGCAAATGGATGAAGTTGGAGGATATCATGCTAATTGGGATAAGCCAATCTCAAAAAAGTATAGGATGAATGATCTCGCTGATCAGCGGTTGAGGACATATAATGGGGGGTAGGAGGGGTTAGTGTTAGTGTTAGGGTTAGGTTTAGGGTTAGGGATAAGAAGGGTGGTAAGAATGGAAGAAGGAAGGACTATATAGAGGGAAAAGGGGTGGGGTGGGTGGGGGAAAGGGAAAAAATAACAGAATGTATCAAACAACATTGCCCTATGTAAATGTATGATTTTTAATAAAAAAAAATAAAAATAAAACAAATACATAAAAAGGCCCTCTTGTCTGCCTCTGCCCAGGCAGGCCTAATCAACTCCATGCAACTGAGTGAAGATTTCGTGTTCTCACCCAAAAGATAGAATCTGTTTCTAAGTTTTGGGGTATTTATCTAAAAATCTAGACCCAATTGCTTATGATGGCCATGCTACATATGTGTAATTGAAGCAACCTCCTTATTAGTAGAGGAAGCCTCTAAAATAACCCTGAAGGACCCCTTAACCATTTAAACCTACCACCAATTAGCTTCCTTATTAGAGACCAAAGGAGTTCATAGAGTCACTGATAACCAACTGCTCAAATATGAATTATTGCTTTTTGAAAATCTGGAGATTTCTTTACAAAGATGTAATGTCATTAACTTATCCATTTTCTTCTATGCCTGAAACATCTTCAGATGCCTTCTCACTTGATTGCATAGATGTTATAAATCTATTTTACGTTAGATCAGATTTAGAGGATATCTCCTTCTCCAAGGCAAATCACATCTGGTACACAGATGAATGTTCTTTTGTTCTACAAGGGACCTGAACAACAGGTTTTTGTGTAGTTTCATTAATGGAGGTTATAGAGGCAAAAAATCTTTGTAAGCAGGTGCTTTAGCTCAATTGACTGAGCTGACAGTCTTAACACAATCACTAATTCCTAGCAAAGACAAATAAGCTATAATATATACTGGCTCAAAACATGCATTTTTAGTTCTACCTGGACACACTGCTATTTGGAGGGAAAGAGGACTTCTAAATTCTAAAAATAATACTATAGACTGTCTACCACAGATTCTGAGACTATCAAAACTCTCTACCTTCCCAAAGTAGCTGTTATTCATTATAGTGACATCAACAGAGAGACACAGAAGTTGTAGGAGGCAATAACCTAACTTATAAAGTAGAAAAAGTTTTTGCTCTAAACTCGGATACAATAGCTGCTTTAATTCCTACCTCACCAATAGGAACTTAACTCCAAATATACCTTGTAGGAGGAAGAATGGGTCATGACTAATGGATATAATAATGACTTGAAGGGATGCCATTTAAATAAAATATTACACCTTCCCCAATACATTCAATGGAAGGTCCTTAAAGGATTACATAATGCTTGTCATTTTGGCAGAGACAAAATGATGACTCTAGGCAAACAATTATTTAACAGACGGGGACCATCTAATGTCATAGAACAGATAATTCAGGCCTGTGAAGTATCCCCTCAATAATTCACAAGGCATGAGATATCCTCCTTTAGTCTTACCCACTCATTGACATGGTCACTACCCAGAAGAAAGTTGGCAATTACATTTTACCCAATTGCATCCCTGATTCAAATATTTGTCAGAGTAGATATCTTCACTGGATGGGTCAAAGTTTTCCCCACTTGGACTGAGAAGGTCACCAAAGCAATCAAGCATCTTCTCCAAGAAATTACTCCCAGGTTTGGACTCCCATAATCACTCCCAAGTGACAATGGGTCATCTTTGTGTCTGCAACAATGTAGTCAAAAAAATGTTTAGTCATTAAAAATCAAATTCTTAAAAACCAACTCAAAAATCTCCATCAGGATATAGCCCTAAATTGCAAAAAGTGTTGCTAATAGCATTGTTTAGACCCAGGATTATGCAAAAGGATAAAATTAAATTCAGTCCTTACAAGGGCCTCTATGGCAGGCCTTCTAATTGTAATGATGTTGCCATAAGAGAAGAATAAATTCAGTTGATAAAACTGTAACACAGGTCGGACAATTAAAAGAATTTGGGACACAAAAGTTCTCCTCTAATAACATACATTTTCTATATATATTCCCTGCTAGGACACAAGTTCTAATTAAATGCTATGAAGATCACCAATCTAAGCCCCAACTATAACATATCTGGCAGGGAACATTCTCTAAGTTTACCTACTTTAGCAGCTGTCAGGGTTCCAGGAATCTCCAGCTGGATTCATCATTCTCAAATGAAGCCATGGACTAAGAAGGACAAATCCTAAGATATTTTAGGAGTTCTCTACCAACTACACTTATACTCCAATAGAAGATATACGATACATTTTTTTCCTAAAACCTAAGATAAGTACATGAGTTCCCTTCAGGTCTCAAAAATTTCTTGCTATCCCTTTCTCAACACCAGTGGTCTCTTATTATTAGAACTTTGCTCTTACTGGGATTCACAATAAGTACTATCCTGTGGATCACTGGGCTAATGACGGTCTCTGAGCTTTGGTCATACTAAAGGTGTTAACTCTTTTATAAATTGGGCCTAACACTATGCCCAAGAAGTAATTAAGACTAACTGCTCAATCTATTGTTTAATGATTCTTTCTAGTACCTCAGGGTTGTCCTTGTGGTTTTCATCTTCACAAGAACAGGATTGGCTAGCCCTACAAAGATATATCCTGGAAGGATACTGGACTATAGAGAGACTATAAATTCTGACTTCAATGAAATACATCTCTATGGCATCTAAAGGACATTTTATCTTCAGGCCATGACTGATAGATATTTCACTGCTATAGACAGTCTAGAACAGAAAAATGATATATTTATAGAAGCTGGAATATCTAAAGAATATATTACCAAAATTCAAGCTATAAATTGTAGTCACACTAATGGATATTATCAAATATGGGACTACAACAATTGGGTCACTCCCCTTACTCTACAGTTAAAGCAAAAGGCTCCCCTGTGTTGGGGTTAAAAAAAAAAAAAAACATACTTTAGATGACTGGGCAAATTACACTCATGAGGTATGATTTATCTCACATTTTGATTGCTTTCACACCATAAATTTAAACACTACTGAAAGATATTCTCCTGACTGGACTCTTCCTGAGAGATACTCATAATGGCCTACTCCAATAAAATTTATTGGCTTTATGGTCATTATCTTTGGCCCTGGCTGACTTCTGGTTGGATAGTTCATTGCCTCATTGGATCCCCTTGGACTCAGGCCAGATGAACAACTTTTCTAAATGACCCCACTAAAATGGCAAATTTAAAATACCTATGCACTAGAACAGTATTCTGTTGGTACACCTGGCCTCTACATTCATTCCATCATTAAGGGTCAAAAATAGAATTTGGCATGCAGATTCTTTAACTAAGTACACACCAAATTCTCTCAATAACATGGTTTACTTGAGTAATAACCTGTTAAACTCAGAAGTCAAAATGATGAAACCAGATATTATTATAAATGGCCCTTATTGTTTTAACTGCAGTATGGAAAGAGACATGTGATAACATTAAAACTGAATGTTGTGTATACATTCATGACAAGTCCAACACTATTTCTGACATTTCACAGGATATTACAACTCAGGTATAACAGATGGAGGATTCGACCCTATATTTACAGGACTGTTGGAAATCTCTGTTTAGCATCTCTCATTGGTGTAGTAGTTTCCTTATTACTATTCATAATCACCCTACGTGGCATTTTTATATTTTGCCTTGCCAGTTACTTTCCCCTCTAAAACTAATTGGTAATTGGTGTTCCCTAGTTCCTGCAAGACATATGGAACTACAATGGACAGATGACTCATTCTTCTACCATGGACACTTAAATTAATATCACCCACCTGGAAAAAACCATGTACTTCCAATTTCATTTCCCTCAGCAGGAAGCAACAAAAATGAGTTCACACCCAAGTACCTTAAGTGTATTTAGGGACCTGAATCCTTGAGGGAGATATGTTAGGTGGGATAGTCAGTCATGAGTAGGTAGGACAATGAGGGACAGTAATTCTCAAGGAAGGATATGCATATGCATGCATCACAAAACCAAAACCTCAGGGGTACCTTATCAAAAGCAAACAAAAACAAAGAAATTGTTATCAGGTGGTCCTAGTAGAAGGGGACAGGAACATAAGTCATAACAATCTGTGCCCCCATAGATAATAAGCATTAAGGAGGAAAGAATGATGGGAAGGTTTCATTGTTTCAAAGGTTTCTTTAAGAAGCACTAGGAGGAAAAGAGTTTGGCAAAAAAAAAAAGAATTTCATAGATTTCTAACAGGCCCAAAGGATTAGATTCCCTCCTCGGATCAAAGTGGAGCAAAACCTTCTGAGACCAGTGCTTCCATTTTCTCTAATTTCAGAGGGAGAGGATTTCTGAAAATTCAGTCCCATTCAAATGATCAAAGTCCTCAAGTACTCCCAGTCCTCCAAGAAATGATCAGTTCACTTTCTCCTGAACACCTGTACACTCCATCCTTCCAATAAACTGCTTTCTACTCTGTGTGGACCCTCTTGAAATTCTTCCTTGTGAACTTACAAAGAACAGTCATTCTCCAGGACCCTGGAGAGATTGGAGGGGGCCAGTTTTTGTGGGTCCTGGAGTACATGGGGTTGGACAGGGCTGGCTACATTGGGTTGGAGGGTTGGAGAGGGTTGAGGGCATCTTGCTATCAGCTCACCCAGCCACCCAGCCACTCAGTCCAGCACCAACTGGAGTGGAATTGCCATCAAACTCCAGATAGTCCCACCTATCAGCAGAGAAAGAAAACAGAAACTTTTGAATGCCAATGGAAATGATTGTTCAATTTTCCATCAAGATTTTTTTCCTCTCTCACATCTCTACAATATTTGAAACCAAGTGATTTTCATGCATCAGTTTGTTGAGGACTGGAATATATGAATAGTATGTTATAGTTTTATTGTGTATTCTTAGTTTTTTTTTTTTTACTTTTTTCCTTCATATTTTTAATTCTTTTACTGTGTATATGGTTTTTCACTCAATTATCTGTTTCTCTGGATTCTCTCTCTCTCTTCTCCTGCTAACGGTCAACCTCTATCAATTAACCTTTCTTTCATTCTTCCTATAAATTTTTACTTCTATCTTCTCTTCTCCCCCCTCATGGGCATCTCATCTACACCACTTCTGTTCACTCTTTGTCCACCATTTGAAATAGCAAACGCTTTTAGCAAACTTAATGTTTATTGTAGACAATGATTGAACACATCATTTCTGTTTACTGTGGCAAAACTGTAGATGTCTTAATAGGAGCTATTAGATTTAAGATTGTATATTGTTTATATTGGGTGCTGTTAATATTGGTCTCCCCCTTAAAGGCAAGATACTGGAGACCATCAGGGACGCTTTGGGTCTACAAGGTAGAAACTGTACTGCCTCAGACCCATACTGCTAGATGGAAAAAACACACAAACAACATGAAAACACAAGGGAACAAAGTTCCCCAAACATACCAAGATGATCCAATAACAGAATCCATTGACAACACAGTAGAAGAAGAGTTAGAGAAGGAGTTTAAAATGTACATAGACTGATCTTCAAAGTAAAGAATGTCATGCATAGTGAAATCATAGTGAAAATACAGGAAGTGAAAGACCACTTCAATGAAAAGGCAGAGGTTCTGGAAAAAATCCCAGAAATCCTCAAGATGAAGGAATCAATAAACCAAATTAATGATTTGATGGAAAGCATCACCAACGGACTAGATGACTTGGAAGACAGAACTTCAGACAATGAAGACAAAAGACATATTCTTGAAAATAAAACTAACCATGCAGAAGTGATGGTAAAAAAAAACCATGAATAGAATTTCTAAGAATTATGTGATAACATGAAAAGACAAAACATATGATTTATTGGGATAGATGAAGGAGTGGAAATACAAACCAAAGGAATGCACAATCTTTTCAATGAAGTCAAAGCAGAAAATTTCCCAAACCTAAAGAATGAAATGGAAAATCAAATACAAGATGTTAACAGGACCCCAAATTTGCAAAATTACAGCAGATTCACACCAAGAAACATAATGAGAATGACTAGCATACAGAATAAGAATAGAATCTTAAAGACTGCAAGAGAAAAATATAAAATAATATATAGGGGGAAATCAATTTGGGTCTCAGCTGATTTATCAACCCAGAAACTGAAAGCTAGGAGGTCCTAGAATAACATATACCAATCTCTGATAGAAAATGGATGCCAACCAAGAATCCTATATCCAGCAAAATTAAGTTTCAGATTTGAAGATAAAGTAAAAACTTTCCATGATACACAAAAGTTAAAAGAATTCAGAACTAGAAAACCTGCACTACAGAACATTCTTAGAAAATATTACATGAGGATGAAAAGAAAAAAAAAGAAAGCCAGCAAAGGGAGAAACTACATTAAAGGAATAGTCAATCAAAGGAGAAACTAAGTTAAATAAAAAACCAGAAATAAATCAAAATGACCAGGAATATAAATCACATCTCAATAATAATATTGAATGATACTGGCCTAAACTCATAAATCAAAGGCAGATTGCATTAAAAAACAAGACCCAACAATATGCTCTCTCCAAGAGACTCACCTCATAAACCAAGACATCCACATACTGAAGGTGGAAAGGATGGGGAAAAAAAACATATCACTCACATGGATTGCATAAACAACCAGGGGTTTCCATCCTCATATCAGATAAAGTGGACTTCAAGCCAAAGTTAATCAGAAGGGATAAAGAAGAACATTCATACTGCTTAAGGGACAGCAAGACATAACAATCATAAATATTTAAGCCCCAAACAATGGAGCATCTATGTACATCCAACAAACCCTTCTCAATTTCAAGAATCAGATAGACCACAACACAATAATACTGGTTTACTTTAACACACCTCTCTCACCGCTGGACAGATCTTCCAAACAAAAACGGAAAAAAGAAATGATAGAACTCAATAATACAATCAATAATTTAGACTTAAGGAACATATATAGAATATTTTATTCATCAATGAGCAAATATACTTTTTTCTCAGCAGCACATAGACCTTCTCTAAAATAGACCATATCTTATGCTACAAAGAAACTCTTAGCAAATAAAAATCAGGGTTAATACACTGTATTCTGCCAGATCATAATGGAATTAAATTAGAAATCAACAATAAAATAAAAAGTAGAAGCTACTGTAAAACCTGGAGACTAAATAATATGCTAATGCATGACCAATGGATAGCAGAAGAAATCAAGAGCAAAATAAAACAAATACTTAGAGGTAAATGAGAATACTGATACAAAATATCAAAATATCTGGGACACTATGAAAAAAGTACTAAAAGGTGAGTTTACTGAGGTCATTCATTAAAAGAATAAAAAGTCAACATATAAATGTCCCAATATTACATCTCAAAGCCCTAGTAAAAGAGAACCAAATCAACACCAGAAGTAGTAGAAGACAAGAAATAATTAAAATCTGAGCTGAAATCAATAAAATTGAAATGAAAGAAACAATTCAAAAAAGTGACAAAATAAAAATTTGGTTCTTTTAAAAAATAAATCAAACTGATAAACCCCTAGCAATGCTAATGAAGAGAGAGAGAAAACTCAAATTACTGAAATTCATAATGAAAAAGGAAAAAGGAAATATCACAATGGACATGATTGAAGTACAGAAGATAATTAGAAACTATTTTGAAAATTTATCTCCAATAATATCTTGAGGACATCAAGAAATTTCTAGAGACATAATACCTACTCAAAATGAATCAGGAGAACATACATGATATAAACAGATGAATTTCAAGCAACGAAATAGAAGACGCCATCAAAAACCTACCAATCAAGAAAAGCCCAGAACCAGACATATTCTCAGATGAGTTCTATAAGACTTTCAAAAAGCAATTAACACCAAAACTCCTCAAATTATTCCATGAAATAGAAAATGAAGGAACTCTTCCAAACTCATTCTATGAGGCTAATATTACCCTGATACCAAAACCAGACAAAGACACATCAAGGAAAGAAAACTTCAGACCGATATTCCTGATGAACATAGATGCAAAAAAATTATCAATAGAATTCTGGCAAATCATATACAAAAAATATATTTAAAAGATAGTGCATCACTATCAAGGTGGGTCATCCCAGAAAAGCAAGGATGGTTCCAAGTAGAGAAATGAATAAATATAATTCATCACATCAATAGACTTAAAAAGAAGAATCAGGTTGGCACAGTGGTGCATGGGTGTTACCCCAGTAGCTCAGAAATTTGAGACAGGAGGATCATGAGTTCAAAGCCAGCCTCAGCAATGGCGAGGTGCTAAGCAACTCAGAGAGACCCTGTCTCTAAATAAAATACGAAATAGGACTGGGGATGTGGCTCAGTGGTTGAGTGCCCCTGAGTTCACTCCCCAGTATCCCACCAAAAAGAATCACCATCATCATTCTAAATGGAGAAAAATTTAAAGCATTCCCTCTAAGAACTGGAAAAAGACAAAAATGCCCTCTTTTACCACTTTTATTCAACATTGTCCTAGAAACTCTAGCCAGAGCAATTAGACAGAAGAAAGAAATTAAAGTGATATAAATAGGAAAAGAAGAACTCAAACTATCACTATTCCATATTTAGGAGACCCAAAATGTTTCACCAGAAAAATTCAGCAAATTAGCAGGATATAAAATCAACACCTGTAATTCAAACACATTTCATTAGTGATGAATCTATTGAAAGAGAAATTAAGAAAACTACACCATTCAAAATAACCTTAAAAAAAATAAAATATTTGTGAATAAATTTAACAAAAGAGGTGAAAGACCTCTACAATGAAAACTACAGAGCACTAAAAAAAGGAATTGAAGACCTCAGAAGATGGTAAGACATCCCATGCTCCTGGATAGGCACAATTAATATTGTCAAAATGGCTGTACTACCAAAAGTGTTACACAGATTTAATGCAATTCCCATTAAAATCCCAATGACATTCTTCATTCATAGAAATAGAAAAAGCAATTGTAAAATTCATTTGGAAAATTAAGAGATCCAGAATAGCCAAAGCAATTCTTAGCACAAAGAGTGAAGCAGGAGGCATCACAACACCAGAATTTAATGTATACTACAGAACTATAATATTAAAAACAGCATGGTATTGGCACCTAAACAGACGCATAGACCAATGGAACATAAGAAAATACACGGAGACAAACCCACATAAATACAGTTATCTCATACTAGACAAAGGCACCAAAACCTTCACTGGAGAGAGAAAAATAGCTTACTCAACAAATGGTGCTGGGAAAATTGGAAATCCATATGTAACAAGGCTCATGAGGCTGAAGCAGGAGGATCATAAGTTCAAAGCCAGCCTCAACAACTTAGGAAGGCACTATACAACTTAGCAAGACCCTGTATCAAAATAAAAAATAAAAATAAATAAAAAGTGCTGGGCAGTGGTAGAGGTCATGGCTCCGTGGTAGAGCACTTGCCTGGCATGTTTGAGACACTGGGATCGATTCTCAGCACCACATAAAATAAATAAGTAAATAAATAGATAAATATTGTGTCCAACTACAACTAAAATATTTTTTAAAGTGCTGGGCATGTGGCTCAGTGGTTAATTACATCTGGATTCAATCCCTGGTACCAAAAAAAAAATGTTAGTGAGTGGCAAGTTGGAGGCAGGGGCATGTACAATATTGTTCACAGCATTACTGTTAAAAAACAGTAAAAAGCAGAAACATCTTAACTCTTCATCAGTAGGAGAATATACAGTGTTACAGTTAAGTCAATGGAATACTAACCAGCAGGGACAAATGAGTGAGCTCAGTCTTTTTGTATCCACATATGTAAAACATTGAATGAAAAGAGTGGGAGAATGATTATTATAGTATTGTAGCATCTATGTTATTTTTAAAGCAAAATATTTCTGTGTGTATATATATATATTTCTGTGTATATATATATATATATACTGTATTTCTGAAAATAGAGAAAAATCAAGTGAAAAGGTACACACTAAATCAGGGATAACAGTCTTTTTTTATGGATTGAATTTATATATATATATATACATAGTTTATATATATATATATACATATATATACACACATAGTTTTAGATGGACACAATGCCTTTATTATATTTATTTTTGTGTGGTGCTAAGAATTGAACCCAGTGCCAACTTGCTAGGAATGTACTCTAACACTGAGCTACAACCCCAGTCCCTGGATTGAATTTTTTTAAGAAGGAGAAAGAATATGGGAATAGATGACCTTTTTCAATAAAAACCACTTTTTATTTACAAGCAAAAATATAACTTCTTAAGTAAAACTTAGGTTCATGTTCAGATTATATTTCATAGGTATGTAATCTCGCACAATTTTCTGATCTTCCTAACCTTGACCTTTTTTGTCTTTAAAGTGGAATCCCTTAACTTTACTGAGAAGATTAAACAATACTTTAACTGTAAAGCATCTGCATGATAATCTGTATGTACCCAAAATAGACAAATTACTGAGAATTAAATTCAACAACTCTAAAGGAAGTATGACAACACCACACAGGTTGTTATGAGAATTAAATGACACAAAGTATATAAATTGCTTTATAAACTGTAAACATGTTCTATCAATATCATCATTATTATATGATTGCTGCAGATATATATCTCAAGGTACTTAGGTATAGAGTTGGAATTTATTAGCACCCAGGTTAAGTCCCTGGGGCCTGGTGTCATGCCTTATTGGATAGCAGGGCCTTCATATTGGTGAGTGAGTAAGTATACTCCTCGGGAAAATTTAGGAAGTTCAGGATGCAACTGTTAATACCCCTTGACAGCTAGCTTTATTGGGAAGGGGAAAATGGAGGCGAGAGAGAATAAATAGCACCACCTGAGGCACAAACTTATCTTCATTTCTTATTCTTCCTTTTCTTTCTCTAGACCTTTTCTAATAGGTGGCCCTAGCCTTAGGCTGTCTTTACCCCTTCCTTTGGATTTATTCTCTCTCAGGCAACTGAATTCTTCCCTAACTCCCTTCTTCCCCTCCATTGCAGGAGAAATAGAATAGAAATAGAGAATGGGAACCGTGCATGTCAATTGTGTGCTCCTGTGAGGGGACAGTACTGTGACTACCAAGATGGCTTGTGATCATCTGGCTGTTCTGTGGATATTGACAACGTCGTACGGGGAAGAGAGGGTAAGAGCAAGAGTTATAAAGCTTGGGACAATTTACAACTGTCTCTAACATGTTATTGTTCCTTGGTTCTGGTTGGTTAGAAGTTAGTAGGATTTGGGAAAATTTCCTTCTACTTCCTACTTCCTTACAAATGTTGGTGAGGGGAGATGGATTGCTAAGACCCAGAAGGGTGAGAAGTCTTTGAAACCTTAGCACTCTAGTTGCTCTTTAAAAAGGGGTCCTAAAGAGTGTGTAAGAGCAGGGATTTCTTTATGTGATTGACAGAAGACCAAGCTGAAATGCATAGCTGTCCACTTCTAAAACAATGGTGGCATAATATCTTCATTTTCTTGAGAGGGAAATAGAGGCCCTGAGAGAGCAAAGGACATGTCTAAAGATGAAGCCCAAGATTAAAAATTCAAGAATGTCATCCCAGGCAAATAAAACTCTCCCTCCTTTAATCCCTTTCCCTTCACTACCCACAAAGATGAGATAATCACATCTCCCTGCCGTCCTTACCCCAACCCCAAATATCAGAGCATATTACCTATTCTCTGCCTCTTTTTCTCCCTTCTTCTCTTCCTTAATTCCCTGTTTTTTCCTCTTTATCTCCTCTTCTTTTCTTTGTTTTCTTTTTCAACCATCACACACCCAGTACAGGCCCTACAATAAAAGACAAATTAGACAAAAGTATGTGAATTTATGTTTTACATGACAAAAGCTTTCAGAAGTGAAGACCCAAACAAAACTGGTAAACTTACGTGTTTTTGTACATAGATTTGATGAAGATCAGTTGTGGAAAAGTAGGATTGGCAAAGTGGGTATGACATAAATGTCATAAATTGGGGTATAACAACTCAGCAAGGCTGATCTGTTCAGATTCTTTTCTATTTCCTTGTGTCCTTGGAGAAAAGGGTATTTCTCTGAGTTGAGAGAGGGTCTACCTCAAATTATGTTTCATGTGAGAAAGGCAAGAGGAAGTGAGTGACCTTCCTGCTTCTGCTATTTTCCAAAATATCAATCTGTCATATTTTGGGGTATTATGTTCTGAAATCCATCAAAATACACAATCATGTGCCTTATTCTATGAGCATAAAAATGGCATGGGAAATATTCATGAATGCTGAAACCATGGGTATACAGCATTCTGCCCCACTGGATGTTGTGAATCACATGTTGCCACTATTAGCCTTGTCCTGTGGAAGCTTGCTACTTTAAGTCCTAAAAGTGCTAGCAGTGGTAGCAAAAGGACATTCATACTTAAAATTGACCAAAGATCCTGGTGTATGATATTCATTTTGCAAAGGGAGTTTAACTGATTCTTTATCAATTTGGCCTAGTAAAGTGAGGATCACTTTCTGCTTTTTAATTTTCTTGTTAAATATGATCAATTAACCATAACTGAGAACAAAAGCCTCAAGAGTTTTTTAAAATAGAATGTTATACTATAGTAAATTCAACCACATCAATGTTTACAGCAGCACAATTCACAATTGCTGAATTATGGAATCAAGCCAGATGCTCATTAATAGAAGAATGGGTCAAGAAAATGTTGTATATGTACACAATAGAGTTTTACTCAGTCATAAAGAAAAAAAGAAATTATGACATTTACTGGTAAATGGATGGAAATGGAGAACATCATGATAAGTGAAATAAGCCAGATTCAGAAAGTAAGGGTCAAATGTTTTCTCATATGTGGAAGTTAGAGAAACATAAGGGGAAAAAAGGGAAGGGTATTAGATATCATGAAGATAAGTGGAGTAGAGGGAGGCTCAGAGGGAGGGAGGAGGAATGGGAAAGAGGAGAAAATGTGAAATGAACTTGT
This sequence comes from Sciurus vulgaris, assembly GCF_902686455.1. Taxonomy (NCBI): domain Eukaryota; kingdom Metazoa; phylum Chordata; class Mammalia; order Rodentia; family Sciuridae; genus Sciurus; species Sciurus vulgaris. Next base: position 85,323,323 of record NC_136471.1, on the reverse strand, counting down.
CATAAGTATGCTATGTGCATGTATAAATATACCACAGGTAATTCTACCTTTACGTATATCTATAAAGCACCAATCAAAAGTAAATAAACAAACAAGTAAAAGGACAACCAATAGAATAAAGGAAAGAGAATATAGGGAGGAAGCATTGGAGGGAAATTTGGGACACCTGGGACTGAAATGGATTAAATCAAGTTCCAGGCTTGTATGGTTTTGTCAAAATGAACCCAGTTATTGTGTATAACTACAAGGCATTAATAAAAGAGAAAACAGAATTCTAGACTTGAGGACAGTTTTAATTATTAGAGAGGAGATATTATTATGCATTTAAATAGCAATCTTTTTATATGTATTTGAAACATTTATTTTGTTATTTTAATTATATTTTACTTCAGTAAATATTAGTGTTTGCTGATTTTTAATAAAACAAAGAAAATCACATTGAAAAAATAACTTTAAATCTCTCCAGAAATGATGACTATTCTCAAGATCTCAGTATTTACATTTTTAGAAACACATCAAAAATATTTTTAATATTTAGTAACAATAACTTATCTTTTATCTGGGCATGGTGGCACCCACCTGTTATCCCAGCCATTCAGGTGATTGAGGCAGGATGATCAAAAGCTCAAGACTAGCCTCAGCAACTTAGTGACACTTTGTCTGAAAATAATTGAAAAAAATAGGGCTAGGGATGTGACTTAGTGGTTAAGCACCCCTGGGTTCAATCCATGGTGTACACACACACACACACACACACACACACACATACACAGAAATAAAGCACATCTTTAATATGTTCAACCAGTATCCTGCTTCTCTTTCCGTACTTAGTAACTTCATATCTACCTTACTTGGAATTGTTCATAGGTTGACTTGACTTTCCTTGTGTGGATTTTTAACATCTGCAACAAGGTTTTTTTACTTAAGAAAAATTTCATATTGTTTAAAGATGAGGTAAAGAGCTTTGTGGACTTTTGCTTATGAATATGTATAGCCTGAGAATAAGAGATTGTTATACATATTTCTTTGTTTTGAATGCTGAAATTTGAAATAAAACAGTGATAAAAATCAAATATATCAAAAATAAAAAGAGATTAAGAAAATTTATATATTAAACCATTAAATGTTGTTTTCTCATTGCAGGAGGGGACGTTTCCTGTTAGCCTTATGTTTCATAATTTGGTCTGTAAATGTTTGGAACACTTTAGGTGAGACAGTTGTACTGCAAATGAATATTTTTGTTTCATTGTAGCCTTGAGCTGCTTGCTTAGATTTTGCAGATATGCTAATCATTATATTTCATTATTATGCAAAATACAGAACTATCATATCTAACTGTAGTGTTAGTATAATTTATCAAAAAACAATTTCAACTCATTATGAATGAATTATTATCTTGTCAAATTGTTTGTAGCTTATACTTCCTTGTTTCTCAAATCTTGTGAGTGACTGGCATTTTCCTGAAAGAAAAGTAAGAAAATAGATAAAAATTTCTGTATGAGGGATGAATAATGGGGGAAGGAATGCTTAAAATTCAACACATTTAGGAATATACATATTAAGATGAAATGATGGGAATAAAAATGGAAGTGGGAGTATGTGGAGAAATAATTGAGTGGAAGAGAAATGTAGACGTTAAAATTATGTAATTGATAAGGAGGTTAAATAGATATTGTGACATTTTACACAGTGAGTGGAAATTTGGAACTAGAGAAATACGATGTTTAAAAAATGAAGTTATGCTATACATTAGAGGTAAAGTGAAAAAGAAAGCATAATAATAGGATTTCAATGAAGAGAAGTATACTGACACATCTTTCAGGGGTTACATTTATCCCATAAATCCTGGAAATATTATTTATCTAAATTGTTCCTACAAAGAATTTGATAGGAGAATTGGGAGTGTATGAAGTTAATTTACTAGGAATTAAGCTAATTCAAGGCCCCTGCAATGAGAGATCACAAGTAGAATTATACTATAAAGATATGACCAGAATTTAAATTTTAAGGAAAGTCATTTCAAAATAGAGAAGAAATGTATAATCTTTTCTTGATATGTGAAATTTCATTTTTAAAAGAAAAAAATTAGGTGTTATACTAAAATGGTAAAGTACTAAATTTCCATTATCATAACATAGGAAGATAAAGATGGGATTCATGTGTATTCCATGCTTAATCCTTTATCTTTGATGAATACTAAAGAAAAAATATTCATTACACTCATTAAAATGGTAATGTAGATTCAGAATAATCAAAATAGGTATAGGAAACTACTGTTTTGAGGTTTTGCAATAGGGGAGAGAAATTGGGCTCAACTATGAATTCAGCAAGGAAAAATGGAAATTTATCTAAGAAGCAGGGTAGGGGGAGGTGCTCAGTTAATAGAAATGACTGAAAGAGTAGCTTTTGGATGTAGTTGGAGAATATCATGCTAATCAAAATAAGCCAATCCCAAAAATCCAAAGGCCAAATGTTTTCTCTGGTATGTGACTGCTGAATCATAATGGGGTGGGGGATGAATGGAGAAACTTTGGTCTGGGTAGAGGGAATGAGGGGAGGGAAGGGTGTAGGGGAGTGGAAAGATGGTGGAATGAGATGGACAACATTACCCTAGGTACTTGTATGATCACACAAATTGTATGACATCATGGTCTACATCATGTACAACCAGAGAGATGAATAGTTGTGCTCCATTCATGTACAATGAATAGAAATGCATTCTGCAGTCATTTTTAACTAATTAGAACAAATAATTTTTTTAAAAAAGAAATGACTAAAAGAAAACATTAGGGAGGCTTCTGGCTAAACTGACCTATCATGATTCTTGCTGAAGGCAGTCCATGGTGATCAGAGGTGGTTTGTGGGTAAGGGGTTAAAAACTTGATGAAAAGTTATAAAAGGATAGGGGAATTCTAACTAAACCAAAATATCAGGATTCTTGCTAAAATTGGGCAAAGCTAAGATGAACAAGGAAGTTAAAGCATTGAAGCCTAAGAAATTTCAGAGGAGCCTGACTACATTAGTCAAGGAGAGACTGTGTCAGGAGAAATGAGAATTAGTGTTCAAGAGTTCCCCACTGCTCCTTGGATATAAATCTTCACATGCTCATGTTGTATTGGTAACTGACCACAGTTCTATATTGAGGTCTCTTTCCTCTACTGCATCTGTCCCAGATGAAATCTGTTTAAACCAATTTAACTACTGTCCAGATCTGGTTTTGTTTGACAGAACCTACCTTTCAGAAAAGTAGGGGTGTTGAATTGATCTGCAGTGGGAAATGAGGGTCAGGACACCAAGATCTGGAAGCAACACTTTATTAGTGGTGTCACAGCCCAGAGGGTTAATTCTCACAGTCTGAGCCCCAAGCACAGCAGGGCTTTTACTTTCATTCATAAGTATGGGATACTTCAAGACAAGAAAGTTGGTGCAGTTGTATTGGAGGGTGCATTCTACACTCTATGTAGAATCTATGGGTACAAGGAAGTCAGCAGCCTGGGGACTCAGCTCATACAGCTTAGGGACTTTTACTACTTTAAGCCTAAAGGAGGATTGTTCTGTTCCCATTACTTTGTTTCCTGCTTCTGCTACTGCAGTTACCTTTCCAGGTACCTATTAGCCACTGCAACCCTCTATGGTTAAATAGCAGTAACAATTTTGTTTATTTTTTCAAAGAACCAACTATTTATTTTGTCAATTTTTTGTATTGTTTCTTTTGTTTCAATTTCGTTGATTTCAGCTCTGAGTTTAACTATTTCCTGTCTTCTACTACTTTTGGTGTTGGTCTGTTCTTTTTCTAGGGCTTTGAGCTGTAGCGTTAGGTCGTTTATTTGTTGATTATTACTTCTTTTACTGAATGCGCTCCATGAAATAAATTTTCCTCTAAGTACTGCTTTCATAGTGTCCCAGAGATTTTGATATCAGAAGTTCTCATATACCTCTAAGAATTTTTTAATTTCCTTCCTAATATCTTCTGTTGTCCATTCATCATGTAATAGCATATTGTTTAATCTCCAGGCGTTGGAGTAGCTTCTGTTTTTTACTCTTCCATTTATTTCTAATTTCAATCCATTATGATCTGATAGAATACATGGTAGTGTCTCTATCTTCTTGTATTTGCTAACATTAGCTTTGTGGCATAATATATGGTCTATTTTAGAGAAGGATCCATGTGCTGCTGAGAAGAACGTGTATTCGCACTAGGTTGGATAGTATATTCTATAAATGTCCGTTAAGTCTAAATTATTGATTGTGTTATTGAGGTCTATGGTTTCTTTGTTCAATTTTTGTTTGGAAGATCTGTCCAGTGGTGAGAGAGGTGGGTTAAAATCACCTAGTATTATTGTGTTATGGTCTATTTGGTTTCTGAAATTGAGAAGGACTTGTTTGACATACATGGATGAGCCACTGTTTGGGGCATAGATGTTTATGATTGTTATGTATTGCTGATTGATAAAACCTTAGCCACTCTAACAAAGAGAAGACGAGAGAAAATCCAAATCACTAAAATTCGGAATGAACAAGGAAATATCACAACAGACACGATTGAAATACAAAACATAATTAGAAGCTATTTTGAAAATCTATATTCAAACAAAATAGAAAATTTCGAAGACATCAGCAGGTTTCTAGAGACATATGAATTATCTAAACTGAACGAGGAGGACATACACAATTTTAAATAGACCAATTTCAAGTAATGAAGTAGAGGAGGTCATCAAAAGCCTACCAACAAAGAAAAGTCCAGGACCAGATGGGTTCTCAGCCGAGTTCTACAAAACCTTTAAAGAAGAGCTCATTCCAATACTTCTCAAAGTATTCCATGAAATAGAAGAGGAGGGAACCCTCCCAAACTCATTCTATGAAGCCAATATTACCCTGATACCCAAACCAGACAGAGACACATCGAGGAAAGAAAATTTCAGACCAATATCATTAATGAACATTGACGCAAAAGTTCTCAACAAAATTTTAGCAAATCGCATACAAAAATATATTAAAAAGATAGTGCACCATTATCAAGTGGGTTTTATCCCAGGAAATCAATAAATGTAATTCACCATATCAATAGAGTTAAAGTCAAGAATCACATGATTATTTCAATAAACGCAGAAAAAGCATTTGATAAAATACAGCATCCCTTCATGCTCAAAACACTAGAAAAAATAGGGATAGTGGGAACATTCCTTAACATTATAAAGGCCATCTATGCTAAACCCATGGCTAATATCATTCTAAATGGTAAAAAACTGAAAGCATTCCCCCTAAAAACTGGTACAAGACAGGGTTGCCCCCTTTCACCACTTCTATTCAACATCGTCCTTGAAACGCTAGCCAGAGCAATTAGACAGACCAAAGAAATTAAAGGAATACGAATAGGAAAAGAAGAACTCAAACTATCCCTATTTGCTGATGATATGATTATATACTTAGAGGAACCAGGAAATTCCACCAGATAACTTTTAGAACTCATAAGTGAATTCAGTAAAGTAGCAGGTTACAAGATCAATGCTCATAAATCGAATGCATTTTTATACATAAGTGATGAATCCTCAGAAAGAGAAATTATGAAAACTACCCCATTCACAATAGCATCAAAAAAAATAAAAAACTTGGGAATCAATCTCACAAAAGAGGTGAAAGACCTCTACAATGAGAACTACAGAACACTAAAGAAAGAAATTAAAGAACACCTTAGAAGATGGAAAGATCTCCCATGTTCATGGATAGGCCGAATTAATATTGTCAAAATGGCCATACTACCAAAAGTGCTATACAGATTCAATGCAATTCCAATTAAAATCCCAATGATGTACCTTACAGAAATAGAGCAAGCAATTATGAAATTCATCTGGAAGAATAAGAAACCCAGAATAGCTAAAGCAATCCTTCGCAGGAAAAATGAAGCTGGGGGTATCGCAATACCGGAACTTCAACTTTACTACAAAGCCATAGTAACAAAGACAGCATGGTAGTGGTACCAAAATAGACAGGTAGATCAATGGTACAGAACAGAGGACATGGACACAAACCCAAATAAATACAACTTTCTCATACTAGACAAAGGTGCCAAAAATATGCAATGGAGAAAAGAGAGCCTCTTCAACAAATGGTGCTGGGAAAATTGGAAATCCATATGCAACAGAATGAAACTAAACCCATATCTCTCGCCCTGCACAAAACTCAACTCAAAATGGATTAAGGACCTTGGAATCAGACCAGAGACCCTGCATCTTATAGAAGAAAAAGTAGGTCCAGTTCTTCAACATGTCGGCCTAGGACCAGACTTCCTCAACATGACTCCCATAGCACAAGAAATAAAAACAAGAATCAATAACTGGGATAGATTCAAACTAAAAAGCTTTCTCTCAGCAAAGGAAACTATCAGCAATGCGAAGAAAGAGCCTACAGAGTGGGAGAATATCTTTGCCAATCATACTTCAGATAGAGCACTAATCTCCAGAATCTATAAAGAACTCAAAAAACTCCACACCAAGAATACAAATAACCCAATCGACAAATGGGCTAAGGAAATAAACAGACACTTCACAGAAGAAGATGTACAAGCAATCAACAGATATATGAAAAAATGTTCAACATCTCTAGTAATAAGAGAAATGCAAATCAAAACCACCCTAAGATTTCATCTCACCCCAATTAGAATGGCGATTATCAAAAATACAAGGAACAACAGGTGTTGGTGAGGATGTGGGGAGAAAGGTACACTCATACATTGCTGGTGGGGCTGCAAGTTAGTGCAGCCACTCTGGAAAGCAGTGTGGAGATTCCTTAGAAAACCTGGAATGGTACCACCATTTGACACAGCTATCCCACTCCTTGGCCTATATCCAAAGGACTTAAAATCAGCATACTACAGAGATACAGCCACATCAATGTTCATAGCTGCTCAATTCACAATAGCCTGATTGTGGAACCAACCTAGATGTCCTTCAATTGATGAGTGGACAAAGAAACTGTGGTATATATATATATATATATATATATATATATATATATATATATATATACACAATGGAATATTACTCTGCCATAAAAAATGATAAAATTATGGCATTTGCAGGCAAATGGATGAGATTGGAGACTATCATGCTAAGTGAGATAAGCCAATCTCAAAAAACTAAAGAACGAATGATCTTGCTGATAAGTGGATGATGACACATAAGGGGGGTGGGAGGGGTTAGTGTTAGGTTTAGAGTTAGGGTTCGGGAGGAGGGCAAGAATGGAGGAAGGAATGACTATATAGAGTGAAAAGAAGGGTGGGAGGGGTGGGGGGAAGGTAAAAAATAATAGAATGAATCAAACAACATTACTATGTGTAAATTTATGTTTATACAAATGGTATGCCTTTAACCCATGTATAAACAGACAAACAACATGTATCCCATTTGTTTACAATAAAAAAATAGCAGTAACAGAGCTTCAGTATATCAGGCTTACAAAAACATAGCCTTTCAACTCTTAAACTGCTGAAAGATCCCATTTTGTTCTACCTCGCATCTTACAGTCTTTCCTTACCTATTTTTATTTTACCATTGAAGGCCTAGTTTCTCTTGGCATCATGATTTTAGTTAGCTCTAAAGCATGGGGACTAATTGTTTATCAGCATTTTCAATTTTTTTCTAGTAAAACTGAAACTTATTATCCACTTCCCATTCTGCTATATGTAGTGATCAGAGGAGCTAATTTAATATGTTCTTGAATATTTAAATGTAGGAAAATCATTTAAGTGGTTAAAACTAGGCATAAGTATGGTATATTATCTAAGGAACACATGCTGCTTTAACTGTGCCCTTGGATATTAGAGTGGTTATTTCAAGGCTACAAGCATTTTATTCAGAGGATCATAGACTGTACGTGCTGAAAGGGATGTAGAGGTCATTCTGTCCTTTCAGCCTTGGATGCATGCAGCTCCTCTACAACATCCCTATCTGTACCCCAAGTGATTATCTTGTCTCTGTTTTGTTCATGTGCTCTAAAAATGACACCTTGAATAGGGATTGTGACTGCTACATGTTATATTAAGTATTATTCAGTATTCTTTGCTTTGGGGACTATATTTTAAGCTTTGAAATTCCTTTCCATGAGGATTATACTAGAATCCAATCTTAGAAATAACTAGAAAACATTTGACTTGACTTTACCTCTCTATGTTTTAGCTCTCTTTCCTTCAAAGAAATGCATAACAAATAAAGTCATAATAATCTTGTATTCATTCATCTGGCAAAAATTGCTATTTGCAATGAGTATACAATAGCTATTTCTAATAATGCAATTGTTTATTTATAACTGAAAAGCAAGAACAAATTCACCAGAAAGAACATAAGAACTTAAGACTCTCTAAATTTATTTTTAGCTTTTGATCAAATAGTTTAAGACATTTTAAAATGAAAATTAACAGGGTCCCACATGAGTGTTTTTATTTGGATATGAGGTGTCCTCCCAAAACTCCTGTTAATGCAGGATATTCAGAGGTGAAATTGTTAGATTAAGATAACTATAAACTAATCAGTTCATCCAATGGACATGGTGGGCGGTAAATATAGGTGGGTGGGTATGGCTGGAGGAGATGGGAATTTGGGGGCATACCCTGGAAGAGTGCATCTTCCCTGTGGTCCCTTTCTGTTTCTTGACCCAACCATGAGCTGAACAGCTTTCCTCCACTGGGCCATTCCCCCATGGTGTGCTTCCTCATGTTGGGCCCAGAGCCATGGAGTCAGTCATCAGAGGACTGAGACCTCTGAAACTATGATCCTAAAATAAATTTTGCTTCCTCTAAGATGGTTTGTCAGGTATTTTGGTTGCTGCAATGAAAAACTGAGTAAAACAATTAGGATCTCCAGAGACACAGTCAATAAGAGACACAGATAGATATAGATGATATAGATATAGTTATAGATGTAGATATAGATACAGATATATGAGAAATATATGAGAGGAATTTTAGGAGAAATTGTTAGAGAAATTCGCTGAGAAATAAAGCTCATATTAGCAGTCTGCAATTTGGAGAATCAGGAAAGCTAGTCCATGGCTCAGTTCAAGTCTAAGGGCATAAGAATAATGGAAGTTGATGGTGTAACCCAGAGCTTGAACAAAAAACCTGTGAAAATGAGGGCCACTGGTGCAAGCTCCAGAGACCCAAACATAGAGAACCTGGAGTTCTGAATTTCAAAGGCACATGAATCAGGGGGGCCCAGCTCTGAAAGAGAGCCAAATTCGTTATTCCTCCGCTTTTTTGTTCTACTTGAGTTCTCAGAAAATTTGTGCACACCCACAGTAGGTAAGGGCAAATCTTCCTTAGTCTTTTGATTTAAATCAATCTCTTCCAGCAATACCCTCACTGAATATCAAGAAAAAATGTTTTACCAAATATTCAGTAAAGTTGACACTGAAAATTAACCATCATGCCCTCCCTACCTTTTCCACTGATTAGTCCCAGTACTCAAATACAATCATTTCATTTTATTCTACATTTTCTTTTACATTTTCAATGGTTTTATTTAAGTAGCTAATAAATGGACTTGATAACTCATTCTAAAAACAGAAAATAATATGAAAATGTTTCTTTTTTAATCTTCCCTGTCCCCATCCCACTGTTCTCCCCTTAACTATTAACAGTTTCTACTGTGTCCTTCCAGAGAAATTGCAAACATACATGAACCATACATATCTCCTCATGTTTTACCACAAATAATAGCGTATTATACATGCAATTAAGAGCCTTTCTCTTCCATCCCTTACATCTTCAAGTATAGCACATATGAGCTCTTATAGATCTGCTTTGTACTTTGAAACTGCCTCCTGGCATTTTATGTAGATACACCATATTATTGCCCAACTTATGGACATTTAGGTTTTGTTCCTTTTGCTTCTAATAGTAGTTATTCACTAAATACTGTTTTAAATGTATCTTTGTATCCATGTGAATTTCTTTTTCAGGGCAGGGCTACTGGGGATTGAACTCACAGGCAATTGAACACTGAGCCACATCCCCAGCCCTCTTTTGTATTTTATTTAGAGACAGGTTCTCACTGAGTTGACTAGCACCTCAGTTTTGCTGAGACTGGCTTTGAACTCATGATCTTCCTTCCTCAGCCTCCCCGAGCTGCTGGGATTGCAGGCGCCATGTGTATTTCTTATAGAATACATTCTTATAAAATGCAGTTGCTGGATCAAATGCATTTAAAATTTTCTAGGTATTGTCAAATATCCTGTAAAATATGCTTGCTACTTCCTCTAACTCCTACATCCAGGTTTTTATCCAAATCAAGAAAGAGCATTGTAATTAACACCTAGAGATATTCAACAGGGAAGTGGACTACCAGGTAAAACAGTAAACATCTTATAATAAGCAGAAGTTAAAGGATATCCTTAAGTTGATTTGGGGTTTTGAATTAAATGACCATGAATAAACTTTAAACTTGATAAGTCTATGATGCTTTAAAAATCAAGTTTAGGCCGAAAAGAAAAAATAAGTTTAGCTACATCATGTCAGCATTCTATGGACTAATTGTCTATTTTTCTTTAGCTTTTTAAATTTTTTTTTTAATTTTTAGAAGACAGGTGATTTTTATTAATGTCTCTTTACATTTATTTTCATACATGTATGTGTGTGTGCATGCTTTGAAAATAAAATTCTCTTTATTTCTTTATCTTCTTGATCACTATAGGTTTCACATATTTTTTAAAGTTTTTTTTCGTAGTAATCTATTTATTGTAATTATAAATTGAATCATTATTTCTATATTATCTTGGTCACTTTTATGTGATATTCTTTTTTACTTCTGTATATTATCTTATTTTAATAAATTTTTATTTTAAACAAATGGGATACATCTTGTTTCTCTGTTTGTACATGAAGTAGAGACATACCATTTCTGTAATCATACATTTACCTGGGGTAATAGTTTTTGACTCATTCTGTTATTTCTTTTTTCTCTCCCCCCACCCCTCCCACCACTCTTATCCCTCTATAGAGTCCCTCCTTCCTCCATTCTTGCCCCCTTCCCACCCCCTATATGTGTCATCATCCACTTATCAGTGACATAATTCGTCCTTCGGTTTTTTTGAGATTGGCTTATCTCACATAGCATGATATTCACCAACTGCATCCATTTGCCTGCAAATGCCATAATTCTATTATTCTTTATGGCTAATATTCCATGGTATATATACCAGAGTTTCTTTATCCATTCATCAATTGAGGGGCAACTAGGTTGGTTCAACAATCTGGCTATTGTGAATTGAGCAGCTATGAACATTTATGTGGCTGTACCTCTGTAGTATGCTGACTTTAAGTCCTTTGGGTATAGGCCGAGGAGTAGGATAGCTGGGTCAAATGGTAGGGCCATTCCAAGTTTTCTAAGGAATCTCCACACTGCTTACCAGAGTGGCTGCACTAATTTGCAGCACCACGAGCAATGTATGAGTGTACCTTTTTCGCCACATCCTCTATAACACCTATTGTTGCATATATTCTTTTTTTTTTTTTTTAGTTTTTAGAAGAAAAATTTGAATTTTTTTAATTAAAAATGATAAACTTACACAGGGCAATGTTGTTTTATTCATTCTGTTATTTTTTCCCTTCCCTTCACCCCTCCCACCCATCGTTTCCCTCTATACAGTCCTTCCTTCTTCCATTCTTACCACCCTCCTTATCCCTAACCCTAAACCAAACCCTAACCCTAAACTAACCCCTCCTACCCCCCATTATATTTCCTCATCCACTTATCAGCGAGATCATTCGTCCTTTAGTATTTTGAGATTGGCTTATCTCACTTAGCATGATATTCTCCAATTTCATCCATTTGCCTGCAAATGCCATAATTTTATCATTCTTCATGGCGGAGTAATATTCCATTGTATTTTTATGCCACAGTTTCTTTATCCATTCATCAACTGAGGAGCATCTAGGTTGGTTCCACAATCTGGCTATGGTGAATTGAGCAGCTATGAACATTGATGTGGCTGTATCTCTGTAGTATGCTGATTTTAAGTCCTTTGGATATAGGCCAAGGAGTGGGATAGCTGGGTCAAATGGTGGTTCCATTCCAAGCTTTCTGAGGAATCTCCATACGGCTTTCCAGAGTGGCTGCACTAGTTTGCAAACCCACCAACAATAAATGAGTGTACCTTTTTCCCCACATCCTTGCCAACACCTATTTTTGCTTGTGTTCTTGATAATCACCATTCTAGATGGGGTGAGATGGGTAGTTTTGATTTGCATTTCTCTTATTACTAGAGATGTTGAACATTTTTCATATATCTGTTGATTGCTTGTACATCTTCTGTGAAGGGTCTGTTCATTTCCTTAGCCCATTTGTTGATTGGATTATTTGTATTCTTGGTGTAGAGACTTTGAGTTCTTTATAGATTCTGGAGATTAGTGCTCTATCTGAAGTATGATTGGCAAAGATATCCTCCCACTCTGTAGGCTCTCTCTTCACATTACTGATAGTTTCCTTTGCTGAGAGAAAGCTTTGTAGTTCGAATCTATCCCAGTTGTTGATTCTTGCTTTCATTTCTTGTGCTATGGGAGTCCTGTTAAGGAAGTCTGATGCTAAGCCAACAAGTTGAACGTTTGGACCTACTTTTTCTTCTATAATCTTCAGGGTCTCTGGTCTGATTCCGAGGTCCCTGATACATTTTGAGTTGTGTTTGGTGCAGGGTGAGAGATAGGGTTTTAATTTCATTCTGTTGCATATGGATTTCCAGTTTTCCCAGCACCATTTGTTGAAGAGGCTATCTTTTCTCCATTGCATATTTTTGGCACCTTTGTCTAGTATGAGAAAATTGTATTTATTTGGGTTTATGTCCATGTCCTCTATTCTGTACCATTGATCTACCTGTCTATTTTGGTACCAATACCATGCCGTTTTTGTTACTATTGCTTTGTAATAGAGTTGAAGATCTGGTATTGCGATAGCCCCTGCTTCGCTCTTTCTACTGAGGATTGCTTTAGCTATTCTGGGTTTCTTATTCTTCCAGATGAATTTCATAATTGCATGCTCTATTTCTGTAAGGTACATCATTGAGATTTTGAGTGGAATTGCATTGAATCTGTATAGCACTTTTGGTAGTATGGCCATTTTGACAATATTAATTCTTCCTATCCAAGAACATGGGAGACCGTTCCATCTTCTAAGGTTGTCTTTAATTTCTTTCTTTAGTGTTCTGTAGTTCTCATTGTACAGGTCTTTCACCTCTTTTGTGAGACTGATTCCCAAGTATTTTATTTTTTTTTGATGCTATTGTGAATGGTGTTGTTTTCCTAATTTGTCTTTCTGAAGATTCATCACTTATGTATAAAAATGCATTGGATTTATGAGCATTGATCTTGTAACCTGCTACTTTACTGAATTCACTTATGAGTTCTAAGAGTTTTCTGGTGGAATTTCCAGGTTCCTCTAAATATATAATCATGTCATCAGCGAACAGGGATAGTTTGAGTTCTTCTTTTCCAATTCATATCTTTGTAATTTCTTTGGTTTGTCTCATTACTCTGGCTAGAGTCTCAAGAACGATGTTGAATAGAAGTGGTGAAAGACGGCATCCCTGCCTTGTTCCAGTTTTTAGGGGGAATGCTATCAGTTTTTCACCATTTAGAATGATATTGGCCATGGGCTTAGCGTAGATGGCCTTTACAATGTTAAGGACTGTGCCCACTACCCCAATTTTTTCTAGTGTTTTGAGCATGAAGGGATGCTGTATTTTAGTGAATGCTTTTTCTGCATCTATCAAAAAAATCCTGTGATTCTTAACTTTTAGTCTGTTGATATGGTAAATGACATTATTGATTTCCAGATTTTGAACCAACCTTGCATCCCTGGGATAAAACCCACTTGATCGTGGTGCGCTATCTTTTTAATATATTTTTGTATGTGATTTGCTAAAATTTTGTTGAGAATTTTTGCATCGATGTTCATTAAGGATATTGGTCTGAAATTTTCTTTCCTCGATGTGGCTTTGTCTGGTGTAGGTATCAGGGTGATATTGGCTTCATAGAATGAGTTTGAGAGGGATCCCTGCTCTTGTATTTTATGGAATACTTTGAGACGTATTGGAATAAGCTCTTCTTTAAAGGTTTTGTAGAACTCGGCTGAGAACTCATCTGGTCCTGGACTTTTTTTTGTTGGTAGGGTTTTGATGACCTCTTCTATTTCATTGCTTGAAATTGACTTATTTAAGTTGTGTATGTCCTCCTCATTCAGTTTAGGTAATTCTTATGTCTCTAGAAACTTGTTGATGTCTTTGAGGTTTTCTGTTTTGTTGGAGTATAGATTTTCAAAATAGCTTCTATTTATGTTTTGTATTTCACTCGTGTCTGTTGTGATATTTCTTTGTTCATTTCGAATTTTAGTAATTTGAGTTTTCTCCCTCTTTCTCGTTCTTAGTGTGGCTACGTGTTTATCAATTTTGTTCATTTCTTCAAAGAACCAACTATTTTGTTAATTTTTGTGATTGTTTCTTTTGTTTCAATTTCATTGATTTCGGCTCTTATTTTAACTATTTCCTGTCTTCTACTACTTTTGGCGTTGGTCTGCTCTTTTTTCTTGGACTTTGAGCTGTAGTGTTAAGTTGTTTATTTGTTGATTTCTACTTCTTTTGTTGAATGTGCCCCATGAAAATATGGTCTATTTTAGAGAAGGATCCATGTGCTGCTGAGAAAAAAGTGTATTCATTCTTTGTTGGTTGGGATATTCTATATAAGTCGGTTAAGTCTACATTGTTGGTTGTGTTATTGAGATCTATGGTTTCTTTATTCAATTTTTGTTTGGAAGATCTATCCAGTGGTGAGAGAGGTGTGTTAAAATCACCTAGTATTATTGTGTTAATATAATAATGATATTATTATTATTTGATTTCTGGAATTGAGAAAGATTTGTTTGGTGTACATGGATGAGCCAATGTTTGGGGCATAGACATTTATGATTGTTATGTCTTGCTGATTTTTGCTTCCCTTAAGCAGCATGTAATGTCCTTCTTTATCCCTTTTGAGTAGTTTTGGCTTGAAGTCCACATTATCTGAAATGAGGATGGATACTCCAGCTTTTTTGCTGTGTCTATGTGCATGGTATGTTTTTCCCATCCTTTCTCCCTTAGTTTATGGGTATCTCTTTCTATGAGATGAGCCTGTTGCAGGAAGCTTATTGTTGGATTTTTCTTTTTAATCCATTCTGCCAGTCTGTGTCTGTTGATTGATGAGTTCAGGCCATTAACATTCAGGGTTATGATTTTGATATGATTTGTATTCCCAGTCATTTGACTCATTTTTTTTTTTTTTGACCTGATTTGTTTTCCCCTTTATTTGGCTATTCCTTTAGCCTAGTTCCTCCCGTTGCTGATTTGCATCGTTGTTTTTCATCTCTTCCTCATGGAATATTTTCCTGAGAATATTCTGTAATGCCAGCTTTCTTTTTGTAAATTCCTTTAGCTTTTGTTTATCATGGAAGGATTTTATTTCATCGTCAAATCTGAAAGTAAGTTTTGCTGGGTATAAGAGTCTTGGTTGGCATCCATTTTCTTTCAGGGTTTGGTAAATGTTGTTCCAGGCCCTTCTAGCATTTAGGGTTTGGATTGAAAAATCTGCTGATATTCTTATTGGTTTCCCCCTGAATGTAATTTGATTCTTTTCTCTCATGGCCTTTAAAATTCTGTCTTTATTTTGTATGTTAGGTATTTTCATAATAATGTGCCTTGGTGTGGGTCTGTTGTAATTTTGTAGTCCTATAAGCCACTTGTACTTGGTTTTCCATTTCATTCTTCAGATTTGGGAAATTTTCTGTAATTATTTCATTGAATAAATAGTTCATTCCTTTGGTTTGTTTTTCTGTGCCTTCCTCAAACCAAATAATTCTTCAATTTGGCCTTTTCATGGTATCCCTTAATTCTTGTAGATTCTGTTCATAATTTCTTACCATCTTCTGTTCCGAGAAGCTGGCCATGTGGGAGGAGCCCACTGCTGGAGTGTGCAGGGCTCCCTGGGCAAGACTGTAGCTGCCGTGCCCTACTCTAATAAGCCACCCAAATCCACGCGTGGCCCCCGGGCTGAGCTTCACCAGGTGGGGGAGACTCACCCCATGGCTCTATTTGAGTCCGATTCTCTCAATGCCTCCCCTTCTAGAATCCTGGGTTCTGGAGTGACTGGAGATATAGTCACCCTCTAGTCCACCATCTTGGATCGCCCCATGGAAAAATCCAGAAGCTGGAGCGGGCAGGTCCGCCTGGAGAGGTCTCTACCTGCCCTGCCCTGCTCCCAGAGGCTGCTTGCAGGTCGGAGCTCTCCACTGGCTTGGGGACTTGTGGCTGGCTCTGTGTAGAAAGGCTCTCACTGGGCGGTCTGCTCCAAGAAGCTAGCCTAGAATGGCGCTTCCCGCCAGAGGGAACCAGGCTGCTTGGGGAAGTCCCTGGCTGCCGTGTTCTGGTCTCTGAAGCAACCTGCGGGGCCGGAGCTTGCTGCGCTGGCTCATGGACTTGGAGCTGGTTCTGTTCAGAAAGGCTCTCACCAGGGGGCCTGCTCCGAAAAGCTGGAGAATCTGGCCCTGTGGGAGGAGCCCACTGCCAGAGTGCGCAGGGCTGCCTGGGGAAAACTCTAGCTGCCCTGCCCTACTCTAATAAGCCACCCGAATCCAGACCTGCTGCCCGGGCTGAGCTTCACCAGGTGGGGGAGACTCACCCTGTGGCTCTATTTTAGTCTGAGTCTCTCAATGCCTCCTGTTTTTGAATCCTGGGTTCTGGAGTGACTAGAGATGCAGTCACCCTCTAGTCTGCCATTTTGGTCGCCCCGTGGAAAAGCCTCTGCTTATATTCTTGATAATCAACATTCTAATTGGGGTGAGATGGAATCCTAGGGTAGTTTTGATTTGCATTTCTCTTATTACTAGAGATGTTGAACATTTTTTCATATGTTTGTTGATTGCTTGTAGATCTTCTGTGAAGTGTCTGTTCATTTCCTTAGCCCATTTTTTGATTGGGTTATTTGTATTCTTCGTGTAGAGTTTTTTGAGTTCTTTATAGATTCTGGAAATTAGTGCTCTATCTGAAGTATGATAGGCAAAGATTTTTTCCCACACTGTAGGCTCTCTCTTCGCATTGCTGATAATTTCCTTTGCTGAGAGAAAGTTTTTAGTTTGAATCTGTCCCAATTATTGATTCTTGCTTTTATTTCTTGTGCTATGGGAGTCCTGTTAAGGAAGTCTGATCCTAAGCCGACAAGTTGAAGATTTGAACCTAATTTTTCTTCTATAAGATGCAGGGTCTCTGGTCTGATTTGAAGGTCCTTGATTCACTGTGACTAGATTTTTGTGCAGGGTGAGAGATAGGGGTTTAATTTCATTCTGTTGCATATGGATTTCCAGTTTTCCCAGCACCATTTGTTGAAGAAGTTCTTTTCTCCATTGCATATTTTTGGCACCCATGTCTACCATGAGAAAATTGTATTTATTTGGGTTTGTGTCCATGTCCTCTATTCTGTACCTTTGATCTACCTGTCTATTTGGTACCAATACCATGCCATTTTTGTTACTATTGCTTTGTAGTATAGTTGAAGTTCTGGTATTGCGATACCCCCAGCTTCATTTTTCCTGCGAAGGGTTGCTTTAGCTATTCTGGGTTTCTTATTCTTCCAGATGAATTTCATAATTGCTTGCTCTATTTCTGTGAAGTACATCATTGGGATTTTAATTGCAATTGCATTGAATTTGTATAGCACTTTTGGTAGTATGGCCATTTTGATGATATTAATTCTGCCTATCCAAGAACATGGGAGATCTTTCCATCTCCTAAGGTTTTCTTTAATTTCTTTCTTTAGTGTTCTGTAGTTCTCAATGTAGAGGTCTTTCACCTCTTTTGTGAGACTGATTCCCAAGTATTTTATTTTTTTATTGAGGCTATTGTGAATGGGGTAGTTTTCCTAATTTCTCTTTCTGAAGATTCATCACTTATGTATAAAAATGCGTTGGATTTATGAGCATTGATATTGTAACCTGCTACTTTACTGAATTCACTTATGAGTTCTAAACGTTTTCTGGTGGAATTTCCTGGTTCCTCTAAATATATAATCATGTCATCAGCAACTAGGGATAGTTTGAGTTCTTGTTTTCCTATTTGTATCCTTTTAATTTCTTTGGTCTGTCTAGTTGCTCTGGCAAGTGTTTCAAGGACAATGTTGAGTAGAAGTGGTGAAAGAGGGCATCCCTGCCTTGTTCCAGTTTTTAGGGGGAATGCTTTCAGTTTTTCACCATTTAGAATGATATTGGCCATGGGCTTAGCATAAATGGCCTTTACAATATTAAGGAATATTCCCACTATCCCTATTTTTTTTAGTGTTTTGAGCATGAAGGGATGTTGTATTTTATCAAATGCTTTTTCTGCATCTATGGAAATAATCTTGTGATTCTTGACTTTAAGTCTGTTGATATGGTGTAATACATTTATTGATGTCCTAATGTTGAACCAACTTGCATCCCTGGGATAAAACTCACTTGATCGTGGTGCACTATCTTTTTAATATATTTTTGTATGCGTTTTGCTAGATTTGGTTGAGAATTTTTGCTTCAATGTTCATTAGGATATTGGTCTGAAATTTTCTTTCCTCGATGTGTCTCTGTCTGGTTTAGGTATCAGGGAGATATTGACTTAATAGAATGACTATGGGAGGGTTCCCTCCTCTTCTTTTTCTTCGAATACTTTGAGAAGTATTGGAATGAGCCTGTTTTAATGGTTTTGTAGAACTCGGCTGAGAACCCATCTGGTCCCGGACTTTTCTTTGTTGGTTTGCTTTTGATAACTTCTTCTATTTCATTACTTGACATTGATCTATTTAAATTGTGTATGTCTTCCTGGTTCATTTTAGGTAATTCATATGTCTCTAGAAAACTGTTGATGTCTTTGAGATTTTCTGTTTCGTTGGAGTATAGATTTTCAAAATAGCTTGTAATTATGTTTTGTATTTCGATGTTATCTGTTATGATATTTCCTTGTTCATTCCGAATTTTAGTAATTTGAGTTTCTCTCTACTTCTCTTTGCTAATGTGGCTAAGGGTTTATCAATTTTGTTTATTTTTTCAAAGAACCAACTATGTATTTTGTCAATTTTTTTCTATTGTTTCTTTTGTTTCAATTTTGTTGATTTCAGCTCTGATTTTAACTATTTCCTATCTTCTACTACCTTTCATGTTGCTCTGTTCTTCTTTTTCTAGGGCTTTGAGCTGTAGTGTTAGGTCATTTATTTGTTTTCTTCTTCTTCTTCTTCTTCTTCTTCTTCTTCTTCTTCTTCTTTTATTAAATGCACTCCATGAAATAAATTTTCCTCTAAGTACTGCTTTCATAGTGTCCCAGAGATTTTGATATGATTTATCTTTGTTCTCATTTACCTGTAAGAATTTTTTTCTTTAGCTTATGATCTTCTAATTTTATGATATTCAGTCACATTGAAAGATTTCATAGGACTGAGGTTGTGACTCAGGGGAAGTGCTCTCACCTAGCATGTGAGAGGCACTGGGTTCTATTGTCAGCACCACATAAAAGTAAATAAATAGCTATAAAAATGATTTGGTAGACGAAATGTACTACATGCTATACTTTCTCCCCACTATCTATCCTAGCTTCTAGAGACCACTATTCTCTTTTCTATTTCTGTCAAAATCAACTTTTAATTCTTTCACCTAAGTGTGAGAATATGTGATATTTGTCTTTCTGGAAGAATTCCTTAATATGTTCTTCAGTTCCACCCATGTTACTGCAAATGATGGGATTTCATTATATTTCATAGATAAAAAATATTTCATTATGTTTAAATACCACCATTTCTTTATCCATTAATCCATTAGTATATACATTGGTTAATTCCATAACTTGGCTATTGTGAAAAAGAGTGCAATGAACATGAGAGTGCAGGTATCTTTTTGATATATTCTTTTCCTTTGCTTTGGATAAATACCCAGTAGTTGGATAGCTATTTCTTATGGTAGTTCCATTTTTAGTTTGAGGAACCTCCATAATGTTTTCCAAAGTGACTGTCCTAACTTACATTCTATCCAACAGTCTATAAGAATTTTGCTTTCTTTGCACCTTTGCTCACATTTATTTTTGTGTTTTTAATGATAGCCATTCCCACTGGAATGAGATATCTCACTCTGTCCTTTCATCTGTATTTTTTTTATAATTAGCAATGCTTATCATTCCTTAAACATAATTGGTGGCCATTTGTACATCTTCTTTTGCAAAATATCAACTATTCAGGTATTACATCCACATTTTAAATGAAATTTCTTTTAACTTATTGAGACGTTTTAGGAATTTTTGTAATTTTTTTGTATATTAATCCCTTGTTTAATCAATAATTTGTACAGGGTTTCAATGGTAGTACTTGACTAGCATGCATGAGACCCTGGGCTCAATCTCCAAAACTTCAAAAAACCGTTTTCAAATATTTTCTCCCATTCTGAAGGTTGTCGCCTCACTCAGTTAATTGTTACCTTTGATGTGTAGAAGCTTCTTAGTTTGCTATCATTCTATTTGTCTAGCTTTGTTTTTGTTGCCTGTGGTTGGGGGTATGATCCAAAATATCATTGCCTATTCCAATGTCTTAAAGTATTTCCCACATGTGTTCTACTAATAGTTTTATATTTTCAGGTCTTACATTTAAATGTTAGGTCATTTGCAGTTGTTTTGGTATGTGGTGAGAGACAGGAGTGTAGTTTCATTTTTCTCCATATTGATATTCAGTTTTCCCAGCACCATTTATCCAATATATTGCCATCTCTCCAATGTATGACTTTGACATATTTGATGGTCAGTTGACTGTACAAGAGTAGATTTATTTCTGAGTTTTCTATTCTGTTCCATTGTTCTATATGCTGGTGTTTCTTCCAGTAACCAAGGTACTTTGATTACTAGAGCTTTGTAGTATATTTTGAGGTCATGTATTGTGATGACTCCCCCTTTGTTCTTTTTCGCTCAGTTTACTGTGGTTTCTTGGGTATTTTGTGGTTCCATACTAATTTTAATGTTACTCTTTCTCTTTACATGAAGAATGCCATTGGTATTTTGATGAGTATTGTATTTGCTCTGTAAATTGTTTTGAGTAGTTTGGGCATTTTATCAATATTAAGTCTTTCAATCCATGAACATGGCAAGGATTTTTATTGTGTAGTGTTCACTTAAATTTTTTTCACAAGTACTTTGTAGTTATCATTTTTAGAAATCTTTCACTTCATTGGTTAAATGTATTCTTAGGTATTTATTTTTGTAGCTAATATTAAAGGGATGGATTTCCTTATTTCTTTCTCAGTTAATCCATTATTTATGTATAAAAATGTTACCACAGTTTGAATTTTGATTTTGAATCCTACAACTTTGCTTAATTTTTTATCACTTCCTACAGGGCGTTTTTAGTGGAGTCTTCAAATTTATCTATACAGAAAATCATGTTTGCAAACAGTGAAAATTTGGTTTCCTTCTTTTCTACTCGAATATCCTTTTTGTCCTCTTGCCTTTTTGCTATGGCTAAGACTTGGAATCTAAGTTGAATAAGACTTGTGAAAGTGGACATCCTAGTTTTGTTCCTATCATATAGGGAAAAAATTAGCTTTGCTCCACTCAGTATGAATTTGGCTGTGAATTTGTTCACATGTACCCTTTCTTATGTTGAGGTGTTTTGCTTTTATACTATTTTTGATGCTCAGAAGTGGGGCTTTAAAAAAAGATTGCATTATAAGGGCTCTAAACTCATCATTGAATGAATCCATTTGATGAATTAATAATTTGAGTTGACTACTGGGAGGAGGTATAAACTGTAGACAGGTGGGGGCATGGTGGGAGTAAATAGATCACTGAGGGCATTCCATTATTGAATATATATTGTCCCTAGTGCTCCCTTCTCTCCCTCTAATTCCCACTCCATTCCTCCCTTTCTGCTTCCCAGCTGCCATGGGTTGATCACCTTTCCTCTGTTGTGTCCTTCATCTGCCATGATTTTCTGCCTTAGAACTAACTCATGTTTGGCTAAACATGAATTCAGACCTCTAAAACCATTAGCCTGAATAAATCTTTCCCCCTCCAAGATGTTTTTGTCAGTTATATTGGTCACAGAAATTAAAA
This sequence comes from Sciurus vulgaris, assembly GCF_902686455.1. Taxonomy (NCBI): domain Eukaryota; kingdom Metazoa; phylum Chordata; class Mammalia; order Rodentia; family Sciuridae; genus Sciurus; species Sciurus vulgaris. The sequence continues at coordinate 85,301,207 of NC_136471.1, read as the reverse complement.
GCCGACTAACACTGTTGGAGAGCAAGTGATCCTCTTTCCCCAGATTCCTGAGTAGCTGGGACTACAGGAACATACTTCTGTGCCAGGCTGAGAATTTTTATTATATTGGGATGTTAAATTTTTCTGAGTAATTTTTCAAAATGATCATATGTTTTTTAGTTTTCATTTTGTTGATATGACGTATTACATTTATCGATTTCCATATATTTAAACATCCTTGCAGTCCTGGGATAAATTTCAATTGATCATAGTGTGTAGATGTTTTGATATTCAGTTGGATTCAGTTGGCTAGTATTTTGGTGAGAAATTTAGTATCTGTATTCATGAGGAATATTTTTCTGTAATTTCCTTTTTTGTTGGGTGACCATCTGGTTTTGGTATTGGAATGATTCCCACCCCATTTCAATTTTTTGAAATAGTTAGAGAAGAACGAGTGTTAGTTTTTAAAAGTCCACTAGTGAAATCATAAATCCTGGGTTTTTCTTTGCTAGGAAACTTTTACTTATTTATGATGGCTCAATAGTTATTATTTGTCTGTTAAGGTTTACTATGTCTTTTTTATTTTATTTTATTTTTTTTGGTACTATGGATTGACCCCAGGGGTTGTTAACCACTGAGCAAAATTTCCATCCCTTTTTTATATTTTATTTTAAAGACAGGGTCTCACTAAGTTGTTTAAGGACTTGCTAAGTTGCTAACTCTGACTTTGAACTCAGCATCCTTCTGTCTCAGCCTCCCAAGTACTGGGATTACAGGCATGCACCACAACACCTGGTTTTCTATGTCTTCTTGATTCAGTTTTGGTAAGCTGTATGTGTCCAGAAACTTCTCCTAGAACTTTCAATTATAATTTTTATTTTTTTATTCATTTCTTCTAGATTTTTAATTTACTCATGTACAGTTTTTCATGTGATATCTGATTTTATTTATTTGTGTCTTCTCCCTTTTTTATGGTTAGCCTAGTTAGTGTTAAACCAATTTTGTTTATCTAAATCTCTACATCTCACTGAGATTTTTATTTTTTAGTCTTCATAATTTATTTCTGCTCTGATCATTGATATTTCTTTTCATCTATAAATTATGTACTTGCTTTGCATGTGGTTTGATATGTTGCATCATTTGTTTATGGCATAAACTTCCAAGTTCCATTTTTGTTGTATCTCACATTTTTATATGTTGTTTTTATTTTATATTATTATTATAATGTTTTGATACTAGGGATTGAACCCAGGGGTGCTTAACCACAGAGCAATATCCCCAGCCCGTTTTTTCATATTTCATTTAGAGGCAGGGTCTCACTCAGTTGCTTAGGGCCTTCCTAAGTTGCTGAGGCTGGCTTTGAACTCTCAATCCTCCTGCCTCAGTCTCTGGAGCTGCTGGGATTACAGGTGTGCATCACTGCCCCTGACAATTTTTTAAATTTTTTTAAAGAAAATTTTTTGTTTTATTTTTATTAATTTCATTGTTACTTTATAATTATATGTAATATTAGAATTCATTTTGATATATTCATACACACTCATTACATAATTTGGTCAATTTCATTCCCACTAATTTACCCTTTTACTCCCCTCCTCCTTTCCCCAGATACTTACCCTCTACTCCTCTATAATGGTCTCTCTTATATTTTCATGAAAATAACTTTTTCCCCTTTTTTTCTTTATGGCTTCCGTATTTGAGAGAAAACATATGGTCCTTGACATTGTATGTCTGGTTTATTTCACTCAACAAGATGTTCTCCAGTTCCATCCCTTTTCCTGCAAAAGATACTTAGTTCTGCCCCACCTCCCTTCTAGTTTAGATGCTGAAGGATGCAGCATCCTTCAGCAAGTGTTCCATGTTCACAAATTATTTGGTGAATTCCCTTCAGGATGCTCCCTATAATATTAAATAATATCTGTAGTTGGGATAAATTTGTACAGATTTAGTTACCTCCTAAACTGCAAGCTTAGATGTGACCACTGCAAAATGGCTGCCCATCACAGTTTCCCCACCAGAAGTTGAGAAAAGCAGAGCTCTTCTCAGTCACCAAGTGGTTTAGCATGCTGGTCCTGTCCCAGCTTGTTGTAGTTTAGATATGAGGTGTCCCCAAAAAGCTCAAGTATGAGACAATGCAAGAAGGTTCAGAGGAGAAATGATTGGGTTGTAAGTGTCTTAACCCAATCAGTGATTTAATCCACTGATAATGATTAAGTGAGTGGTAACTGAAGTGGTAGGGTGTGGCTGGAGGAGGTGGATATTGTGGTGTGGCTTTGGGTATATATTTGTATCTGGCGAGTGGAGCCCCTTCTGCTTACTGATCACCATGTGAGCTACTTCCCTCTGCCATGCTCTTCCGCCATGATGTTCAGCCTCACCTTGAGCCCTGAGGAATGCAGTTGGCCTTTTATGGACTCTGAAACTATGAGCCCTCAAATAAAATTTTCCTCCTCTACAGTTGTTGCAGTCCAGTCCTTTAGTCACAGCATTTTTAAAAAAAGCAGATTGAAACACAGCTTAACTGTTTTACTTTTTGTACCACTGTTTCTGAAGTAATCCTATCACCTTTGCCTGTGCTGCTTTCTCCTTTTGTTATTCCCTCCCCCAGATCTGCTCTGATGGTGCAGGTGCTGGTTCTGGGTTAACAAATTCTTTTTTGTTTTGTGTTCCAGTAACCAGAATTTATGAGTGCCTCAAAATCTCTGACATTCCAATATTGTGAGTCAATGTTTTACATCTGTCAACCAACTCTCTGATCAGCTGTTCTCTCATGTCTTTGATTCCAGTATATGGTGGAGTAGTTGAGATCTGCAACCTGCCTCATCTCTGCCAACTTGGACCCATTAAAGAAATTTTTAAGATTCAGTTTTTATTTCTTCATTGATTCATTGGTTGCTCAAAAGCATATTCTTTAATTTCCATGAATTATGCAATTTATAACATTACTTTTGTTATCAATTTCTAGTTTTATGTCAATATTGCCAGAGAAGATACATGCTATGATTTATAAAATTTTATTATTGCATTTGTGTGCTTCTTTTAACTAACATACTTTATACTGTAGAATAGTCCATTTGATGATGACAATAATGCATATTATGCAGCTATTGGATGAAATATATTATTTAATTCCAATTTTTTTTCATTTTTGTTCATTTTTTTGTCAGAATGATCTGTGCACTGCTGAAAGGGGGATGTTGAAGTTCTCAATTATTATTAGATTATTGGAGTCTAATTCTCCATCTAGAGTCAATAATGTATTTTTATATACTTCTGTGATTCAACACTGTTTATATATGTATTTATAATTGTTATTTCCTCCTATTGAATTGATCCCTTGATTATTATGTAATGACCTTCTTTGTCTCTTTTTAAAGTTTTCAGCTTGAAGTCCATTTTATGTAAAAGAAATATAGCTAGTTCTGCTTGCTTTTGGTTTATGTTTGCATGGATTATGTTTTTCTATCCCTTCACTTTCAGTCTACGAATGTCTTTACTGGTGAAGTGAGTTTCTTGTAGGCTTGATGTCATTCAGTGTATGTTTTAAATCTATTAAGCCAGTCTAAATCAATAATTTAAAGTGAGGATTCCAATCTGCTCACATTCAAGTTTTTATTGTAGTTAATGATTTGCTCCTGTCCTTTTGTTAATTTTTTTTCTGGTTTTTATATACTTTGTTCATACCTTTGCCCTCTTGTTTATGTTGTTGGTTAGGTGGCTTTCCATATTGATAAATTTTGATTATTGTTTCTTTCTCTTTTTTTATCTGCTGTACTGGTGAGTTTTATAATTTCATGTTTTCATTTTATACCCTTATTTAATTTATTCATTATTATGTGGTGCTGAGGATCACACCCAGTGTCTCACATGTGCTAGGCAAGAGCTCCAGTTCTCATATGTTTTCTTAATGGTATTTTTCAATCTCCTTTCACTTTCAATTCTAAAACTCCTTCAACCATTTCTTGTAATAACTGTATTGTAATGATGATTATTTATTGTCTTTGAAAGTTTTTATTTCTCCTTAATTTCTTCTTTTTTTATTGTGGTACTGGGGATTGAACACAGGAGCACTTTACCACTGAACTACATCCCAAGCCCTTTTTATTTTGAGACGATCTCACTAAGTTGCTGAGGCTGATCTTGAACTTGGAGTCCTTCTGCTTCAGACTCCCCATTTGCTGAGATTACAGGCAAGCACCACTGGGCTTGGCTTCTCCTTAATTTCTGAAGGATATTTGCTGAGTATAATATTATTGGTTGAGAGGGGTTTTTTCCCCCTTTTCTTTCAGGACTTTGAATATATTATATTTCTCTCTCTTTCTCTCTCTCTCTCTCTCTCTCTCTCTCTCTCTCACTCACTCTCTCTCCACCCCACCCCGTCCTTGGTCTGTGTGAAAACTACTGTTAGTTTAAAGGGGAAACCCTTACATGTGACCTGATTCTTGCATTTTTTGAATTCTTTCTTTGTATTGGCATTTGGATTTTTTTCCTTATAGTTATGAGGATCAAACCCAGTGCCTCATTCCTGCCAGGCCAGCACTCTACCATGGAACCATATCCCCAGCCCTGAAATTTGACTATAATGTGCCTCGGAGAAAGTATGTCTTAGTCCAATCTAATTGGGTTTTGCTGAGACTTCTGGACCTGGATATTCACATCTTTCCCAAGACATGGGAATATTTTAGCTATTATTTTAGAAAATATATTTTTTATGCCTTTCCCTTCACTTTTCCATGAACCACCACTAATATGTATATATTTTCTCATTGACATTCTATATGTTTCATAAGCTTTCTTCATTTTGATTTGTATTTTGTTAAGTGGGTGGGTTATTTCAAAACACCTCTATTCCAGCTCAGAAATTCTTTTTTCCTCTTGGCCTAGTTTGTTGTTGAGGGTATCAATTACATTTTAATTTTAGTTATTCTTAAATTCCAAAATTTCTGTTTTTTAAATGATTATTTCTTTACCAAATTTCACTTACAACATGAATTATTTTCTTAGTTTAATTAAATTGTCAGTATTCTTTTAAATTTCATTGAGTTTCCTTAGTTTGAAATTTTCATCACCATTTGTCAAATTTCTTGTGTTTGTGGTTAGTTCATTTTAATTATACATAATTATGTACACCATGGTCACATATTCATGTTTACTTACTTTTGGATTTAGTTAGTTTCTTGTGTCTCTATATTGATCTATTTGCATGTGGTAGATCACTGGTCTCTACCAATTTTTATAGTGACTTTCATAGTAAAATATTTCTTCCTCAGGATGTGTTTTAGGGTATTGTTTGGGTACACTACATTGGCTTTGGCGCCAGGTTGGAGCAATAGTATGATCACCATGTAACTTTGTCAGCTGTAGTCAATGTTAACAATGCTTATAAATGTCTTAGTAGTCTATACTGTTTCAAGATTGCTCTGCCATGTGAACTGCAGCTTTTTAAAGTGTGGCAGATTCACTGGCAATTTAAGGTACACAATATAGAGGTATGGAGTGCTTTCTGTGGGTGTAGGGCCCAGGAAAGTTAGGTACTGCTGGCATAGCAGCAACCGCAGGACACATTAGTTTCTGAGAGCCATGATGGGGCTGCTCTGTATGTGTGTGTGTGTGCGCACATACATGTATGTATACACACACATGTATATGTATGACCACTTCTTCTTAGTTACTATTGTTTATATGAAACTTCATTTAAAAATAATGTTGATTTACTTCTAATAGAATTTCCCCCCTAAATTTAAGCCATTCTTAAATAAGGAAAATGAAGTGTTTTAATGAACAACTAGTTTTAAAATTAAATTATTTTTCTACTTTAAAGGTGTGAGGTTTATTTTTAGTACTTCAGCCTAAATTGTGTTGGACGAAGAGGAATACTTTTAAGCTTTGTCAAAATGTGAGATATACTGGCATTTCAGAATCTTTTGTCATGATGCATTCATTGTACTTGAAACATGTAATATAGGACTATAAAATGAATGGCACAATTATTTTAAAATACTTGTCATTTAACAAATCAGAATGATTAAGGATAAGATATATTTGTAAGTGGGCTTTATCATTTATTTTTATTCCTTTTCTTTTGAAAAAGTTATTTGAGAAAATTTCGTGGACATTTATATTTGATTTTTTTCAAAAACAGAAGTAAAATTTCTATCATAGTAATTTTATTCATATATCTAATCTTAGAATATACCATTCTAGGTAGATGAAAATGCATATGATTTTTAATAATTCCTCATCAGTTTAGGAAAATATTTTCAGCTCACTTATTAGACAGAATTATTGTTTCATTTGGGGCAGAGTATTAGAAATAATTGAATTGAAATAGATAAATGAGACCTCTATTTTTTGCCTAGTGTCCAAATAATAGGAGTGATATATGACTCTAAGGGGAAGAAATGAAACAGTGTTTTGTTAAGTAGGTGAGTTTTTCAAATATATTTATTAACTTTATATACAGCATATAAAATATCAGATATGTTTACATATTATTTTTATTTGTTGTTTTTAGATATACATAACACTAGAATGTATTTTGACATATTATCTACACATGGAATAAAACCCATTCCAATTAGGATCCCATTCCTGTGGTTGTACATAATGCAGAGTTACAATGGTCATGTATTCATATAGGAGCAAAGGAAAGTTATATCTCATTCATTCCACTGTCTTTCCTATTCCTATCCCTCTCCCTTCTGTCATTCCCTTTAATTCAATGGATTTCTATCTTTCCACTACCTACCCTCCCTTGTTGGGGGTTAGCATCCACATATCAGAGAGTACATTTGGCCTTTGGCTATATGGGACTGGCTTATTTCACTTAGCATGATATTCTCCAGTTCCATCCATTTACTGGGAAATCCTATAATTTCATTCTTCTTTATGGCTGAGTAATATTCCATTGTGTATATAAACCACATTTTCTTTATCTATTCGTCTGCTGAAGGACATCTAGATTGGTTCCATTGCTTGGTTACTGAGAGTTGAGCTGCTATAAATATTGATGTGGCTGCATTACTGTAATACACTGATTTTTAATTTTTTTTATTTTTACAGACTGCATTTTGATTTACTGTACACAAATGAGGTACAACTTTTCATTTTTATGGTTGTATGTAGATTCACATCATTCATATAATCATACATGTACATAGAGTAATGGCTTTTGTCTCATTCCACCATCTTTCATACCCCATCCCCTCCCCCCTCTCATTTCCCTCTACATAATCTAAAGTTCCTCCATTCTTCTCTTACCCCATTCCCCCACCCCCATTATGTATCATCATCCACTTATCAGGAAAAACATTATTCAGACTTTGGTTTTGGGAGAATTGGCTTATTTCACTTAGCATGATATTCTCCAATTTCATTCATTTACCTGCATATGCCATAACTTTATTTTTCTTTACGGCTGAATATCCCATTGTGCTCTGGAAAGCACTATGGAGATTCCTCAGAAAACTTGAAATGGACCCACCTTTTGACCCAGCTATTCCACTCCTCCGTTTATACCCAAAGGACTTAAAATCAGCATACTACAGTGATGCAGCCACATCAGTGTTTATAGAAGCTCAGTTCACAATAGCTAGATTGTGGAACCAATCTAGATGCCCTTCAACAGATGAATGAACTTTCTATTCTTTTAAAAATCATGCTCAACACAATGAACTTTCCTTTTAGAACTCCCTTCATAGTGTCCCAGAGATTTTCATTAAGTTGTGTTGCTATTCTCATTTACATCTATTTTTTTGTTTCATCCTGGATTTCTTATACTACTTGTTGGTCATTCAATAACATATTAGAATTCAGGTGTTAGAATATCTTCTATTTTTTATGTTACCATAGATTTCTCATTTCATTTGATTATGATCTGATAGAATGCAAGTACTATCTCTACTTTTTGTATTTGCTGAGTTGCTTTGTGGCCTAAGATATGTTGGCATATTCTAACTCCATTTTTTTATACACAATAATAATGATCACTTAAGGGTATTAATCGGGGAAAAATACTTGTCATTAATTTTGGCTTTTTAAAATATATATGTATTTTAATTAGCAATGGATCTTTATTTTATTTATTTATTATATGCAGTGTTGAGAATCAAACCCAGTGCCTTGCATGTGCTAGGCAGGTGATCTGCCAATGAACAACCCCAGCCCTGTCATTAATCTTGGCTTTTTAGTTTTTTAATCATATTTTATTAGAAGATGACAAAAACATTGAGAAGGATATACCTGTGTTTTTAAAATGATTTCTATGATACATTATTAAATTAAACAAAACCTGCAATGGTCATATATAGTATATTAACTTTGTGAATAGAACCATCTTGGCAAAAATACTGTATAAAATCTTAAGTGCTACACAGATAATATAACCAGGAAAGCTGTTATGTACTCCAATTATTTGCTGAGGCTTCGATAGGTATGATAAATGTGCTTTGGAAAAGAATGAAAAAAAGCTTTGATTATTCTTTCTATAGAAATAATTAAGTTGTGGGTAGTTTTTCATGGGAAATGACAGAGATATCATGGTTTACATCTACATGGGATGGTGTCATAAAATCCTCTAGGAAGCCATCTAGTTTTCTGACAGTTGAAGGAATGATCTGGTCTTGAATATTTCTTAGTTTTTAATTTCAGAAGATATGCTTCTTTTAATTTTCTGTCAACTTGTTCTTTTTCTTTACTGTTTGCACAATGGTGACTAGTTCCCTTAGCAACAACTTATTTTTTTTGTTTTCCTACTGTTTGCATTCACCCTGCTTTTATTAAAGTGATATTTTTAAAAAATTTGCCCATTTGAACTTTGATATGAAGGTCCTTTCATCTGGTGATAATCCAGCTTAGTGTATGTCTTGGTAGACATACAAGTATAATTTAGGGTATTAAGATATTCCTGCTGGGTACCGTAGTTCATGGCTGTAATCCCAGTGACTCAGGAGGCTGAGGCAGGAGGATCATGAGTTCAAAGCCAGCCTCAGCAATGGTGAGGTGCTAAGCAACTCAGTGAGACCCTGTCTCTAAATAAAATACAAAATAGGGCTGGGGATGTGGCTCAGTGGTTGAGTGCCCCTGAGTTCAATTCTCAGTAAAAAAAAAAAAAAATAAAAATATATATATATATATATATATATGTATACGTAAGACAATGCAAGAATGTTCAGAGGTAAAATCATTATGAGATCTGTAACCTGATCTGTGTAATAATCCACTTGCATATATTAACTGGGGTAACTGTAGGCAGGTGGAATGTGATTGAAGGAAGTATATCAGTGAGGGCATGCCTTTAGGGTTTATATTTTGTCCCTGCTGAACAGAGCTCTCTCTGACTTCTCTGCCACACCCATCTGCCATGATATTCTGCCTTCCCTTGAACTCAGAGCTATGAAATCAACCAGGCATGATCTGAACCTCTGAAACCATGAGCCTAAATAAACTTTTCCTCTTCTAAGTTGTTCTTGTCAGGTATTTTGGTCATGGTGATGAAAAAGCTAACTAAAACAGATTTAATCATGAACTTAGGCTGCTTTCTTCAATATATCCTAATGTGGAGTTTTCAGTATCAAGCTTTTCATGATTGCAGTTGCTATAACTGGAGATATTTCCATCTCATCCCAGATGCCTTCAGGATCTTCAGGTACTAGAATAGAAAGTGGGATAGGATGTGACAGTGTAGTTTCTACTTATTATATCACAGCTGAGTTTAGGAAGAAGCACTCAGAAGTCACAAAATCACAACCATTTAGCCTCTCCACAAGGGATATCTGCAAGTTGAGGTTACTTAGGACTGTGGCAATTTATAATAAATACCATTTTTTCCTGACCCAAGGTATGATTAAGTGCAGTGAGCATTTAATCAGCTAAACTACAAAATTATACCTTTCAATTTTACAGTCTAGGCAATTTCTTATCTGTAATTAAAGATCAAGGGAAGGAAGGGTTTTAGAGATTTCTTTTCACAATTATGTCTAGCATGTGCCTTTTATTAAAGACACCCATGGAATGACTTACCATCTTACAACTAATGGACCATGAGTAATACTAATGAGATAAATAGGGATTCTTTTCTCCAAGATCAAGTTAGATTATCATCCTTTGTCTGGCCCCAAACTTTATATATATATATATATATATATATATATATATACACACAACACATATATTTATGGAAAAATTATATATATAAACTTTTTTACATGTTTTAATAGCTTCACAGTTTCATATTTTTGCTATTCCAAAATGCCACAAACCTAGTGGCTTAAATAAATCAATTTATTATAGTTCTGGAGGTCAGAAGCCTAAAATGAGTCTCACTGGACTAAAATCAAAGTGTGTAGGCAGAGTTGCTTTACTTCCTGGAGACTGTATAGAATTAATTTATTTGCCTCATCAGCTTACACCTCTGGCTGGAGGCTCCATTCTCTACCATTCTTCCAATTTCTCGAAATGTATTATTTTGGTCAAAGTGATACAAAAACTGATAGAAATATCCTTTAATAGTTTTCTCTTGTTTCTTCTGAATTTAGTCTCTAAAAATTATATGTAGTATGTTGAAATTTTTGCAAGAAGTATCTTTGCCTTTTGGGAGAAAGAAAGCCAACAATTAAATAAAAAGCAATAGTCTGTTTGATGGATTTTTTTTCAGTGACTTTTTTCTTATCTTTCTCATACTATCTACTCTGTGAAGACTGTTGGAGAACCCCTGTAGATTTCCTCCTGATTAACATCCATGGCCCCTTGGAAAGCCATATGTTATCGTTTGTCAACATGTGCCAAGAAGAGTATTTTTTTTCCATAATAAGACTGTTTGAGAACAAGTAAATCACTAGTCAACTCTATGCTGACTTAGCTAAAAGAATAAAGATTAATTATGGTGAAATAATCTTTCTTTCTTTATTTAATTGCTAAGTATATTACCTTGGCAGTACTCCTATTTTTTACCACAATTGAATACAAAAGACCTAAGCCCAAGTAAGCCTAAGTATAGAACCTTTCTGAGCTGCCTTTACCAATCACTACATAGTCCCATATATCTAATTTCTTCTCAGACAAAAGAACAAAGACTGTGCTTCAGAAATTAGCATACTTGTTTATATTGGAATATATATTACTAAAAATTTGTTACTTCTTTATGTTATAAATGGTTTATACTCAAACTTATTCTATCTCTTTGTATATATTCTGTTTTATCATCTTTTATATAATAAAAAGTGATCTAACCTTTTATAGGTTGACTCATAATTAAAGTTCTCTTTTTGAATATGTAAATATAAACAGTAAGTATATTGAAACATTATTCTTTTGATAATACAGCATATTTCTCCCAATGCATTTGTATTGGGATATGCATGTATATCTGTTTCTCAGGACCCTGATTATAGGTAATGTTTATTGTTGAGATTAGAACTTTTTCTTTCTGGGATTTGCATAAAATATGGTCAGTGGTTTCAAGCAAAGAAAATCTCATGCTTCACATATTATCTTTCTCAAGTTCCATTCTCTGACTTTGTCGCTGGCTCTTTGCGGTACCAAATCCATGGGTATTTGTCACCGCCTGCAGCAACATTTTGCATGGGTCTTATGGGTGGTGGACTGGAAACTGAGCTACTTCTATCTCTAGGCTGCTTCCTTGCTTGCTTGCTTGCTTGTTTATAGAGGATAGAGGAAATGAGGCTTACTTGCTTTGAGAGGAGAGAGAGAAAGAGGCTTTGCTTATTGGAGAGAGAGACTTTGCTTAAGAGAGAGAGACTACACTTTCAGAGATCGATATCTTAGTTCTGCTTCTTCTTCTTAAAGGTGCGTCCTGTATCCTGTGAACTAAGGGTGTGTCTAACTAAGGTGCTTTAGTGATGTGTCCCACTTACTGCGATCTGTGATCTGCAACCTAAGGATGTGTTCTCAGTTCTCCGCTCTCGATCTGCCTTCCACCGCTGCCCCTACTCACTGCTTCTATCTGCTTGCTGCCTTTTCTTCTTCCTTTCAGCTAGTGGCTTCTCTCTGCCTCTTGCTGCTAGCTGCTGCTTTGCTCTCCCGCTTTCTGCTACAGCCACTTATATCACCTCCAGGAAGCGGAGGGCTGGGCCACGCCTCTTATGCAAAGATTAGGCAAGATGCTAGATGTCCGAGCAGGCACCATTAGGAGTGCTCGAGAACACATGTGCATGCATTGTGTGCGTGGACGATAAATCCCCTGAGTGTGCTTATGTCAATTAATCTCCTTGCTGCCGATGTGATCAGGCACCGTTCTGGCACCATCCGCATGGCACAGCCCCCAACATGACTTTAGCCTTTATTGAGGAATGTGTTCATTACAAGGACTCATCTATTAATTATCCACGTAAGAGTAATATAAATTTCACAGATTTTGTAGCTGAAATAAACAATAAATTTATTACAAAAGGCAGCTTTTGTGTATTTCACACACTGTGGTTTCATGATGGAAAAAAAAATAAAATAGTCACATCAGTATTGTGAAAGATTTTTTTCTTAGATATATTCACAAATGAAGATACCCAAAAGTATACTTTCTGTTCATGCATATACTTAAGTGTTTCTAACTTTACCATATGCTCATGCACTAAGGTTAGGTAAGAGCAATTTAATATATATGTATATAAAGATGTATTTACTGTTAGGACTGGTAGTGAGCACTATGGTTCCTGCTGTTTTCTTGCTCCTGTTCCATGCCTGGGTGCACATCACTGTCATAACTCAAGGCAGGTAAAACAGAGAGGGCACTGTAGTTCCTGCTGCTGGCTATTCCTGTGCACTACGAAGACAAATTCTACTGCCAAGAAAGGTACTTAAGCCCAATCCTGGGGCTGCCAGAGATAGAGGCCCTTGCCACTTGCAGAGATTGCCTCAAAAGTACTTGGGAAACATCCCTGAGCAGTCCCACCACTCCCATTGTCACAGTGGACACACAGTGGATATCCCACAACAGTGTTCACCACATCTGTCTGGGCTACTAGAGCATCCCAAAAGCTATATTGTCCCTGTAGGGAGTGGATCTATTTGTACAATGGCAGGTATTGTGCTCAAAGTTATTACTTACAGCCAATGAAGATAAAGGGAGACTATACTATAGTGCCCAGTCAGAACCAAAATTGACCTTGCATGCCAAACCAACCCCAAGTCACATATTTAATATAAAGGCCAACTCATCAAAATAGTTAATTCAACCAACAAATTCACAAAACTTAACATAAGGAGCACAAGAAATGAAAAAAAAAAATACCCAAGATTGCATGATGACTCCAAAATAACTCTTTAGCAACAAATCCCAAACAAAACAATACTAACAAAATGCTTAATAATTTTAAAAAGCCTAGTGAGGAATTTAAAAACTTGATTATAAAGAAACTCACTGGAGATCCAATATGGCGGACTAGAGGGTGACTGCATCTCCTGTTGCTCTAGAAACCAGGATTAAAAAGGGGAGATATTGAGAGACTCGCCACACAGAGCCATGGGGTGAGTCTCTCCCATTGGGTGAAGCTCGGCCCAGGCAGCAGGCCCAGACAGGGGCAGCTTCTCGGAGCAGGGCAGGGCAACTAGAGTCTTCCACAAGCAGCCCTGCTTTCTCCAGCGGCAGTCGCAATCCACAGCCAGCTTCTAGGAGCAGGCGTGCCCAGTGAGGGCTTTTCAGACCTAGGCAGGACAGGGAGAGGCTTTCCCTGAGCAGCGTGGCTCCCTCAGGTGGGGGCAAATCCTGTCTATAGCCAGCTTCTAGGAGCAGGACCACCCAGTGAGAGGTTTTCAATGCAGAACCAGCCCTGAGCCCTGGACCCAGTATCGGGCTAGGGGCAGCTTTCTTTGGAAGCACTGCATTATCAAGTTCCTCCAAGAATTCAGGCTACTGAAGGCTGAGAAGTGATATACAGGAAATCTACAGGGACACTATAAGCCAAAGAGGAAATTTGCAATATCTCAGAGTCCCACTGATATCTGACCAGTATGACAAAACATGGGAAGAAAATGTCCCAAACAAACTTAGATACTATATCAATAAAACCCAATGACAGGATGGCAGAAGAAATGTTAGAAAGGGAGTTCAGAATGTACATAATTGAAACAATCAGGGAAGCAAACAAGGAGATGAAAGAGCAAATGCAGGCATTAAATGATCGCGCCAATCAACAGTTAAAAGAGCAAATAGGGGAAGCAAAAGATCATTTCAATAAAGAGTTAGAGATACAGAAAAAAAGCAAACAAACAGAAATCATTGAAATGAAGGAAACAATAAACCAAGTTAAAAACTCCATAGAAACCATAACCAATAGAAAAGAACACCTGGAAGACAGAACCTCAGATATTGAAGAAAAAATATTTAATCTTGAAAACAAAGTTGACCAAACAGAAAAGATGGTAAGAAATCATGAACAGAATCTACAAGAATTATGGAATATCATGAAAAGGCCAAATTTAAGAATTATTGGGATTGAGGAAGGCTTAGAGAAACAAACCAAAGGAATGAACAATCTATTCAATGAAATAATATCAGAAAACTTCCCAAATCTGAACAATGAAATGGAAAACTAGGTACAAGAGGCTTAAAGGACTCCAAATATAAAAAAGACCCACACCAAGGCACATTATTATGAAAATACCTAACATACAAAATAAAGACAGAATTTTAAAAGTCATGAGAGAAAAGAATCAAATTACATTCAGGGGGAAACCAATAAGAATATCAGCAGATTTTCCTATCCAGACCCTAAAAGCTAGAAGGGCCTGGAACAACATTTACCAAACCCTGAAAGAAAATGGATGCCAACCAAGAATCTTATACCCATCAAAACTTACTTTCAGATTCGACGATGAAATAAGGTCCTTCCATGATAAACAAAAGCTAAAGGAATTTACAAAAAGAAAGCCGGCATTACAAAACATTCTCAGCAAAATATTCCATGAGGAACAGATGAAAAACAATGGTCCAAATCAGCAACGGGAGGAACTAGCCTAAAGGAAAAGCCAAATAAAGGAGAAACCAAATCATGTCAAAAAACAGAAATGAGTCAAATGACTGGGAATACAAATCATATCACAATAATAAGCCTGAATGTTAATGGCCTGAATTCATCAATCAAAAGACATAAACTGGCAGATTGGATTAAAAAGAAAGATCCAACAATATGCTGCCTGCAAGAGACTCATCTCATAGAAAGAGATACCCACAGAATAAAGGTGAAAGGATGGGAAAATATATACCATGCACACAGACACAGCAAAAAAGCTGGAGTATCCATCCTCATTTCAGATAATGTGGACTTCAAGCCACAACTAGTCAGAAAGGATAAAGAAGGACATTACATACTGCTTAAGGGAAGCATAAATCAGCAAGACGTAACAATCATAAATATCTATGCCCCGAACATTGCTCATCCATGTACGTCAAACAAATCCTTCTCAATTCCAGAAATCAAATAAAACACAACAAAATAATACGAGGCGATTTTAACACACCTCTCTCACCACTGGATAGATCTTCCAAACAAAAACAGAATAACGAAACCATAGATCTCAATAACACAACAAACACTTTGGACTTTACGGACATATTTAGAATACACCATCCAACAAAGAGTGAATACACTTTCTTCTCAGAAGAACATGGATCCTTCTCTAAAATAGACCGTATTTTATGCCACGAAGCTACTGTTAGCAAATACAAGAAGATAGAGATACTACCTTGTACTCTATCAGATCATAATGGATTGAAATTAGAAATAAATGACAGAATAAAAAAGAGAAACTTCTCCAATACCTGGAGATTAAATAATACACTATTATATGATGAATGGATAACAGAAGACATCAGGAGGGAAATAAAAATATTCTTAGAAGTAAACGAGAACACAGACACATCATATCAAAATCTCTGGGACACTAAGAAAGCAGTACTTAGAGGAAGATTTATTTCATGGGATGCATTCAACAAAGGAAGTAGAAATCAATAAATAAACGACTTAACACTACAGCTCAAAGCCCTAGAAAAAGAAGAGCAGACCAACACCAAAAGTAGTAGAAGAAAGGAAGTAATTAAAATCAGAGCTGAAATGAATGAAATTGAAAAAACAAAAAAAGAGAGACAGTCGAAAAAATTAACAAATAAATAGTTGGTTCTTTGAAAAAATAAACAAAATTGATAAACCCTTAGCCACACTAACAAAGAGAAAGAGGGAGAAAACTCAAATTACTAAAATTCAGAATGGACAAGGAAATATCACAACAGACACAGGTGAAATACAAAATATAATTAGAAGCTATTTTGAAGATCTATACTCCAACAAAACAGAAAACCTCGAAGACATCCAACAAAACAGAAAACCTCAAAGACATCAACAAGTTTCTAGAGACATGCATTCCCTAAACTGAACGAGGAGGACATACACAACTTAAATAAATCAATTTCAATCAATGAAATAGAAGAGGTCATCAAAAGTCTACCAACAAAGAAAAGTCAGGGACCAGATGGGTTCTCAGCTGAGTTCTAGAAAACCTTTAAAGAAGAGCTCATTCCAATACTTCTCAAAGTATTTCATGTAATAGAAGAGGAGGGAACCCTCCCAAACTCATTCTATGAAGCCAATATCACCCTGATACCTAAACCAGACAGAGACACATCGAGAAAAGAAAATTTCAGACCAATATCCGTAATAAATATTGTCGCAAAAATTCTCAACAAAATTTTAGCAAATGCATACAAAAATATATTAAAAAGATAGTGCACCATGATCAAGTGGGTCTTACCCGAGGGATGCAAGGTTGGTTCAACATCTGTATATCAATAAATGTCAATCACCATATCAACAGACTTAAAGTTAAGAATCACATGACTTTTTCAATAGGAGCAGAAAAAGCATTCAATAAAATACAGCATCCCTTCATGCTCAAAACACTAGAAAAAACTGGGATAGTGGGATCATTCCTTAACATTGTAAAGGCCATCTACGCTAAGCCCACGGCCAATATCATTCTAAATGGTGAAAAACTGAAAGCATTCCCCCTAAAAACTGGAAGAAGGCAGGGACACCCTCTTTCACCACTTCTATTCAACATCGTCTTGAGACTCTAGCCAGAGCCATTAGACAGACCAAAGCAATTAAAGGGATACGAATTGGAAAAGAGGAACTCAAACTATCCCTGTTCGCTCATGACATGATTATATATTTAGAGGAACCTGGAAATTCCACCAGAAAACTCTTAGAACTCAGAAGTGATTTCAGTAAATTAGCAGGTTACAATATCAATGCTAATAAATCCAATGCATTTTTATACATAAGTGATGAATCTTCAGAAACACAAATTAGGAAAACTACCTCATTTACAATAGCCTAGAAAAAATAAAATACTTGGGAACCAATCTCACAAAAGAGGTGAAAGACCTCTACAATGAGAACTACAGAACACTAAAGAAAGAAATTAAAGAAAATCTTAGAAGATGGAAAGATCTCACATGTTCTTGGATAGGCAGAATTAATATTTTCAAAATGGCCATACTACCAAAAGTGCTATACAGATTCAATGCACTTCCAATTAAAATCCCAATGACGTACCTTACAGAAATACAGCAAGCAATTATGAAATTCATCTGGAAGAATAAGTAATCCAGAATAGCTAAAGCAATCCTTAGCAGAAAGAGCGAAGCAGATGGTATCGTAATACCAGATCTTCAACTCTACTACAAAGCAATAGTAACAAAAACAGCATGGTATTTGTACCAAAAGAGACAGGTAGATCAATGGTACAGAATAGAGGGCACGGACACAAACCCAAATAAATACAATTTTCTCATTTTAGACAAAGGGGCCAAAAATATGCAATGAAGAAAAGATAGCCTCGTCAACAAATGGTGCTGGGAAAACTGGAAAACCTTATGCAAAGGAATGAAATTGCACCCCTATCTCTCACCCTGCACAAAACTCAACTCAAATGGATCAAGGACCTTGGAATCAGACCTGAGATCCTGCATCTTATAGAAGAAAAAGTAGGTCCAAATCTTCAACTTGTTGGCTTAGGATCAGACTTCCTTAACAGGACTCCCATAGCACAAAAAATAAAAGCAAGAATCAACATGTGGGATAGATTCAAACTAAAAAGCTTTCTCTCAGCAAAGGAAACTATCAGTAATATGAAGAGAGAGCCTACAGAGTGGCAGAAAATCTTTGCCACTGATACTTCAGATAGAGCGCTAATTTCCAGAATCTATAAAGAACTCAAAAAACTCTACACCAAGAATACTAATAATCCAATCAACAAATGGGCTAAGGAAATGAACAGACACTTCACAGAAGAAGATGTACAAGCAATCAACAGATATATGAAAAAATGTTCAACATCTCTAGTAATAAGAGAAATGCAAATCAAAACTACCCTAAGATTCCATCTTAACTCCAATTAGAATTGCGATTATGAAGAACACAAGCAACAATAGGTGTTGGCGAGGATGTGTGGAAAAAGGTACACTCATACATTGCTGGCGGGTTTGCAAACTAGTGCAGCTACTCTGGAAAGCAGTATGGAGATTCCTCAGACAGCTTGGAATGGAACCACCATTTGACCCAGCTATCCTACTCCTTGGCCTATACCCAAAGGACTTAAAATCAGTATACTACAGAGATACAGCCACATCAATGTTCATAGCTGCTCAATTCACCATAGCCAGATTGTGGAACCAACCTAGATGATCTTCAGTTGATGTATGGATAAAGAAACTGTGGCATATATGCAATGGAATATTACTCTGCCATGAAGAATGATAAAATTATGGCATTTGCAGGCAAATGGATGAAATTGGAGAATATCATGCTAAGTGAGATACGCCAATCTCAAAAAACCAATGGAGGAATGATTTCGCTGATAAGCGGATGATGACACATAATGGGGTGTGGGAGGGGTTAGCGTTAGGGTTAGTGTTAGGTTTAGGGTTAGGGTTAGAAAGAGTGGCAAGAATGGAGGAAGGAAAGACTGTGTAGAGGAAAAGAGTGGTGGGAGGGGTTGGGGGGGAAGGGAAAAAATAACAGAATTAATCAAACAACATTACCTTATGTAAATTTATGATTACACAAATCATATGCCTTACTCCATATAGAAACAGAGAAAGATCATGTATCCCTTTTGTTTACAATAAAAAAAACAATATATAAGAAAATAAATAAATAAATTATGTCTACCTACATATGCCCCCTACTTATCCAAAAATACATACTATGTTCCTACTTTATAAAATGAAAAAAAAAGAAAGAACCTCACTGACATTCTAAAGAATGCTCAGAGTTGTTGAAATAAATTAAGAAAATATTTCATGATATGAATAAATAGTTCAGCAAAGACAAAGATCTTGAAAAAGAACCAAAGATATTTGAAATAATGACCTCAATTAGTCAAACAAAAATATATTTGACTAATCAACAGATGAGATCAAGTGGAAGGAAGAATGTCTGAACTTTAAGATAGTTCTTTTGAAATATACAAGCCAGACAAATAGAAAAAAGAGGAGGAAAACAGCTTCTGACACCTTTGAGATAATATTAAGTAAACAAGAATTCATATTCTTTGGGATACCCAAAGGAGAAGAATAAAAGAGAAAGGCATAGAAAAATCCATTCAGTGAAGGCTGGGAATGTAGCTGAGTGGTACACTGTTTGCCTAGCATACGTGAGTCCCTGGGTTCAGTCCCCATAACCACAAAATGTCCACCCATTGAGAGGAAAGGATGATGGTGGAATAGAAGGAGGTTGCATGCCCCACGTCCTTTGCAGATTGGAAATGAAATAGCTGGAGAAAAGCTGCTGAATGAGGTGGATTACTGAGTGAATGTACTGAGGTTAAATATTGGATAG